>NC_053023.1:194216698-194523247 GCF_003073215.2 Triticum urartu
CCAAGGAAAGTCCCTTCCGGACACGGGATGAAGTCTTCAATCTTGTATCTTCATAGTCCAGGAGTCCGGCTGAAGGTATAGTCCGGCTATCCGAACACCCCCTAATCCAGGACTCCCTCAGTGTGGGTATCCTTTTTCAAATTTTCCATAGTTTCCTTCCTATCCATCAGATATAAATTGGACAGCCTATATTGCAGGATGGCACCATCATCAACAACTCCGATTTTTTATAAGAGTAGAGATAAAATATATTATATGTAGTATAACATGTTCATAACCACACCATGTGTATCACCGTTATATATATTCACACATGCGTCAGTTTAAAACACTATGATAAATTCTTCAAATATCTGAATTCGCTTTTTATAATGAAGTATGATCTCTATTCGTCTTTTACACCCACACAATCCTCTTATATTTGTAGCTAGCTAGCGCTAACTTTCTCTCGTGCATGCAGATGCCCGCATCCCTCTCACCTTCCCTCAGCACTCTCTAGCTCCATCGCGCAAATTCATCTTTTCACTTTAGGTTGTTCACCCATGGTGTGTGTAGGCCCCCCAGCTCCTTCTTTATGGCACACATCGATCGATATGCCTCTCTAGCCAGGTGTGCCTAGCACAAAACACAAGCTTCCCCTCTTCTCTTATCACCGTCCATGCCTCACTCCCACCACTCTTTTCATCGATCTCGTACTCGCACACTCCTCCCCCCTCGATATAGTATGACTCTCGCACCACCTCCTAGATGCATCCCTATCTCTCTCTATCCTTCTCCCCGTGCCTCATTTGCTTCTAAAACACACATGCATGTAGACCGATCGATCTCCCAACATATACCTAGGCTGACTTTAACTATTCCCCCCCCCATCGATCGACGTACCTCACAAGTTATGTGTCTCCTTTCTCTAACAAAGGACGATTGATCTTCCTATGTAGTTATGTCTGCTTACCACAGCCATATCACCCCCCCCATCATTCGTGCATGCCTCCTAACCTGTCTCTCACACGCACGTGCACAGACAGGCAGCCATCCCCTCTCTTATTGATATTGCAGGCGTGCCCTCTGGTTGTCTAGCAAGCCTATCCCACCATTTGTTAGAAGCAACTCCACTACCACCCCCTCCAACACTCTAGCTCTGTCTCTCTCCCAACCTTATTCCTCTCCCACACATATGCATGGATGTCGATCGATCTCCCTTAATACATGAGGTAGATCGATCTCCCTTAATACATGAGGTAGGCCTCTCTCCTCCTCCACACATACACCAGCCATTGTACCTCTAATAGTTAATTAGGCCTCCCTCCCCCCCACCACACACTGATAGTCGAGCGCTGTAGGTAGGTATCCATGCCACAGAGACAAACTGCACATGTCCCCTCTCATGTTCTAGTAGGCCAGCCACTCTATATCTTTGACGTGGGCACACACAAATTCGATGGCACTCTTTATCGATCGCACACGCACACACACACATCATCCCTCTCTTCGATTCTATGGACACCTCAAGCCGATGATACCTCCACTCTCTTCTCGTGGATCACCCCCTCTATATATATGATATATCCAGGACTCTATTTCACACACATTGCATATGTTACATTTTTTATTGACCCCACCCCCCCACCAAAAAAACTCACACGAATCCACACACTATATCTCTCTACGTTTGTATCTCTCTCACACAACCCCACGTAGGTGGTGTACGTATACAAGAAGAGAATAGGTGCACCGTGCACGTACTCACGCTTCGTGCCCAGCCACACCCGCGCGGGTACATGGTGGAGCTCATTTCTGTACGAAATGGCAGCCCACGTGCTAATTTGAACGCGTGTAGCGGTTGTTTACGTACGGAGGTCATGTACCACGCGTGCACGAAACAAAGTTCGACATGATGCGTTGGCGCGTTATTTTTAAATAGAGTTATATCGCTCAATGGCACGTACACAGAATATAAAATGATTTTTATGGAGAAAAAGGTAGTCCGCTCCACTATATACAATGGAGCCTGCCTGCCTGGTTTGTCTCTCTTTAGAGTATCTCACACAAGGCTGCGGTGGCCTCTCTCTCTCTCACCGTTGGTCACTGATCCGGCCGCATCCCATCCGCCCGCGGAAAGGGAGGACGTGCATCGTTTCTCCGTTCGACGGCGCCAAGGCAGCACGTCCCGATCTGCGGTACACGTCGTTCTCTCTGACCAAGCTCTAGCGTGGTAGGGCCTACGCCACCTGCTCACTGCCGCAGTATGGGCAGATTCCGCCCGCCGCCGCTCACCTAGTTACATCCCGACGACCTCCAGGTATCCCCTCCGGCCTTGCTCCACTGCCCGTCTTCCCACGTCGCTGCATGTGGATCTTCCATAGTTCTTTGCCCAAAACGTAGCTTGTCCGACATACTTTCCATATTGCAATCTCGTCCTCACACTGTTTTAGACAAATACAACCGTGTTGTTATCTTCCCTTAGGATAAGGAATATGCCTATTTTTTGTCGTCGCATGTTTCATCAACTGTTATTGGCCAGTAATTGTTTCCTTTCCACCTCTTTTTTGCAAACAGGGCTATCCATTTCACCTCGTTGCTATTGTGACCTTTTGATGAACTGCACAAATCACTTTTTTCTTAAGAGTGTTTTGTGTAGTTCTACCAAAATGTCACACGGGCAACGTCTCTACATTTCAGTGTGACTGGACAAAGGGAGATTGGTTTTGCTCTATCCTCCTCATCCAACTCCGAGCCTAATCTTCTCCAACTAGTTAGTCTTAAGAGAGATTACAAAGGTGACCGGCTTCTATTTGTGTGTTTATTGTTTCATCAGCAGTCTTCTATTATTGTAATCACACTTAATATCTTTGGAACAGGGACGCTCAGCTCTATTTTAGTGGAACTGCACAAAATGATCAGAATGTTGCATGCTCCAGACAGCTACTTTTTTCCCAGTGACTACAAAAACTGTCAACTTAGCCCTCGTGTTTGGCACAGGGACACTTAATATCTTTGGCACAGGGACGCTCAGCCCTCGTGTTTTTGATCAAGTTTTCTTTCTTGATACGTTAAAAAATTGTCCGCCAGTTTTCGTTTCTTTTTTCCGGGAACGCACGTATTCTATTTAAAACCATTGCTATGGAGAGATTGTTTTACTCCATTATAGCCTCTTGTTTGATAGAGTTTCTCGCGTCTCGCTCTCTCACACTCTCCATATCAAAACAGGATGATAGTGTCCACACTATCTCTCTCCTCACTGGTGGTCACAGATCCGGCCGAATCTCGTCCGCTGCGGGAGGTAAGGAGGTGCAGCATTGACGTTGTCACCGTCGGCGATGGAGGAAGCCGATGCGCACCGTCCTCTCGGAGCCGGTGCTGGCGCGGACGAAGGTCCTCCGCGCCCTTGTTTGCTGCCGTAGTGTGGGCAGATCCCGCCCGCCTAAGCGACATCTCGCCCACCTAGGGTATAACTTCTTGTACTGGTCCAGCTCCCCAGGTCGCTGCATGTGGGTTTTCTTCTATGCGACTATTCCCCAGCTCCCCATGTACAGTAGCTAGGGTTCGTCGGCTGGTCCAACATCACCTACTATTATAGAGGAAATGCCACTCGAAAAGTTGTCCTGATTTATGCCTCGGTGGAGGTATACATTTTGTTTCGACAAAAAGTACATGGTGGTTGTGCGGTCATTGTCCATATGCTCCTATTGCTGCTGCTAATCTAAGTACTATCACTGGTTAAATGAAGAAATGCTTTTTTTCTCGGGTATCCTGGTTTAGTTCCCATCAAGATAATCATGATGCTTTTGTTTGTTGGTGTACTTTTCATAATTCTTATTGACAATTGAGATGTCATTGTTAATCTTGTAAAACAAAGTAACAACACTATATCCCTTTCTTATATTTTTGGAAACAGCGATGCATATCTCCATACCCGGGCATGTCTTCCTCAATTTTAGTGGAACTGCACAAAATTGGATGACCATTGTTGTTCCACCTCACTGTCCTCTGCCACGTGGTTCTTCGTTCCTCGAGCTTGACTACTGAGAAGAAACAGACCACAGTGAGGATTTGTCAAACTTCATAGGTGCCTCACCCAAACTTGATGCCAAATGGATGATGCATCACCACGATGACCTATCGATGCTCATGGTTGCGCCTCATGGTTGCATCGGCTGGTGAAGCTGATCGATTTTCAATGAAAAACAAGTTGTCTTCCATCAGTGCTCTTTGCTTGTTACAAAGATGATATCCTTCATCAGTTCACCTTGGTTGCGTTGGAGACGCAGTCGTCTTTCACGTTGGTGCAATTTTATCACACAATTGGCTATGAACCAAATGTTTCCTCGAAGAAGGATCGACGTTGGTACTAAGCGCATAAGTTTTGTATTGATTTCTAAGCCTTCTCACAACTTTGTCTCCAGCTCCCCTGTAATTTTATTTGTCCAGCTATTAAATTTGATTAAAAAATGGTGTGGACTAAAAACCCGGATGGACGTAGTAGCCCTCCATTTTTATTTACTCCGCATATTAGATTTGACTGAAGTCAAACTTTGTAAAGTTTGACCAAGTTTAGGCCGAACACAACAAACCATAATTATTAGAGAGGGCAAACTGTACATACTTCAAACCTTTTCGATAATTGAAATTAAAATTCTTTATTTGTACACACTCTCACCTGTTTCCGATAATTTGGCGCATGTGTGGTTGTTCACTTAAGCGAGGGTAGTGTACCGCACGTGAAGGACAGGAAGTGCGACCAGGACGCGTGGTTTGCAATGGACTACCACATACGGATGTATATAGACATTTTTACAGTGTAGATTCACTCATTTTGCTCCGTATGTAGTCATTTGTTGAAATCTCTAGAAAGACAAATATTTAGGAATAGAGGGAGTAGTAGTTTTCTTCACTGGTACATTAAATAAAGAGTTTCGTTTCGTACTTGCATAATTTAAAACGATTGTTATGGAGAGAATAAGAAAACCACTCCACTATATATTAGTCGTATACACGAGTACTATATGGATGCAGCTTCATTGACTTTAGTGCACCTGCCTTTGGGTTTATGACAGGTAGGCCCAAAATGTGGCTGGCCCACCTGTCATACAGCCAAAAGCAGGTGCAGTTAAGGCTCCGGAGCTCAGTCCGTACTACAGTATATATATAAGCTGGAGCCTCAGTGCCTGTTCGCTAGGGTTTGCACTCTCCACACTCTCGCAGCACTACATATATATATACACGCTGGAGGCTCGGCGTTCCTTTGCTAGGGTTTGCTATATTCACTATCTCTCACCCTCTTCACCAGATCTAAACAAGAGTGCGTTGTGGCCTCTGTCTCTCTCACCCCTCTCATAGTTGGCGAAGGAGGCATCCGGATCCCGTCGCACCGGGAAGGGGAGGAGGTGCAGCATTCACTCTATCGCCTTCGGCGAGGGAGGCAATCCACTGCCGGCTGCGCTTTTCTCTTTCACCCAGCGCCTGTGCGGGAGGGCCACCAACCCCTTCTTCCTCGCTGTCGTATGTAGTGTGGGCAGATCCGACCTCCCGCCGCATGCCTTGCCACATCCCGATGACCCCAAGGTATAAGTTTCTTTGAACCCGTCATTGGTCTAGCTGCATGCTCATCTTTTTCGATTATGTAGTCGAATCTAGGTCTTGGTTCAAAGAGGAAAGAAGGGTGCGGTGGGGTGGAGCATGAATCTAGGACGTGGTTCAATGAGGAAAGGAGGGAGGGAAAGTAGTATAGACTAGCTATCCAGCCACTTTGTTGGTCAAAAGGGGAAAAGGGGGGTAACCCAGTACACACATCTGTAAGGAACCGAACTCTTTGTTGAAAAGGGAAAGAAACTGGGGGGTCGGCTAGTTTGTGCAGGACTAGATTTGTTGCCCTCACATCGAAAAAAGTTTCAAAGAGAACAAATATGGGACCAACGCAGATATGCTGCTTGGCTACATACTCTGCATCACCCATTTATACGTGTGGACGCACATGGTGCTGGCATGTCCCATCTCCCATCCACATGATCGTGCAGTGTGTTTTGAGATGTTGTGCTACTTGTATTGGTACTGTTTTAAATAAATGTTGAATTGAAGCTATTGTATTTTAAGCAATGACACTCTCAGGATTAACTACTGAACTATTTTAAGAGAATTTCTCTGTTAATACGAATCAATGCAACCGTTTTAGAAATGCTATTGTCCTATACTTTGTTTTCCATCAAGATAAGGTAGATGCTTCTTTTTGTGGCCGCATGTTTCATCCTCCTTTATTGGCAGTAATTGTTTCCTTTTTGCCTCTGTTAAATCAGGGATATCTATTCAACTTGTTGCTATAGCAAACTTAAATGTCACACCAGCGACTTTACTTGATTTCAGAGTAACTGCACAAAACGAGATTGGATTTCCAATTCATGTTGGCAGATTCATACATGATCTTGTGTGAGTCATGACAGGTTGGTACTTGCCTTCATCCACATGATCGTGCAGTGTGTTTTGAGATGATGTGTTGCTTGTATTGGTACTATTTTAAATAAATGTTGAATTGAAGCTATTGTATTGTTGTCTTTTCCCATTAAGTAGTGAACAAAAATGGGACCAACCCAGACATTATGTTTGTTGCTTTGTTACAACAAACTCTGCATCACCCCCTTTATAAGTAGATGGAAGCACATGTTGTTGTTGCGCCCACTCTCCCCTGGAACTGTTTATGCTTTTTGTTAATCTAATGCCGCTGGTAAAATTAAGCAATGCCACTCTCAGAATTAACTATTGAATCTTATTTCAAAACTGCAACACTTGTTAGGGATTGGCGGGATTACCAATTTTGTGGCCGCATGTTTCATCCTCCTTTATTAGCCAGTAATTGATTCCTTTTTTGCCTCTGTTAAAACAAGGATATCTATTCAACTTGTTGCTATTGCGACATTTTGCTTCGCTTAATTTTGGTGGAACTGCACAAAATGAGTCCCGATTTCCATATATGTGTTGAGATCTCTTTTAGATCTTCCTCAGGCGTTGTTTCAAATCTTGGTCTTGAAGTCAGTACCTACTTTCCTCGTAATTAACTACTGAATCTTAGTTCAAAAATGCAACACTTGTTAGGGATCAGCGGGAGTACCATTTCTGTTAGTGATCGGCCGGAGTACATGTTTAAGAAATGTATTGTTCAGATAATGTCTCTGTTATTATATATCAGTTACAGTGTTTTACAAATGGTACTATCCTGCTTTGTATTTCTTTCTACATGTTTAACCAAGGTATTGTTAAGATAATGCCTCTGTTAAAATGAATCAGTCGCATTGTTTTAGGAATGATACTTTTCTGCTTTGTCGTTCTTTATACATGTTGAAACAAGGCATTGTTAAGATAATGTCTCAGTTAATATGAATGAATCACACTGATTGAGAATTGCTACTCTCCTGCTTTGTTTCCCATTAAGATACGGTAGATCAGTAGATGTTTTTCTTCTGGGAGTACAAGTCATCAACCGTTATTTCTCAATAATTTTTTCCCTTATACCTATTGTTGCTCACAGGGATATCAAAATTAAAGCTTGGTTTTATTCCGACTTTGATTTTAGTTGAACTGCACAGAAGGAGCCAATGTGTCTAAGGCAAACTGCTGCATTAGTGGGTCCAGTTGGTCTTACCACTTTGTAGAAAGAAGCAGTCACTGTTTGCGCTACATTACACAAGGAATGATCGAGAAGCTTTACAGAGTATTAGTAGACGCTGGTGACATGACTAGTCTGCAGAGATGGCTGCTTTACTTGTGGTTTGGAGGAACACTGGGCAAACAAGTGCCCAAACAAGTACCAAGAAGCCAGGACAGGACTCCAAGTCTGTCAATGTCACTCTAAGCAACAATGATGGGGCATCTGGGTATGGTAATCTTTTTACCGTACTTTCAGATTGTTAGTCCACCGATTGGTGGGTTGACACTGGGGCCAATATTCATGTGTGTGCTGATGTCTCTTTGTTTTGTGGCAGCAAATAAATACAAAATCCACAAGGATGCTCAGCTTGATTTTAGTGGAACTGCACAAAATGTTCAGATGGTTCGTGTCCTCCATAATAATACTTCATCATGCACAATACATCGAATGGTTCTCTAATCATTTGTCGTCACCTTGAGTCACCGGACTATCAGATGACAAACTGATGACAAACCCTGCCTATTCCACAATCATAGGCATTACATATTTTGAATGGGAAAAGCTTGTCAAAGTTGACATTAGTTTAATATATTGGAATTGTAAAACCTTGTCAATTTTTGCTGATTGATGTTAGCCAGAAGACATGCATTTGATATTTTTTGAGTGGGACGCCCTTTGCTGTGAGCAACATCGATCGTTTTTTCCTATTCCTGTCTTCAGTTCAGAAGTAAATATTTACTCTGCTGAGATGCATAGTCACATGAATGTTGACTTATGTAAGATATTTTAAGAGTTTGTTCTGAATATTGTCTATGTAATGCCAGGCCTTGTGTTTGATTGCAAAGTTGAGCTTGGAATGTTGTGGCATGCGGCATCATGAGCTGTTCACCGTGCCTCCTGAGAATAATGCTTCATATTGTTTTGCATGTCGATCTAATGCCAGTGATTTGCTTGTTAGGAAGATCATCCTCTTCTGTTGTTTCCGTGCTTAAGAAGTTCATCGTCTTATGTTTCATTCATAGCCTATACGACAAGTCGGGTAGGTTAGACATGAAACCATATGATCTTCCGACCAACTCATCATCTTAGGCCGTGATTGGATCATCGTTTTCCAACCAAAACCGCTTGTAAAACTGATGCTTGTAAATAAAAGCAGATGGTCTTGGGCGAAGCGCTTGGTTGGTCAATTTTGACTAGTAAAATATACACCGGTCTCTCAAATTACATGCGTAACCCGCCGGTTTTACCTACAGACCTCGGGCCCTTGATTTCATTACGCCTGTATTTTACGCGTTGTTTCCGATGACGAGTAAATTACACTTGTATCTTAATACAGGTGTGAAATAAACCAGAGCTCCCAAGCGCGGCCTTACCGTTTCATGTCGTCTCAGTCTCTCGAAGGTGCTCATAGGTGTCCGATGATCCTGGCTTCCTGAATGAGCAGCGGGCGCTGTATCAGACCATCCGTAGGGCCCGCGAGGCCCTCTCCGTCGTCCTTCGAGTTGTTGCGCTCGTCGTGGCGTCGAGCATTGTTAACATGGTCAATGAACATGAGGATTTAGGAGATGACTTTATTTTGACTGGATGACAGTAGGGACCCACTAGGGCCATAGCCGTACGTACGCAAGTGCCTCCTTATTATGTACAACTATTTTTTTTGCTTCCTCCTGGTTTCCTGACATCACGGTCCCACACCATTGTCAACCTATGAAGTCAATAAACGAGAGAATTGCACAAGGTGCGACCGACAGCTGGGACCAAGCAGCTCAAGCAGTATTTGTGTTTTTGAGGCGTGGGCACTGCAGAGTTTTTCTTGGCGATGTTTTTGTTGTTGTTCAGAGGAGAGCAGGGTATTAACTGGGTGGGCTGTGGCCCGTCTAGCCCAGGACAGATATCCAGCCCAGATATTAATTTTTTTCAAGATGAAAATGGCTAGCCTAGCTATACGTTTTTTTGAGGAATACCCAGGCAAGGTCAACTTGTTATTCTCCGCCCCGCTAGGCTGCAAATCTTTCCTAGGAGGGATGCATTAGGCTTAACAGGAAAATGGGCTTTAAAAAATAATAAATGGGATGTAATTATAAAAATTGAGCAGTAACTATAAAAAATGCACCAAGCATGAAATTTTATGGATTTTGAAAATCTTAATTTTTAATTGTTGCGCGCGCAATGTTTCGTTAGATTTTTACGTAATACAAATTTATATTTAATCTGACTAGAAATTTCGGGATAAAAATATTTTGGATCCCATCAAAATGTGGGAAATTTTATTGAATTCTGTCTTGAATGGTTGGTTGAAATTATTAATCGTTGTCCTAGCTATAAAATGGGTTGTACTTTTAACAAACTGTAAATGGGTTGTAGTAAATTCCATTAGAATTCAAAACTGGGTTGTACATTCTTACAAATCGCAAATGGGCTATAAGTTCTCTCCCACACACTTGTGGGCCTACTAAGTTGACGCGTCCCCTAAAAAAAGAAGTTGACGCGTATGCAAGGCTTTGTCAACATATTATAGTCAACACACGGTTCTAGCAGTAGTGGCCGTTGGATGTCCATCCAACGGATGCCGTGCTTCTTCTTCAATCTCGGATATTCTAGCTTCACCCGCCCAAAAAATGATTCCTCCCCCTGACATCTGGGGCGCACCGTTTCGGAAGCTGACATGTGGGCCTACTAAGTTGACGCGTACCAAGGGCTTTGTCAACTTAGTCAATATGAACGATTCTAGCTGCAGTGACCGTACGGTGTCCATCCAACGGCCGTAGTGCTTCTTCAACCTCTGGTCTTCTTGCTCCAGCCGCCCAAAGCAGTGCCGGTCGTGCCGCCTGCTCCTGCCCCCCCATGGCCGACTATGCTGCCGCGGAGGCCTCACCGCCCCCTACTACTCCCACCGCTGGCCAGGCCATCCCTCCACTCACCCACACCCCCTGTTATTCTGCGGCGACGCCAGCCTCACACCGCAGCCGAACTAGTGAACCCTCGTACTCGGCTTCCACTGCCGCGTCTTCCCCGGCTCCGCGTCGTCCCCTTCCTAGGCCTCGCCGCTCGCCGTCGTCCACTGCCCTGGTGCTCTCGGCGCGGCATGGTCAATGTGGTCAAGGAACGACTTCCATCAGAAGAGTACTGGACGTGGAGAGGCTGACAGCTGAGTCCACGACAGCCGCAAGGAAGTGCCTCCTTATTATGCGGAAAATAATTATTCCTCCACCTGACAGCAGGGACCCACCGGACGGGCCACTGTATTTGGCAAAAAAACGTTCCCCCCCCCCCCCGCTGACTGCTGGGACCCACCGGACGGGCCACCATATTTCGCGAAAGAAACGTTCCCCCCGTTGTCAGCTCGGACCCACCGGAAGTGCCTCCTTATTACGCACAAAAAAATGAATACCCCCCTGCTAGCTGGGACCCAGTATAGTGGGAGGCTGACTTGTGTGCCTACTAAGTTGACGGGGATGAAGGGCTTTGTCAACTTAGTCAATATGCACGATTATAGCTCCAGTGACCATACGATGTCCATCCAACAGCCGTAGTGCTTCTTCAACCTCTGGTCTTCTTGTTCCAACCGCCCAAAGCAGTGCTGGTCGTGTCGCATGCTCCTGCCTCCCATGGCCGGCTGTGCTGCCGTGGAGGCCTCACCGCCCCCTACTATTCCCACCGCTGGCCAGGCCCTGCGGCGACGGCAGCTGAACCAGTGAACCCTCATACTCCTCTCCGCGCGGGCTTCCACTGTCGCGTCTTCCCCGGCTCAGCGTCGTCCCCTTCCTAGGCCTCGCCGTCGTCCACCGCCCTGGTGCTCTCGGTGCGGCGTGGTCAACATGGTCAAGGAACGGATTCCATCGGACGTGGACTGTACTTGGAGAGGCTGACAGCTGGGTCCACGGCCGTAGCAATGAAGTGCCTCCTTATTACGCGCAAAATAAGTATTCCTCCACCTGACAGCGGGGACCCACCGGACAGGCCACCGTGTTTCGCGAAAAAACGTTTCCCCCTGACTGCTGGGACCCACCAGCAACATCTTCGCACACAAGGAAGTGTGTCCGGAAAAAAAATGATTCGCCCCCCTGACTGCTGGGACCCACCAGCTACATCTTCGCAGGCAAGGAAGTGCCTGACAGTCGGGACCCACCTGGTCGAAGCATACGTAGCATTGTCATTCTGGTCGCGAACGTGTACGTACATACTGGTCGATGTAGAGGTGCGCACGTGTTGTAGTAGAGGCGCGCACGTAGCATGTACACGTACGTATAGCGGCTAGTGTGCAAGAAAGAAAATACGGCCACGTACGTACATACGGGCAGGGTCTCGAACGCCTACTCGCGCATACGTACGGCCAGGGCTCATGTACATGGCTGGGTCGGAACGGAGAAACTGCGTCATCGTCGTGTTCATGGGTGGCAATGGAATGCGTCATGTTCATCGGGAGGCAATGGAACGCGTGGGAGCCAATCAGCTTGGACAGAACAGCCGATGGAAACGAGGCCTGGTGTACCGCAGAACGGAGGAAATGGCATTGTGTTCGACTGGCCACGTTCGAAACGGGATCCTGTTCATCGGGAGGGGTCTGGCGTACCGCAAAACGGAGGAAACAGACCTCCTACGGTCGAAACAGGGGTCCTGTTGATCAGGAGGGGTGTGGCGTACCACAAAACGGAGGAAACGGACTTGTGTTGGAGCGCTACGGTCGAAACGGGGGTCCTGTTCATCGGGAGGGGTGTGGCCTACCGCAAAACGGGACTCCACGGGATACTGTTCATCTCCACCGTCGACCCCCTCCAGCCTCCACGGGCTACTGTTCATCCACCGTCGACCTCCTCCAGCCTCCACCTGCGACTGTTCATCCACGGGCTCCTGTACATCCAGCCTCCACCGCGCGCTACTCCACCGGCTACTGTTCAACCAGCCCTCTCCATGGGCTCCTGTTCAACCACCCCTCCACAGGCTACTGTTCATCCAGCCCTCCACCGTCTACTGTTCATCCTGCCCTCCATGGGGTGGTCCTGTTCATCCTGCCCTCCACGGGGTCCTGTTCATCTATCCCCAACCGGCTCGATCGACCGGGCTCCTGTTCATCCAGAGGCAACACCACGGTGTCCTGTTCATCCACCCCCATCGGGAACTATTCATCCAACCCCCCCAGCAACGCTCACTGTTCATCCAGAGGCAGCATCGATCGGCTTCAGTTAGCAGCAGTAGCGAAGGAATCGCTCGATCGGGTTCAGTTAACAGCCATCGATCGATCGCTCGGGTTCAGTAATGCATAGCCTGCAGTGCAATCGCTCGGATTTAGTTAGAGCCCAATGCCTCGCACCAACGCGCATGCGTGTATGAGAGAAACGCGCATCGCTCGGCCTAACCACCCACCGTAACCGGGAACACCCTGATATTTTCCTCGCCCTCGCTTCTACCACGTTTTTTTCCGTCATGGACAGCCCAAAGAATGTCATGCAGCTGCGTCTCCAGCCTGCCAGCCCATTTTCGGTCATGATTTTTTTCACAGAAGTAGGACCCCACCACATCTATGATGATACCGGGTTTTGTCACAATTATCGTCATAGAAGTGTCATAAGTATGACAGAAAAAAATTTCGTTCGGCCCAAAATGTCACGGATGTGTCTTTTTTTGTAGTGTTTGCAGCTCACAGCTAAATTCGAACAATCTAAACCATACTATACATCGAACAATCTCACATTTTATTTGAATTTGTGATAATGTGTGGCCTTTGCAGCTTACAACTATATATTGAACATTCTCACATTTTATTTGAATTTGTGGTAATGTGTGGTGTTTGCAACTCACATCTAAATACTTGTAGGCGTAGGGGGCGGGGCACCATACATAATATAATAAACACATTATACATATGAGACATGGTTTAGATTATGAAGATCTAGCTAGAGCTTGAAATGTACTGTGATTTGAAATCAACATAAAGTGGATTCAAAAAAATCGAGTTCGAGTTCATATAGTACACATAGTTCATATGTAACTCGAGACTAATCATGTGGTGTGTTGTGAAGATAATACACAAATGATGGTTTAACTTGACAATAATGATGATTGTAGATCTTATTAAAACAGAGAAACGAATTCAAATGCTTTGACTTCACAACAATCATTATTGTAGATCTTATTCAAATAGAGAAACGAATTCAAATTTAGTTCATATTGAAGCGGTAGTATATACGTTTGGAATGCGCTAAAACGTTCATTTGAGTAGTAGGTTGCGTGCATTATACATGTAGCGAAATATTTTAATTGAAATAACATGAATTCAAAGTTTTGAATGACATTTGTAGTGCGAATTGATTTGGTACAGTACACGTTAGGCTTGTCCGGAAATTTCAACCCGCGCCTTGTTAGCACGAAATATTTAAGATATATCTTTGTCTCGTTATGCTCCGACAACACCCTCCATCTCAACCCGCGCCTTGCTATTCCAAAATTACAACGCGCGCAAAAACTCCCACCTCCTATGAAATCCCGACACGCGAAATGCCCATGATACCCCTGAACCGAAAGAACCGCCTCAAATCGGTGGGGGTACTTTCGTAACTTACCCCACATTTCGGACAAGCGCGTCCCTAAGACATGGTTCCCCACTCCCATCCCATCCGCCCACCCATTCGTACACCGAGGCCGGGAAAACCCGCGAAGCCCCACACCCTCCTCCGTCCGCCACCCAGCCGGAGCCTCTTCCCCGACGATGTCGTCCACAGCAACACCTCGACGTCCCTCATCCACCGTACCGAATGAGGATCCGCCATCGATCTGGTCGTCCCGCCGGTTCAGCCACCCCGTCCTCCACCTCCAAGGAGCTACCCCGACGTTCCCCTCGTCTTTCGCGCCACCTCCATTCCCACACCGCCGTCTTCACCTGCACCACCAGAAGAGCATCATCATCACCGTTTCCTCGGATGAAGTTGCGGCCTAATCAGCGCCACCAAAGAGGTTGTACACTAATCGCCGCATTTTCTTCTTGATTCGATCTCACGGTGTTGCCGGCGCTCGGTCCCGAGCCGACATGGCACGGCTCCATCCACGGCGGCGTCGCCGGCCACTTCCTCCATGGCGTCGCTCCCTCGGCGGCGACGTCCACATCAGTAGGAGCTGCTACTGCTTTAGCTCTCGCTTGTGCTGCTGCTCTGCTCTTGCTCTTGGTCCCCTGCCTTGTTTGCTCTTGCTCTTGCTCTTGCTCTTGCTCTTGCTCTTGCTCGCACTACTGCTCTTGCTCTTGCTCTTTCTTGCGATGCTGCTCCGATTTAGTTACACTTCAGTCGACTGAATCAACTTTCGGGTCAGTCGATTTTCAGGGGGTGTGGGGGTGTCGGTGTCAAAACCGGCGGATCTCGGGTAGGGGGTCCCGAACTGTGCATCTAAGGTCGATGGTAACAGGAGACGGGGGACACGATGTTTACCAGGTTCGGGCCCTCTCTATGGAGGTAATACCCTACTTCCTGCTTGATTGATCTTGATGAATATGAGTATTACAAGAGTTGATCTACCACGAGATCATAATGGCTAAACCCTAGAAGTCTAGCCTGTATGACTATGGTAATGAGTATATCCTTTCTGGACTATGCCCTCCAGTTTATATAGACACCGGAGGGATCTAGGGTTACATAGAGTTGGTTACATAAGAAGGAATCTTCATAGTTGGTCGCCTAGCTTGCCTTCCACGCCAAGGAGAGTCCAATCCGGATACGGGTACAGTATTCGGCCTTCATGTCTCCACAGCCCACCAGTCCGGCCCATCGATAATAGGTCGGACGCCCGAGGACCCCTTAGTCCAGGACTCCCTCAGTAGCCCCTGAACCTGGCTTCAATGACGAAGAGTCCGACGCACATATTGTCTTCAGCATTGCAAAGCGGGTTCCCCTTTTTCCGAACTCCAAGATAGTCTTTGGACGCGATGATAGTATCCGGTCCTGTGACACACACCGCACACAACCGCGGAGAGAATATTATACTTGCACGAGTCCAATCCGCTGACAGCTTTTTACAACATGACATCACGCTAGCTCGGTCATAACTTCGGACCGTTTTGTGTTTGCCATTCCATGTTTCGAGACGCGGTTGCCATTGGCACGTCTTGTCAAAGCAGAGATCGTGTCCCCTTATTGCGGGATTCTCATCAACACGGGCATGGGTAACCCAAACATGCCGTTTACATAGCCCTTGGGAATAGGCGAGTTCCGAGGCGAGTGGGGAGGCGTTTAATATTCACTGCATTTATAAGGGGATAAGGATTCCCTCTTCTTCTCCCACACCTTCTCTCTATCTCCGCCCTTCCAATCTCGAGCTCTAGCGCCCAAGTTCTCATCTCCTCTCCACTCGAGCTAGCACTCAACCATGTCTGAATCCGGAGGTCAGGGCAAGTGGATGGTCTCCTCCATCAAGGAGGAGGACATTACTGAGCTTCGGGCGGTCGGATACTTGGCGAAGGAAATCGCCCACCATCTGTCGGCCGAGGGGCAAGTCGTCCCCACACCAAAACCCATCGAGAGGGTGGTTTTCATCCCTCATTTCTTCTGCGGGCTAGGGTTCCCTCTCCACCCTTTTGTCCGCGGGCTAATGTCTTATTACGGGATAGATTTCCATGATCTGTCCCCGAATTCCTTCCTCAACATCTCGGCGTTTATCGTCGTGTGAGGCATTCCTCTGCATCCAACCCCACTTAGGGCTGTGGCTCAAAGTTTTTAAGGTGAAGCTGAAGGTGGTGGATGGCCAGCACGCGGAGTGCGGAGGAGCCATGGTGGGTAAGCTGTCCAACGTCTCCTGGCCAAAAGGCACTTTCATGGACACAGTAAAGGAGTGGCAGAAATAGTGTTTCTACATCACGGAACCCCGCGGCACCACCTGGGCCGCAGCTGCCGAATTCCGCTCCGGCGCTCCCATGCGACTCACCTCCTGGGTCGAGAAGAGTCCGGACTGGTGTTCACCTGATGAGCTAATAGTGATGCAGATGCGCATTCAAAGCATGGTAACCAAGAACGTCAAGCTTGTTGACGTGATCCAGGTGATGCTAGTTCGCCGGATTCTCCCGTGCCAGCGCCGAAGCCGCCCTCTGTGGGAGTTCAATCCGAAGAAGCACCAAACCCTGGTGAGGCTCTTCGAGACTACTCACGAAGGTGCCTGGAAGTTGCTCTTTAAGGGCAATGAGAAACCGCCGGCCACAGATTCCGACCACGGGCACGATATTAAACACCTCGCCATCGAGGTATGTTGTGTTTAACGTATCCCCTACTCGTTTGTTTCGAGGATAGTATCTGAGCTTTTAGCATTTGCTTTTTCAGGATTGGATGGAGAGGGCGAAGCGGATCCAGTGTCTGGCTCCGCTGCCTGAAGAACTAGTCATCCCGCATCTGGCGAAGATGCTGGTGCCGGCGCCCTACAAAGCACCGGAGAAGAAGGCCAAGGGGGCCAAAAGGGCCCCCACCGCAAGGGTACTTCGGACGTAACATCCGGAGACGAAGAGACCCATTCCTCCGTTCCTGAGGAGGAGGACGACGAGGAAGAGGAGGAGGAGGAGGAGGAGAACAACCCTCCCCCTGAGGAGGCGAAGAAGAAGAAGAGGGCGGCTTCCGCGCATCTGGAGGCGGAAACGCCCAAGAAGGGGAAGGGCACCCCAGTGGTCAACGCCGCATGGGACGTCAACAGCAGTCCGGAACGACGCCCTCGCACTAAGCCCCAGGCTGCATCATAAGTGTCATGACTCATACATGCCCGTATATCCGGCCTTTTCTCTTTATCATCTTGATATGGTAAACTATACTATTGCAGTCCGGCCCGCGACCACATCCAGCGATCCTCATCTGGAGGTTCGTTGGATCCGGCGGAAATGGACAGCATGTCGCCGCCACCCGCTTATTCCCCCGGGGCCAGGGACGACACTGAAGTGTTGTCCCGGAGGACCGCTCCGAGCCGGGGAGGAGCCCCGGATACTGTCTGGGAGGCGCCACAAGGCAAGACCTCCGCTGCCGAACATATGGGAAAGCAGATCCCCATGAAGACTGGCGAAGGGGGCCGTATTCAGTTCGGCCCTCAATCGAATACTATTCCGGAGAACCATATAGCTCCAGAGTCGGGCGAGCAGCCCCCTTCGAAGGAGGGGGGTGCGCCGATTCCACTGGTGGCCCCTGTCCAACCAGGGGCACCAGATAACCTGATGGAGGCGCTACGGGACTCCTCCATTGTGGACGAGCACCGTGTCCTTATGGGTGCGGTGATCGAGAAGTTTCGGTCCGCCAAGAGTGGACTGAACGAAGCCTGCAGCAACCTGTTGACAGGTTTTGAGGTAAGTGACGTAGAAAGAGAAAAACCCCATGTAGACAGTAGCCCCTGAGACACTGTCGGTGTTCGGCAAGAAGAACCAGACATAGGATCAAGCCTATGTTATATGAGACTAACTTAATATGTATGAATAAGCAGGCGTCGCTATTAGCCGCGACCTCTCATGCTGCCGAAGTCTCTGAGCTAAAGCAGAGGCTGGAGCGGACCGAGAAAGAGCTCGGCGAGGTGAAGATTCGGCTCTAGGAGAAGCAAGGTGAGTGACGACTTGCTGAATATTCCGAAAGAATAAGCGGTGTATATTGACTGTAGTGTCGTAACATGCCTAGGATCCGCGATCGAGGTCGAGGCCCTAAAAATGGCCCTGGGCGAAGCCGAGGGGAAGGCTGTCCAGTAGCAAGCTGCCCGTAAGAAGCTCAAGGCCCGGGTCAACGAGGTCCAGCATGAGTTCCAGGACGCGGTGAAGAATTGTGAAGCCTTGGAGCACAAGGCGTCGGTTCAAGAGACCGAACTTACCAAGGCTCGCCAGAGCATGGAGGCCGCACGGAATGAGGCCCGGGATGCTCTCCAAGAGATCCAGGAGGCCAAGAAGGTCGCCGCAGGTAAGGCAATTATCATGCAAAGCAAGTATGCGGAGAGGAAGTACCTTTTACTAACCCGGATTCGGAGTTGCCCAGGGGCGTTTGCGGACCTACCATGCAGCGTGTCCGATGCTGCGGAGTTCTTACGAGCTAGAGAAGGGAGCGCCACGGAGAAGCTGTTCTGGTCGCAGTACGTTGTGCCAGAGCATCCGGTGCAACTCACCGACCAGCTGAAACAGTTGGTGGAGCTGCATAGGGTGGCCGAACTAGCCATGAAGGATTTGATAATCCGGCTGTGGCCAGCCGAAGCTATGCCCGGCAGCTACTTCGGACTCGTGAAGCGGCTGGTGGAAGCCTGTCCGCGGCTGGACACCATCAAGCGATCAGTCTGCATCGAAGGTGCCCGCATGGCCTTCGCCCATTGCAAGATATGGTGGGCGAAGATGAACGCCGTCGACGTGGCCAGAGGGCCGCTAGAGGGCAAGGGGCACCGCACACCCGAGCGATATTTTGTGGATGTCCTAGAAGGGTCTCGACTTGCAGCAGCGCTGTGCGGGCAGGACATCATTTTCGAATGAATACATCCGTGTTGTCCTTCCTTTGTATGATTGAAACAAAGTCAGTTTGTAATATAATATTTGTTATGTTTTGATTGTTTCCTCCTGTGTGGCCATGGTGTATGGAATCTGAGTGTTAACCAGTCGTCGGCTTCTGCCCCCACGTAGGTAGTACGGTGGTGTTCGGGATGGAATCTAAACAATCTTGATCCAATTATATGGTCCTTGAAGGAGTTGTTTAGCGCAACAAACCAGGCAATCAGACTATGCGGCTTAAACGCCCTCACTTAGCCATAGGAGTTTTACAATAAAACATGGGCGCAGCCCCTGGTGTACGAACCAGGGTGCTGTCAGCGTTTGATCGGGAAGTACCGATCCTTCGCATAATGCGGAAAAAATCTCCAGCGATTTGTAACCCTCGAACAGCTGACCGGCTCTCGCCGCATCATGACAGTCAGTTTTCGGCTTTCTCTACTGAGGTGGTCATCCGGTTTAGACCAGGGCACAATCGCAGTAGTCCCTTTACTACCGTAGCTGATGTAACGGAACGTAGGGTAGCAAGCACAGGAGCCGGGCAACCCAACTATTGACCAAAGACATGATTTGGAGCCAATGCATATAATGCTAAATTCGGGGTGCCGAACTTATCAAGAAGTCTTCGGACTTTGTTGCCATATTATGGGGCGGTGAGGAGCCCCTGGCGAATATGATCAAGCGTACCAAAGTGCACGGGTGATGTCTACTATGAAACCTTCTCCTTGTAGACGTTGTTGGGCCTCCAAGTGCAGAGGTTTGTAGGACAGTAGAAAATTTCCCTCAAGTGGATGACCTAAGGTTTATCAATCCGTGGGAGGTGTAGGATGAAGATGGTCTCTCTCAAGCAACCCTGCAACCAAATAACAAAGAGTCTCTTGTGTCCCCAACACACCCAATACAATGGTAAATTGTATAGGTGCACTAGTTCGGCGAAGAGATGGTGATACAAGTGCAATACGGATGGTAGATATAGGTTTTTGTAATCTAAAAATATAAAAACAGCAAGGTAACTAATAATAAAAGTGAGCGTAAACGGTATTGCAATGCGTGGAAACAAGGCATAGGGTTCATACTTTCACTAGTGCAAGTTCTCTCAACAATAATAGCATAACCGGATCATATAACTATCCCTCAACATGCAACAAAGAGTCACTCCAAAGTCACTAATAGCGGAGAACAAACGATGAGATTATGGTAGGGTAGAAACCACCTCAAAGTTATTCTTTCCGATCAATCCATTGGGCTATTCCTATAAGTGTCACAAACAGCCCTAGAGTTCGTAGTAAAATAACACCTTAAGACACACATCAACCAAAATCCTAATGTCACCTAGATACTCCAATGTCACCTCAAGTATCCATGGGTATGATTATACGATATGCATCACACAATCTCAGATTCATCTATTCAACCAACACAAAGAACCTCAAAGAGTGCCCCAAAGTTTCTACCGGAGAGTCAAGATGAAAACATGTGCCAACCCCTATGCATAGATTCCCAAGGTCATGGAACCCGCAAGTTAATCACCAAAACATACATCAAGTGGATCAATAGAATACCCCATTGTCACCATGGGTATCCCACGCAAGACATACATCAAGTGTTCTCAAATCCTTAAAGACTCAATCCAATAAGATAACTTCA
The DNA here is from genome assembly GCF_003073215.2 of Triticum urartu. Classification (NCBI taxonomy): domain Eukaryota; kingdom Viridiplantae; phylum Streptophyta; class Magnoliopsida; order Poales; family Poaceae; genus Triticum; species Triticum urartu. Next base: position 194,237,443 of record NC_053023.1, read on the forward strand.
AAGAGAAAACTCAATCCATTACAAGAGAGTAGAGGGGGAGAAACATCCTAAGATCCAACTATAATAGCAAAGCTCGCGATACATCAAGATCGTATCACCTCAAGAACACGAGAGAGAGAGAGAGAGATCAAACACATAGCTACTGGTACATACCCTCAGCCCCGAGGGTGAACTACTCCCTCCTCAGCATGGAGAGCGCTGGGATGATGAAGATGGCCATCGGTGAGGGATCCCCCCTTCGGCAGGGTGCCGAAACAGGGTCCTGATTGGTTTTTCGTGGCTCTGGAGGTTTGCGGTGGCGGAACTCCCGATCTATTCTGCTCCTCGATGGTTTTAGGGTATATGGAGATATATAGGCGAAAGAAGTTGGTAAGGGGGGCCACGAGGGGCCCACGAGGGTGGAGGGCGCGACCAGGGGGTGGGCGCGTCCCCCTGCCTCGTGCCTTCCTCGTTGCTTCCCTTACGTGCACTCCAAGTCCCCTGGATTGCTTCCGTTCCAAAAATAACTTTCCCGAAGGTTTCATTCCATTTGGACTCCGTTTGATATTATTTTCTGCGAAACACTGAAACAAGGGAAAAAACAGAAACTGGCACTGGGCTCTGGGTCAATAGGTTAGTCCCAAAAGTAATACAAAAGTGCATAGTAAAGCCCAATAAACATCCAAGATGGATAATATAATAGCATGAATACTTCATAAATTATAGATACGTTGGAGACATATCAGCATCCCCAAGCTTAATTCATGCTCGTCCTCGAGTAGGTAAATGATAAAAGAAAGAATTTATGAAGTGTGAAAGCTAGCAGGTGCACAAGTTTGATCAATGATAATTTCAATCACCTTTTCTAGCATCATTATATGTCATAACAGTAGCTCATATCATAAAGCTTTGCAGGATTAAGTAACAAACTATTCACATGTTAAAGTATAGATCATAAACTTTCTTGAAAACTAACAAACTGTGTTATTAGTCATCAAACAATTCAATTCATCTTATTTTCAGGAAGAGTCTATGTCAGAGCTTTGATTTAGCAAACTCCACATACTCAACTATCATTTAGTCTTCCATGATTGCTACCACTCAAAGCATATTTTTAGAACAAATAGTATTCATCGAACACAGAGAAAGATAGGGACTTAATGTTTCACCTCCCAACCTTTTACCTCAAGGGTAATGTCAACAGTAATAATTCATGATCAAATATATTTGAATGGCCATATATGCTTAGATCTTTCCATCATATGATGCTTGCCAACTAAATAGTAGGTTGGAATGAGAAGGAATACTACTGACTCTTGCATAAAAGTAAAAGATAGGCCCTTCGCAGAGGGAAGCAGGGATTTGCAGAGGTGCCAGAGCTCGAAGCAAAAACAGAGATGAAAATAATTTTGAGAGGTATGCTTTCATTGTCAACATAACGACCAAGAGTTCCCAATATCTTCCATACTAGATACATTATAGGCGGTTCCCACGCAGAAAGGTAAAGATTTTACTCCCCCTCCACCAAAAATCACACTCCACGGCTTGTCCGAAACAACGGGTGCCATCCAACTTTCAACAATCCTGGGGGAGTTTTCTTTAAATTATTTGCGAATTTGTTTTTGATCTTTTGATCATAGGACTGGGCATCCCAGTTACCAGCCATTTTCTCGTGAATGATGAGCGGAGTCCACTCATCGTAAGAATAACCCACCTAGCATGGAAGATACTGCTATCCCCTAGTCGCTACATGAGCGATTCGGGCATACAAAACATATTATTATTTGAAGGTTTAGAGTTTGGCACATGCAAATTTACTTGGAACGGCAGGTAAATACCGCATATAGGTAGATATGGTGGACACTCATGGAAGAAACTTCGTTCAAGGAATTTGGATGCACAAGTAGTATTCCCGCTTAGTACAGATATTTTGGTTAGCAAAGGATTCTAAATAGCAAGCACCACATGTTAGAGGATCCATAACAATATAACTTCTATACAAATATACCCAAGCATAACTCATTATGTTGTCTTCCTTGTCCAACTTCAACTAATTTGCTCAAGTTTGAAAATAATTAATGGGGCTCACAAAGTCACAATCATAGAAGATGTCCAAGATAGTATATTTATATGTGAAATCTCTCTTCCTTCAATATTCTTTCATGAATTGTTCAAGTGACCAATACAATGTTTGATAACCTTCAATAAATTTACCACCTCTACTTCTTATATGTAAAGTCATTACTCCCCATGGGATAAGCATATGAAACATATATAATTTCAGATTTATGATATTCAATTCATTCAACCATTTACTCATAGGATATAAGTGAAGCACACGAGTAAATGACAAACTACTCCAAAAAGATATAAGTGAAGATCAATGAGTAGTTAAATAATTATGTAGCTATGTGAAGACTCTCTAACATTTAAGAATTTCAGATATTGGTATTTTATTCAAATAGCAAGCAAAGCAAAAGAAAATGACATTTCAAGGATAGCACATATCATGTGAAGAAGCAAAAACTTAGGTTCAACTGATTCTAACCGATAATTGTTGAAGAAGAAAGGCGGGATGCCTGCCGGGGCATCCCCAAGCTTAGATGCTTGAGACTTCTTGAAATATTATCTTGGGGTGCCTTGGGCATCCCCAATCTTGAACTTTTGTGTCTCCTTAATTCCTCTCATACCACAGTTTTCCGAAATTTTAAAAGCTTCATCCACACAAAACTCAACAAGAACTCGTGAGATAGGTTAGTATAAACCAATGCAAAAACCTTATCATACTTTACTGTATCAAATCACTAAAATTATTATTCAACATTGCATACTAAATGCCTATGCATATTTAATACTCCTATCCTCAAATAGAATCATTAAACAAGCAAACATATGCAAACAATGCAAACATAACAGCAATCTACCAAAACAGTACAGTCTGTAAAGAATGCAAGATTCATCATACTTACCTAACTCCAAAAATTATGAACGAAAATTCCCACTGTAGTAAATTTATCAGAGCTCAATATGCAAAAAGTTTCAACATTTTATGATATTCTGTCTTTTCTAGGGAATTTTTGCAACAGCGGTAAACTTTCTGTTTTGAAACAGCAACATGTATACTTGCAAAATAAGCATGGTAAAGGCTATCCTTGAAATTTTTATTGAAAATAGAGATGCAAAACATTATTCTAAATAACATCAAGCAAAACAAAATAAAATAAAATGACGCTCCAAGCAAGACACATATCATGTGGTGAATAAAAATATAGCTCCAAGTAAAGTTACCGATGAACTAAGACGAAGGAGGGATGCCTTCCGGGGCATCCCCAAGCTTAGGCTCTTGGTTGTCCTTGAATATTACCTTGGGGTGCCTTGGGCATCCCCAAGCTTAGGCTCTTGCCACTCCTTATTCCATATTCCATCGAATCTTTACCCAAAATTTGAAAACTTCACAACACAAAACTCAACAGAAAATCTTATGAGCTCCGTTAGTATAAGAAAATAAATCACCACTTTTGGTACTGTTGTTAACTCATTCTAAATTCACATTGGTGTAATATCTACTGTATTCCAACTTCTCTATGGTTCATACCCTCCGATACTACTCATAGATTCATCAAAAAAAGCAAACAACGCATAGAAAACAGAATCTGTCAAAAACAGAACAGTCTGTAGTAATCTGTATCAAACGTATATTTCTGGAACCTAAAAAATTCTACCAAATTAGGAAGTCCTAGATAATTTGTGTACCAATCCAGATCAAAAATAATCAGATCAATTGCACTCTTCTGTGATTTATGAAAACTAATCTTGTGCGCGCAAAGTTTCTGTTTTTTACAGCAAGATCAAATAACTATCACCGTAGGTTATCCTAAAGGTCTTACTTGGCACTTTATTGAAACAAAAGCTATAAAACATGATTACTACAGTAGCATAATCATGTGGACACACAAAAACAGTAGGGTTAAATATTGGGTTGTCTCCCAACAAGCGCTTTTCTTTAATGCTTTTCTAGCTAGGCATGATGATGACAATGATGCTCACATAAAAGATAAGAATTGAAACATAAAGAGAGCATCATGAAGAATATGACTAGCACATTTAAGTCTAAGCCACTTCCTATGCATAGGTATTTTGTGAGCAAACAACTTATGGGAACAAGAATCAACTAGCATAGGAAGGTAAAACAAACATAACTTCAAGATTTTCAACACATAGAGAGGAAACTTGATATTATTGCAATTCCTATAAGCATATGATCCTCTCTCATAATAATTTTCAGTAGCATCATGAATGAATTCAACAATATAACCAGCACATAAAGCATTATTTTCATGATGCACAAGCATGGAAATTTTACTACTCTCCACATAAGCAAAATTCTTCTCATTCGGAATAGTGGGAGCAAACTCAACAAAATAACTAGCATGTGAAGCATAATCCAATTGAAAATTAAAATCATGATGACAAGTTTCATGGTTATCTTTATTCTTTATAGCATACGTGTCATCACAATAATCATCATAAATAGGAGGCATGCTTTCATCATAATAAATTTGCTCATCAAAACTTGGGGGACTAAACATATCATCTTCATCAAACATAGCATCCCCAAGCTTGTGGCTTTGCATATCATTAGCATCATGGGTATTAAAAGAATTCATACTAACAACATTGCAATCATGCTCATCATTCAAAGATTTAGTGCCAAACATTTTAATGCATTCTTCCTCTAGCAATTGAGCACAATTATCGGAATCCTTATTTTCACGGAAGACATTAAAAAGATGAAGCATATGAGGCACCCTCAATTCCATTTTTTTGGTAGTTTTCTTTTATAAACTAAACTAGTGCTAAAACAAGAAACTAAAAGATTCGGTTGCAAGATCTAAAGATATACCTTCAAGCACTCACCTCCCCGGCAACGGCGCCAGAAAAGAGCTTGATGTCTACTACGCAACCTTCTCCTTGTAGACGTTGTTGGGCTTCCAAGTGCAAAGGTTTGTAGGACAGTAGCAAATTTCCCTCAAGTGGATGTCCTAAGGTTTATCAATCCGTGAGAGGTGTAGGATGAATATGGTCTCTCTCAAGCAACCCTGCAACCAAATAACAAAGAGTCTCTTGTGTCCCCAACACACCCAATACAATGGTAAATTGTATAGGTGCACTAGTTCGGCGAAGAGATGGTGATACAAGTGCAATACGGATGGTAGATATAGGTTTTTGTAATCTAAAAATATAAAAACAGCAAGGTAACTAATAATAAAAGTGAGCGTAAACGGTATTGCAATGCGTGGAAACAAGGCCTAGGGTTCATACTTTCACTAGTGCAAGTTCTCTCAACAATAATAGCATAACCGGATCATATAACTATCCCTCAACATGCAACAAAGAGTCACTCCAAAGTCGCTAATAGCGGAGAACAAACGATGAGATTATGGTAGGGTAGAAACCACCTCAAAGTTATTCTTTCCGATCAATCCATTGGGCTATTCCTATAAGTGTCACAAACAGCCCTAGAGTTCGTAGTAAAATAACACCTTAAGACACACATCAACCAAAACCCTAATGTCACCTAGATACTCCAATGTCACCTCAAGTATCCGTGGGTATGATTATACGATATGCATCACACAATCTCAGATTCATCTATTCAACCAACACAAAGAACCTCAAAGAGTGCCCCAAAGTTTCTACTGGAGAGTCAAGACGAAAACGTGTGCCAACCCCTATGCATAGATTCCCAAGGTGACGGAACCCGCAAGTTAATCACCAAAACATACATCAAGTGGATCAATAGAATACCCCATTGTCACCACGGGTAACCCACGCAAGACATACATCAAGTGTTCTCAAATCCTTAAAGACTCAATCCGATAAGATAACTTCAAAGGGAAAACTCAATCCATTACAAGAGAGTAGAGGGGGAGAAACATCATAAGATCCAACTATAATAGCAAAGCTCGCGATACATCAAGATCGTATCACCTCAAGAACACGAGAGAGAGAGAGATCAAACACATAGCTACTGGTACATACCCTCAGCCCCGAGGGTGAACTACTCCCTCCTCGTCATGGAGAGCGTCGGGATGATGAAGATGGCCACCGGTGAGGGATCCCCCCTCCGGCAGGGTGCCGGAACAGGGTCCCGATTGGCTTTTCGTGGCTCTGGAGGTTTGCGGTAGTGGAACTCCCGATCTATTCTGCTCCTCGATGGTCTTAGGGTATATGGAGATATATAGGCAAAAGAAGTCGGTAAGGGGGCCACGAGGGGCCCACGAGGGTGGAGGGCACGCCCAGGGGGGTGGGCGCGTCCCCTGCCTCGTGCCTTCCTCGTTGCTTCCCTTACGTGCACTCCAAGTCCCCTAGATTGCTTCCATTCCAAAAATAACTTTCCCGAAGGTTTCATTCCGTTTGGACTCCGTTTGATATTCCTTTTCTGCGAAACACTGAAACAAGGGAAAAACAGAAACTGGCACTGGGCTGTGGGTCAATAGGTTAGTCCCAAAAGTAATATAAAGTGCATAGTAAAGCCCAATAAACATCCAAGATGGATAATATAATAGCATGAATACTTCATAAATTATAGATACATTGGAGATGTATCAACGGGTGCGAGAATATAAGTAATTAATGGCAAAGGAAAGCAGAAAAAGAGCAGAGGTAATATCTGGGGCCCTTCACTTGGGCCGTAAACTGTTTCCCTTATAGTTGGGTTAATGCGTCAAAGCGCATTTATACAAATAGTGTGAAAAGCAACCGGCTATTTAACGTGCCATAACCAAAGGAGAGCTGCAGTTGGGTACTGAAAGAAAAAGGTAGAGTGATCGCTGGATTGTCCTCTAGGGCTTCCCCTGTATACCTGTGCTCTGTGCCCATCTGGTGTACTTATCCTTTGACAGGACCAGTAATCAGGCTTTCGAAGGGGGCCTGTATAAAAGAAACCTGAAAAAAGGGAAAAGCAAATAGTGAAGTTATATGTGAGCCTACGATCGGTCTAGCCGGACTGTGGATCACGAGCTAGTTGTGCCTCCGTCGATGCCCATGGAATTTTGAGTGCATAATTATGTACGCGTGGTACGAATGCCACTACCTCATTGGGACTGGGACGGAGGCCCAATTGCTAGTCAAGCTCTTGACGAGCCGAGCTGTCCTGTTGCAGTGTGGTCCGGACCCTCTTGGTTGTGTCCAGGGGCTCGGCAGCCGGATTATGGTTCTGCTTGAGAAGGCCGCTCTGTACCTCTGCTGCTAGGGCAGTTGTGTGCTCCTCTGTACGGAGGGAGCATTCCGTATTTCCATTGACTGTTATGACGCCGTGTGGACCGGGCATCTTGAGCTTGAGATAAGCATAGTGTGGCACCGCGTTGAATCTAGCGAACGCGGTTCGTCTGAGCAATGCGTGGTAGCCGCTGCGAAAGGGGACGATATCGAAGATTAACTCTTCGCTTCGGAAGTTGTCCGGGGAACCAAAGACAACCTCCAGTGTGATTGAGCCCATACAACGGGCCTCTACGCCTGGTATGACGCCTTTAAAGGTAGTCTTTGTGGGTTTGATCCATGAGGGATTAATGCCCATTTTGCGCACTGTATCCTGGTAGAGCAGGTTGAGACTGCTACCCCCGTCCATTAGGACTCTTGTCAGGTGAAATCCGTCGATGATTGGGTCGAGGACCAATGCGGCCGAACCGCCATGATGGATACTAGTTGGATGATCTCGACGATCAAAGGTGATCGGGAATGACGACCATGGATTGAATTTGGAGGCGACTGGCTCTACCGCGTAGACGTCCCTGAGTGCGCGTTTGCGCTCCCTTTTGGGAATGTGTGTAGCGTATATCAGGTTCACTGTTTTGACTTGAGGGGGAAATTTCTTCTGCCCCCCAGTGTTCGGCTGCTAGGGCTCTTTGTCATCGTCCTCACTTTGTGATCCATTTTCCTTACTCTCGGCATTTAACTTGCCAGCCTGCTTAAAAACCCAACAATCTTTGTTGGTATTATTGGCTTGTTTGTCTGGGGTGCCATATATCTGGCACGGACGATCGAGTATGCGGTCCAAGCTGGATGGTCCCTCGCTGTTCCTTTTGTAGGGCTTCTTCCGCTGGCCGGACTTGGAACCACTGAATCCGGCATGAACTGTTGTGTCATCGGTGTTATCGCCATTGCTTCGGCGTTTGTGTCTGTTGCGCCGGAGTTTGCCGATGTTGTTTTTGGCCTCGGAAGGGCCTGCCTTGTTGGCTGTGTTTTTACTACGGGCCAGCCAACTATCTTCCCCCGCGCAAAAGTGGGTTATGAGTGCCGTGAGGGCTGCCATGGATTTCGGTTTTTCTTGGCCGAGGTGGCGGGCGAGCCATTCGTCACAAATGCTGTGTTTGAAGGCCGCTAGGGCTTTGGCATCCGGACAGTCAATGATCTGGTTCTTTTTGGTTAGGAACCTAGTCCAGAATTTTTTGGTTGATTCTCCAGGTTGTTGAACTATATGACTTAAGTCATCGGCGTCTGGTGGCGGGACATAGGTGCCTCGGAAGTTGTCAAGAAAAGTTCTTCCAAGTCCTCCCAGCTGCCGATGGAATTTTCAGGCAGGCTATTTAACCAGTGCCGGGCTGGCCCTTTTAGCTTTAGTGGGAGGTATTTGATGGTGTGGAGATCGTCTCCACGGGCCATATGGATGTGGAGAATAAAATCCTCGATCCATACTGCGGGATCAGTTGTTCCGTCGTATGATTCAATATTGACGGGCTTGAACCCTTCGGGGAATTCGTGATCCATTACTTCATCGGTGAAGCAAAGAGGGTGTGCGGCGCCTCTATATCGGGCCACATCGCGACGTAGCTCTGATGGAGTCCGTCTGCGGCATTCGGCCCGGGCGTGGTTAGGTTTATCACGTCCAAATAGGTAGCCGTCGTCGTGCCTCGAGGCACGTCCCCGCGATCCGTAGATCGATCTTGTATGTCCTACTCTGCTATCCAGGGTCTGCCGGAGGTCGTGCGTGTGGCTCCGAATTGTTCCGTCTCTATTTTTATGGGGCGGTGGGGCAGGTTGCTGCTCGGCCTGAGTTGCCGCTTTATCCCGACCGCGGGGTGGTCGGTCCATCGCACTGTCCCGACCATGTGGTGGTCATTCCGCATTACGCGAGGGAGGTATGGGCTCCGGCGCCTCCTCATCGAACTGAGGTAATAGTCTGTGTTTCAGGTAGCTCTTGGCTGGGCGCTTGAGGCCGTATTCTTCGGCTATCAGGACATCAGTCCATCTGTCAACGAGCAGATCTTGTTCAGCTTGAAGCTGCTGTTGTTTCTTTTTCAAGCTCCTTGCAGTGGCTATGAGCTGAAGCTTAAAGCGCTCCTGCTCCAAGGGATCCTCAGGCACGATGAAGTCTTCGTTGCCGAGGCTCGTTTCCTCCTCGGAGGGTGGATGGTAACTATCGTCCTTCGAGTCTTCTTCTATGGCATGTTCGTCTGGGCTGGCATGCCCTGATTCCCGATTGTCTCGTTCAGCGGTTTGTTCGTCGGGTTCTCCTGTGTCTTCGGCACCGTCTGGAGTGTTGTCATCTCCTATGCTGGTGTTGTTGTACCTGCTGCGGAGGGACTTAGAGCGGCCCGCTGACGACGGCGCTTTGGTTGTGTTTTAGGAGGGTCCTCCTTTGTCGGGTTTTCCTTGTCATCGCCGCTATTGTTTTTCGGCGTATCTACCATGTAGACGTCATATGAGGAAGCTGTCGTCCATTGTCCAGTGAATGGCAGGTCCTGGTCTTGCTCCTTGTCGTCATCGTCGTCCATACCGTCGATATCTTCGAAGCCATAATCAAGCACGTCGGTTAAGTCTTCGACAGTCGCTATGAAGTGGGTGGCGGGTGGGAAGCTAAATTCTCCATCCTCAGCCCCTAGTTCGAACCGGACATAGTTCGGCTGTAAGCTCTACCATGGACAGGTTCTTAAAAGAGTTTAGCACATCACCCAAAGGTGAGTGCTGAAAGATGTCTGCAGCGCTGAATTCGAAAACCGATAACCGATCCAGCTCGGTGTCAGCAGGCGTACGTGGTCCGGAACTTATAGCTGAAGACGAGTCCGGAGTTCCGTTGGCGCAAATATTGCATGATGTCGAGTCTGTGTGCGCCTCCAACACCGTGGACTCCAAGGCCTTGGATGGCACGATCTGCTCCGGCTCTAAGGTCGTTGCAGCAATAGGAACCATCTCCTGGATGTGATCCGATGACAGATTTAGGTCATGTTTATCGGAGCGAGGGGGAGCGACAGCCGCGGTCTCAAATCCATCGAAGATCAGGTCTCCACGGATGTCCGCGACGTAGTTCAAGCTTCCGAATCTGACCTAATGGCCAGGGGCATATCTATCGACCTACTCCAGATGGCCAAGCGAGTTGGCCCGCAGTACGAAGCCGCCGAACACGAAGATCTATCTAGGGACGAAGGTTTCTCCTTGGACGGCGTCACTATCGATGATTGAAGAGGCCATCGAACCTTTTTTCGACGGCGCGATGGAACTCTCAATGAAAGCACCAATGTTGGTGTCAAAACCGGTGGATCTCGGGTAGGGGGTCCCAAACTGTGCGTCTAAGGTCGATGGTAACACGAGACGGGGGACACGATGTTTACCCAGGTTCGGGCCCTCTCTATGGAGTTAATACCCTACTTCCTGCTTGATTGATCTTGATGAATATGATTATTACAAGAGTTGATCTACCATGAGATCGTAATGGCTAAACCCTAGAAGTCTAGCCTGTATGACTATGGTAATGAGTATATCCTTTCCGGACTACGCCCTCCAGTTTATATAGACACCGGAGGGATCTGGGGTTACATAGAGTCGGTTACATAAGAAGGAATCTTCATAGTTGGTCGCCTAACTTGCCTTCCATGCCAAGGAGAGTCCAATCCGGATACGGGTACAGTCTTCGGCCTTCATGTCTTCACAGCCCACCAGTCCGGCCCATTGATAATAGGCCGGACGCCCGAGGACCCCTTAGTCCAGGACTCCCTCAGGGGGCTCGCCGGAGTTAAGGAAGAACCAGCCACAGTGGGGAGGGGGGATCGCCGGAGAGGTACCCCACTATCTATCTTAGGGTTCAGGGTGGGGCAGTGGTCACCGACGATGGTGGGGCGGTGGCGTGGGGATCGCCGGAGAAAAAGCTCGGCATGGGGGGCCTAGAGGGATGGCCGGGGCGGCGGTGGACCGGCGGTGGGGAGTGTTTTCGGGGCGGGCGGGGCGACGCACCGCCGGTCACGGGCGGCGGGGGAGGCTGTTTGGCCGGTGGTGGCTGGCGGCTCAGGGGGGTGGAGGACTGGAGGTTGAAGATGAGTCGCAGGCCCTTGATTTCGTATCCAACGGCTGCAAAATCGACTGACCAGAGATGAAAAAGTCAGTCGACTGACGTGTAGCCTCACCTCTAGTGCGTTCAGTTTCGACAGTAAAATTCAGTTTCGACAGCAAAATTCAGTTTCGACAGTTAAGTTCAATTTCGAAAGTTAAATTCAGTTTCGGCAGTTAAGTTCAGAGATGAGCGGCTGATGTATTTTACATCTAGCACTTTGTGGTTATGTATTTTACATCATCTATTGGAGATGCTATTAGAATTCCACTCAGGTTAACGTTGTCTCTCTTGTCCTGCTTCAGCCTCGATGTCGTACAACTCACTAGAGCTGCTCCAACGACGAAACCCTCCATCACAGCGGAGTAGTACCTCGGGCTCCATCTCCAGACGCCTAAGATCTTCTTCCCCTCCTCCGACAGCCAAATCAGCCGGAGCATCCTCACCGGCCAACCCAATCATGTTGAGATCGACATGGCTTCGCCAAAGAGGTTGTACACTTGTTGCATCTCTTTTTTACTCTACATGTTATATATATTGTCCACTGAGCAGAACGGGAAATACGATTATTTTATCCTACTATATGACAAGCAGTGAGGTACCAGGAAACTTAGCTATCCTTGATGGACTCTCTTGAACGCCATCATTATTTATCTCTGTGCGTTTGAGCTGTGCATTTGTTGATGGCCCTAGGAGTTGAGCTAGTAGGGCAGTGGCCTGGGTCCAAAGTAATAGAAGTAGCACAAAAACATTTTTTTAGTGTAGGCTTTTCCTTGCTCAAGCCTGCCTACTAGAATCGCCGGTGCTTGAAAGGAAAAGTGAATGAAAAACATAGGAATTGGAAAGTTTCGTATGGTACTACTTTTCATGAATTTGGTGCAAAGGAATGGAGCAAAGGAAAACTGTAGGATTTGTTCCTTTAGTGTCTCCTTGAAAGAAAAACCATAGGAAACTAGGAATTTTAATTTCCACTTGTCATCCTTTTCAAATTCCTATTCATGAAGCACAAGACTAAGAGATAGTAGCATAATACCATTATAGCCGTACATTTTCTTGTGGTTTGACTTAATCTCACCATGCTTCTTTGCATCATGTGATCTTCCAATTCTTGTGAACCAAACACCTAGATTGGCAGAAATCCTGTGTTTTTAAATTCTCTATTTTGCACGTGCATTCCTATCCTATTCCTGTCTATTTCCTATCCCTGCATTGTTAGAATCCTCAAATTCAAACAAGCCCTTACACAATTACCTCTATTACAGATATGTGTCAAAGAAAACCTTGTGTGGTTTGTCCTGCTCCTGCGGTGCTGTGTTCCACCCCAGCTCAGCTGCTCCAACGACGGAAGGGTTCACCACAGCAGGGATCCGCTCTCCAGACTGTCTTTCACCGCCTCAGATCTTCTTCCCCGTCGCCGGCAGCCATGACAACTGCATTACCATCATCAACTGAGCAGATGACCTTGAGGACTACACGGGTCCGCAAGAGAGGTCGCAATCTTCCGTGCCTGCTTACGTTATGCATCGCTTAATATGATGACATGCTACTTTATCGTCATGTTCACCTATTAGACTCCGAGTCAGGTCCAAACTTATGCTGAAACTTGAGTTTTTAAATGGTTGTGGGGTACATATTGGGGCAGCAATCAGTACTATCAATTGGCCGGGTCGTGTTTCCGGCATCGTTACTTTGAAGAAATTAGAGTGCTCAAAGCAAGCCATCGCTCTGGATACATTAGCATGGGATAACATCATAGGATTCCGGTCCTATTGTGTTGGCCTTCAGGATCGGAATAATGATTAATAGGGACAGTCGGGGGCATTCGTATTTCATAGTCAGAGGTGAAATTCTTGGATTTATGAAAGACGAACAACTGCGAAAGCATTTGCCAAGGATGTTTTCATTAATCAAGAATGAAAGTTGGGGGCTCGAAGATGATCAGATACCATCCTAGTCTCAACCATAAACGATGCCGACCAGGGATCGGCGGATGTTGCTTATAGGTTAATCTCGGGTGTCTACTATGAGTTTCATGTTGGGTGCAAACAAACATTAAAGGATCCATTGTCTGTATTTTTTAACTAAAGCTATTATCTGCCTGCTATCGTTGGTTTTGGGTCTATCCACAGTTTGCTACCATCACTCTGGATTTGTGCATGCACTCCTTACATAATCTCACTATGTTTTATTCCTATGCATGTCAGTTATTGTACACAATGGAACTAAACATGTAGAGAAAAATAGACGAGCCTTGCGTGGCAATAAAATTTCATGCAGACGTCGCTCCATGGCGGGCGGAAAGGCAGCCCCCCCTCCACCCATTTCGGATCATAATCAAGAGGAAGATAACTGTTCTAAGGGGGATTCAGAAGCAGAAGACCACTCCTATTTACCCCATGAGGTTTTCACTCTAACTTGGCATGCTGATGTTGGTAATATCATGCATATGATGCGTTGCATTGCTTACTGTATACATCAAAGATGTCATCTACTTAGTTTAGACATGCTTTGTGTCAATGCCATTTGTTTAGTTTCTTTATCGTATACGTGAATCATGCAATGCCATCTTGTTTAGCCAGGCATCATATATGTGAATTTTGCAATGCCACCCTGGTTAGCCAGTCATCTTATATGTGAATTATATCATGACGTCATTTTTATTACGTGTTAATTTTGTCAACAATTTTAGTACATTCAATTACTCTTCCTGTGCATCAGCCACTCGGCACGGTCATGGAAAAATCTGGAGTGGAAACAAGGTCTTCAGAGCAGACAATGCTATCTAACAAAGCGCATGTCTTGCTGGTTACAGATAGCTCCTCAGAGGAGGATTCAGAGACAGATGACCAGTCCTATCCCCCCCCTCGAGGTGCATGCTCTAACTTGGCAGTGTTATGTTGCTCATATCGTGTGTATGGTATCTTGCATTGCTATGTCATTTGCTTAGTTTAGACATGCTTTGTGTGAATGCCACCTATTTAGTGTCTAATTACCATATATGTGAATTATGCAATGCCATCTTGTTGCAAGACATTATATATGTGAATTATGCAATGCTATCTTGTTGCAAGGCATTATATATGTGAATTATGCAATGTCGTGCTATTTAGCCAAGCGTCATATATGTGAATTATATCATGCCGACCTTTTTTTGTATTTCTCATTGCTTTTGTAGACAATGTTTGTATATTCAACTGCTCTTCCTGTGCATCAGCCATTTGAATTGGTGATGGAGAAATCTGGAGTGAAAACAAGGTCTTCAGAGCAGACAATGCTACCTGCTGAAGCAGATATCTTGCTGGTTACAGATAGCTCTTCAGAGGAGGATTCAGAGGCAGATGACCGGTCCTATTATCCCCCTGAGGTGTATGCTCAAACTTGGCATGGTTATATTACTCATATCATGCATATGTTGTATTTCAATGCTTAGTTTTTACATCATATACACGATATTGAATGCCATCTCCTTAGTTGACACATCATATATGCGCTTGCCCTCTGCTCACTTCCTTAGTATATAAATCATATATTCGAATTATATCATGCCATGATGTTTACATAGACAGCATGTATCTGAATTATGGCATGCCAACCCATTTTCTAAAGACATAATATAGTTATATCATCTCATCCTGTTTACATAGTCATCATATTTTGAATTATGTCATTCTATCCGTGAATTATATCATGCCATCATGTTTCTATCGACGGCATGTTTGTGATTTATGGCATGCCAACCACTTTAATGGACACGTCGTATAGTTATATCATGTCATCCTATTTACATAGTCATCATATTTTGAAGTATGTCATTCTATCCTGTTTAGTTAGCCATCATACATGTGAAACTGTGTCATGCTATCCTGTTTAATTAGCCATCATATATGTGAAATTATGTCCTGCTATTCTGTTTGGTTAGACAACATAAATGTGAATTATTTCATGCCCTGTTTTCTTACCTACTATCCATTGCACCTGTCTATCTTACAATGTATGTACATTCAATTACTTTTATTGTTTATCAGCCATTTCAATTGGAGGGGGTGATGGCAGTATCTGTGGGAGTAAAAACACGGTCTTCAGAAAAGATCGTGCTACCTGTCGATGGAGATAGAACCACGGTTGTACTTGCCCAAGAACCAGCCCCACCACACATAACCCAGACTCACGCAGATTGTACCCCTACCCAGTTGGACGGAGAACCAGCTACACCCCTTCTAACCCCAACCCCAGTAGATAGTAACCCAGTTCTCGTTGACACAGCACCGTCTCCACCACAAAGCACCGAAACACGAGCAGTTAGTAAGGCAATTGCAGTGCCCAAAGCACGAGGACCACCACTCCGAACCCCGAGTCAATGCTTAAAGCAGAAGAAGAATTGTTCTCAGGTCAGGTTCCATAGCTATGGTTCATACTACTTTGCTCTTGCATCACTGTATTTACTCATACCAACTAATTTCAAATTTGAAGGATGCAATTGAAACTCCAATGGCGCAACAGGTATGTTTTAAACCTGTTTCTTTAACGTGTGCTGTTGTAACTTGCTCTATGTTGATTTCAGTTTCAATTGAATAAACAGTTATGTTCTCATGCCATGCACATTACAAGTGTTGTTACTGCTGTGTAGTTTCCCACACTTATATTATGTCTATGCTGCTTTGTCTTAAATAGATATGATTCGAACTGTATCTATCTTGATTTGGCAACATAAACTAGAATGATATAGACCATACAGTGACCATACTACATAGATATTTGTTTATTTCATGCTGTTATCCTGACCACCTTACTACTGAACTGGTTTACCAAAATGAGTTTCATATACTACATTCTAAACCTGTGATGTGTTTGTTTGTTTCTCTTTTAGAACGCGGATAAAATATTGGAGAAGAGTACCCCGTTATGCAATGGTAAAGGAAGTAATGCAGATAAGGTTCAAGATAGTGAGACATCCCTGTTGGTCACCAAGAAAGCTGATAAAAACTATACTGAAGACACTGAGACAACCCCAAAGTCCTGTCTTGATGTAGTGTTCGAGTTACTGGCTACTACTGCTGGCACCAGCTCTTCGAACTCGCTGCCTTAATCAGTTCGGCTTCTTGATTCTCAACTTCAAGTTGAAAGACATCGATCAGATGTTATGCGACAGGAAGCTGAAGGACTGAGGAAGTCCCTGCAGAATTCAGATGCATACTTTCTGGTGCAACAGCAAGTGCTGGAGGATTTAAGCGCCAAACAAGAGAAAGTTAATAAGCTTGCTAAGCATCTTGCCAGCATTATGGGTACCTAGGATATTGTTTCTTGAGCTCTTCGGAAGTGGTTTCAGTTCTGGACTTGTTTTGCTGCGGCGTTTATATGCTGCTTTGTTCCCTATATTTGCACTAGTGGCGAACTTTGATGCCCAGTGGATGTAATATGTGTAATAGCCGTGATAGCCTAGAGTAAGTTGCTTACTTATTTATTTCCTTATTGTCTTGTTTATTTCTTTTCTTGTAGTCAGCGTAGTTCTTTTTCCGCGGTTTGCTAGTGGCCGCAATAACCTATTTTTTAAAACTAGGCCACAATAACCATGGGCTACATATTTACTGTAGTTAACATGGGCCTCCTACGGGCCGTAGAAACAATGTGTCTTCTAAGGGCCATAGAAACAATGAGCATTCTGCGGGGTAGAAACAATGGGCCTTATACTGGCCATAGACACAATGGGCCTTCTATGGGTCGTATCATCAATGGGCCTTCTACGGGTCGTATGATCGGTTGGCCAAACATGGGCCAATAACAGACCACATTATGGTCGAAAATGGGCTAGAGTTGAAATCGTCCGTTCATGGGCCGACCATAATGGGTCGTCATTAATCGGCCGTATTTGACGACGCTATGAAAACGGCCCAACGTATTAACGGGCCACAAACGGGCCGACTGTAACCACGGGCTGAATTTGGCCCACAAGCAGAAAATGACAGTAACGGTCCGTAAGTAAACGAATGCTGGAAATGAGCCCAAGAATAAATGGACCCTGAGAAGGCCGAAAGATAACATGGGCTGGAAACGGCCCAACGGAATAATGGGCCATTAATGGGTATAAAGTGATACACTGTTCATTATGGGCCAGTTTCACCACGTGTCGTTAATGGGTATAAAGTGATACACTATTCATTACGGACCAGTTTTACCACGGGCCGTTAATGGGCCGAGAGTTACTAAGGGCCTCATATGGGCCGAAAGACGTCATGGGCCATACATGGGCCGGAAGTTAAAACGGGCTGGAAATATATTGGACGGCCCATATGACGCTACTGGGCCTAATTCGGATAGGCCGTAAACGGGCCCTGGGTTAGCGGGCTGTAAATGGGCTATATGCGAATAGGTCGTTAACAGGCTTGTCGTGGGCCGGCCCGCAACCTTTTGACCAAGCCAAACGGGCTGGCCTTTTCACCGGAATGGGCCTTTGTTGGGCCGTGCCACGTGTCAATGTTTCATAGGCGCTTTGGGTCCAATGAGTGGATGACATTTGTCCCAACGGTGAGCCGACACGTGTTTCCTCCAGCCAATGATGATTTTACACGTGGAAAATCCCCATTGGTCGGGGTTGTTAATGGGTTATCGGATCCAAAACTGGACCCGATAGCTTAACGGCGTTCCGTTACGGTGGATGCCACGTGTCGGTCACCCTTGATGAAAGCACTTATGTGACGCGCGATTTATCATCCTGGAAGTGGACACTTTCGTGATGATAAATTTGGTAATGTCATGGAACACTTCTACGACAGCACAGGTATGACTATCTTGATTCTATCATAAAATCGTCATGGATGTACATGCATGACAGAAAACGTGACCAACTGTGACAAACACGTATCATCGCGGAAGTGTATTTTTTTGTAGTGGTAGGAGCATGGCCCGTCGTGGCAGTTGGATTGTAATCACCTATAGCCAAAACAGGAAAAACAAGTTAGTGGTTCATGTTCATGCTCGAAGTAACATAGCACACTCAACAGGGGGTTTGGGGTGGTGCGCGTAGATCGAATGAGTTTTTTCGCAACTAAGTAGTCTGTTGTGTGCAACTTGATAGCCTGTTCTGTGCAACTGGGCACCATGATGTGTGCAACTGAAATTATAAACCTAGTTAGATGGGGAGTTGGGGCAGGTAATTACCTGTATGATGAGGTCCTTGAGTACTGCCTGTAGGGCCATTGGTAGGAGTAGGAGGGGCACTGCTTGTTAGCCATGCGGGGGAGGAGGTGGCGGAGCATGCCGTGTAGGACCTAGAGGTGGTGGAGGTCCTTGAGGGTTGCCATCATCTGATTGCCCCGTAGCAGCAGTCGGTTTCTTCTTTTTCTTGGACTTGTTCAAGTGGCTGATCTCGGTATGTGCTCCACGCATATGCTTGTATACAATGGCCTGTGCTGCATCAGAGCCACTCGCAAACTTGGCTAGTTTCTGAAAATCATATATCATGTTTATCTCCCTTATCTACTTCTTTCATTGAGGAGGCATTTCATCCGGTGGCTCATACCCGGTCCCTGACACACTAGGGACAGCAGTAGGTGTCCACCGTTGGAGCATGTACCTTTCTGGTATGACGTCAACTCCAAGATGGGTGAACACCTTGAGGATGTGGCAACAGAGCATGTCGTTCTTGTCCATTTTGCAGCACTCACAGGAATATGAACCCTCCCCCACCTTTGCCTGGACCAAATAGTTTCGAGAACCATATTTGGCAACAAATTCCTGCTTCGGTCTGAGCTCAAACATATCAGCACCATCTTGGAATGCATTATAACGTCCAATCAGCACAAACTCTTCCTGGAACTTGCGGTAAAGGTCTCTAGTGTAGGTTTCGTAAGCTTGCCTCTCTATTGGGAAGTTGGACCAGAGCTCGATCTCAAGGTGTTTTGTCATGTAATCATTGCAGCCTTCCTTGTCAAGGATGTGGTTCTGAATTTTCTCATATTGCTTGACGAAGTTCAGCATTGAGTTGTGTGGGTTCACATATCTTTTTAGGATGGCGTTGAACCCCTCACTACGTTGTGTAGACTACAGGAAGGGGAAGAACCTGTGTTTGAAGTAGCAGGGCACCCAAGTTGACCTGTACCCGTACAACTTCTCGAAGTGTGTGTGTGTGTTATAGCCTCGTACTTCACCATTAACCCAGCCCAGTTCTGCTCAAATTCTTCTGGAGTGAAGCTGAAGTCAACATAGTAGTTGAAATCATCAGACAGCCCTGGATTCCGGCACAACAGCCAACCAACCTTTTCCTGAGCCTTTTTCATGATGTGCCATCGACAACAATGATGCATGGTGGTGGGAAAGATGCTCTCTATTGACTGCTTCATCACACCATCTTGATCGGTTATGAAGTTATCAGGAGGTTTGCCATCCATAGCCTCTAGGAATGCTCGGAAGACCCTATCAAAGCTTGATGCCAACTCCTACCTCACAAACGCGCATCCCAACATGAAAGACTGGCCATGTCGGTTTATTCCAATGAAGGGCGCGGACGGCATATTGTACATGTTGTCATGTAGGTGGTGTCAAACGATATGCAATCGTGGTACGCCTCCGCAAAAGCTTTTCGAGCTAAGCCATCCACCCAAAATATGTTGACAACTCTATCCTCTTCATCATATTTTACCTTATAGAAGAAGTCTGGATCAGTTTTTTGTATATCCCTGAAGTGCGCAATTGTCTCAATCATGTCACCCTTCTTTGTGTCATCTCTACGGAAACTTGTACACTGATTTGTTATTGCCTTTGGTCCGAACGGCACCATCAACTCAGGTCCATAGAACTCTACCATTATGTGCATCATACGTCCTGCACAATACAAAAAGAAAACAATATATCTTTTTTTAGTCGCACGAATGCACACATCCAGCTACACAGTAATAGGACATGTGTTGGCACAGAGGATAATTGCAGGAAATCTAGTTGCACCTTTAAAAACACTCGCACTTTGCACACGTGACATTTGTTTAGTTGCACAACAAGCGTCAAAGTGGTTGCATGCTAATCTACCCTCTACAGCAACCTGGTGTCCAACTAATGAAGTTGCATTCAGTACTTTTTTTTAGTTTCTAGTTGCACACCAAACGCTTTTATAGTTGCACAGAAGTGCCATACCACAGCAAAACCTGGCGCCCAGCATGGGAAGTTGGACACTAGTTGCACATATAAGTCATTTTAGTTGCACACCAGTACCATAACAGTTGCATGCTGGACTGCCTAGAGGGAAACTTAATTCTGTAAGGGATATAGAAACACACTGAGGGAATCCTGGACTAAGGGGTCCTCGGGCGTCCGGCCTATTATCAATGGGCCGGACTGGTGGGCTGTGAAGACATGACGGTCGAAGACTATACCTGTGTCCGGATTGGACTCTCCTTGGCGTGGAAGGCAAGCTTGGCGACCAAACTATGAAGATTCTTTCTTATGTAACCGACTCTATGTAACCCTAGATCCCCCCGGTGTCTATATAAACCGGAGGGTGTAGTCCGGAAAGCATATACTCATTACCATAGTCATACAAGCTAGACTTCTAGGGTTTAGCCATTACGATCTCGTGGTAGATCAACTCTTGTAACACTCATATTCATCAAGATCAATCAAGCAGGAAGTAGGGTATTACCTCCATAGAGAGGGCCGAACCTGGGTAAACATCGTGTCCCCTGTCTCCTGCAACCATCAACCTTAGACGCACAGTTCGGGACCCCCTACCCGAGATCCGCCGGTTTTCACACCGACATTGGTGCTTTCATTGAGAATTCCACTATGACGTCGACGAAAGGTTCGATGTCTCGCCTTGTCCTTAAAGAAAATATCACCTCCGGGGGAGTCCTAGCCCCAGGCCAAACCCTCCGGCTGGGCGGCTTTACCATGATCGCCCGTTCGGCCGTTGAGCTGATGATGACCTCTCGGGCCATCGAAAACCCCCTTTGCGTCAACTACGAACACTCCAAGCAGATGGATCTGGCAGAGTTTTCGTCCTTGAACGAGCTCCTAGATCGCATCGCCGCTTTGGGAATCGCCATAGATTACGATCGGATTGGGCCTAAAACCGATCAAGGAGGAACCAAAACTCCACCGGTCACCCACCAGATAGCGGTAGTCGAGGAGCAGAACGGAGGGTCTTCTTCTATATCGAAGACGGACTATGTCCGGATCGCTGATCAGGAAGAACCGAATACCCACCAGCGAAAGGATGCGACCAGCCCTCCGGACATAGAATCGGACGGTGGTCCTAAACAGTCAGAAGATACTCCGGAGCCCGGACTGTTGAGTCTTGAAGGTCTTCAGACTCCGGATAACCGGTCAGGCCAGGGTTCGGATTTAATTCCACCCACCCGCCCGGACATAGACGCTCTCATGAGAATAAAGCGCAAGTCTCAGGAAACGGTCCACCACTTCTGGGCCAGATTCATCCTTGTCAAAGACAAGGTAAAATATTGCAGCGATGAGGACGCGATATCAGGGTTCTGCAACAATTGCGCAAACGAAGGAATCCTTAATGCCATCAATCGCCGCCACATATTGAAGTTCGCTGACTTAGCAACTATCGTACAAAAGTACAGCATGATGGAAAGCGCCTGGAAAACTCAGGCAGCTTGCTGGGAACCGTCGGTCCCAACTCAACTCCTCTTACAGGCGAAGAGGGCGCGCCCCCATGGCACGCTCAGTCCAACAGTCAAGAAACATAAACCCATTGTGTGGCACGGCACCGTTCTGGAGGGATGGCTCGATGGCCCATGCAAAATACACACGACACCCGATGCCGTGGCAACCCACAGCCTTAGAGCATGTTGGATACTCCGGCAGGTAGCCAAGAGCGGCGAGGACATCCTTATCAAGGACACCCCAGAGCAACACCCTCCAAAAAACGACGACACAAGAGTATTGACGGTCTTCAAGACATTCGCTTCAAACAACAAGCGCAAAAGGGCACTTCGCAACCTCGCCGTAGTCTGCCAAATCGCTGCAATAAACCCTTGGAACGACACGGCTATAACATTCAATGCCGGTGATGAACCGAGGTACAGGCAAGTCCGAGGGCCAGCCGCATTAGTCCTCAGTCCCATCGTGGACGGGTTTCGACTTACTAAGGTCCTCATGGATGGCGACAGCGGACTAAACCTCATTTATGAGGACACACTCCACAAAATGGAAATAGACAGGAGCCGCATCAAGCAAAGTAGCACAACCTTCCAAGGAATCATTCCCAGTCGGGAGGCGCGGTGCGCGGGCAAAATCACACTGGATGTGGTATTCGGCACGCCGGAGAATTATCGGTCCGAAGAAATCACTTTCCAAGTGGCCCCGTTCAGCAGCAGATACCACGCCCTGTTGGGGCGGGATGCTTTTACACGCTTCCAAGCTATACCTCATTACGGGTATATGAAGCTCAAAATGCCCGGACGAAATGGTATAATCACTCTCGCCAGTGATCCGGACATAGCACTCCGCGCTGAAAACAAAACCGCATCCCTGAGGCGCTATCCGAAGCCCTCGCGGCCGAAGAATTAACCGCACTACGCTCCACGGTGGACAGGGACGATGTGATCCTCGACAAACGCCCCAAGTCCACCTCCTTGAAACCAGCAGAGGAAATAGTCGAATTCCAGGTCCACCTAACAGACTCAAAGAAGACAGCATCTATCGGAGCACAACTAAACCCAACAGTTGACGCCGCACTACGAGAATTCCTGCGCGAAAACTGGGACATATTCACCTGGCACCCTTCAGATATGCCAGGGATCCCACGCAAGCTGGCCGAACATAGCCTTAATATATTAAAGGGATTTAAACCGGTCAAGCAAACACTGCGGCGCTTTTCCGAACCCAAGCGACAAGCCATGGGGGAGGAGCTGGCCAAACTTATCGAGGCCGAATTCATTAGAGAAATCAAACATCCAGACTGGCTGGCAAACCTGGTGATGGTACCAAAGAAGGACAAATCCTGGCGCCTGTGTGTCGATTTCAAAGATCTCAACAAGGCTTGCCCTAAGGATCCCTTCCCCCTCACCCGCATCGATCAAATTATTGACACCACCGCAGGACACGACTCACTGTGTTTCCTCGATGCATATTCCGGATACCATCAAATCAAAATGAAGGAATACGATCAAGCTGCAACAGCATTTATTACCCCATACGGGCCATTCTGCTTCAACGCCATGCCCTTCGGGCTCAAGAACGCCGGCGCCACATACCAACGCATGATTCAAACATGCCTGGAGAAGCAGATCAGCAAGACAGTGGAAGCCTACGTCGATAACGTCATCATCAAAACTAGGCACGTCGGAACACTAATAGACGACTTACGTCTTACATTCGACAACCTCCGGGCATATGACATTAAGATCAACCCAGAAAAATGTGTCTTCGGCGTCCCCGCTGGAAAGCTGCTGGGCTTCATCATTTCCCATAGAGGAATAGAAGCAAATCCAGCTAAAATCCGAGCTCTGTCACAGTTGGCTACGCCAACAAACCTCAAACAAGTCCAAAAACTAACCGGTTGCGTGGCAGCGTTAAGTCGCTTTATCTCCAGATTAGGAGAAAAGGCACTACCACTCTATCGCCTCTTACGGCGCACCGACAACTTTGAATGGACAGACGCGGCAACTGCCGGATTGGAGGAAATAAAGTCCCTCCTAACAAGCAACCCAATTCTGGCCGCACCAAACGCTGGCAAACCCATGTTGCTATACATATCAGCAACACATCAGGTGGTGAGCGCCGTGCTCGTCATCGAACAAGAACAGGACAGACACAAATTCCCACTTCAAAAACCAGTATACTACGTATCTACTGTCCTCACACCATGCAAATCCTGGTACCCCCATTACCAAAAGATAGAATACTCGGTCTTCATGGCATCCCGAAAGCTACGACACTACTTCCATGAGTGTTCAATCACGGTGGCTTCTGAAGTCTCACTCAATGACATAATAAACAACCGCGATGCCACGGGACGGATCGCCAAATGGGCCATAGATCTACTTCCATTTGACATAACATACAAGCCACGACGAGCCATCAAATCTCAAGTACTGGCCGACTTCGTCACAGAATGGACAGAGGCCGAACTCACTAAAGAGTACGGCGCATATTCCAATTGGGTTATGTACTTTGACGGCTCCAAAATGCTGGCAGGGCTAGGAGCGGGAGTCGTGTTATCATCCCCTACTGGAGATGTCGTCCAGTATGTACTCCAAATACTATACACATACTCCAACAACGCAGTCGAATACGAGGCCCTATTGCATGGTCTTCGGATGGCCGTATCCATGGGAATACAATGCCTAGAGGTGCGCGGGGATTCAAACCTCGCAATATCTCAAATAAACGGAGACTTTGATGCCAAAGATCCAAAGATGGCAGCTTATCATAATGTCGTCTTAAAAATATCGGCTCGGTTCAAGGGGCTCAAATTTCATCACGTCGCCCGGGAAAGCAATCAGGCAGCGGACGTCCTTGCTCGCATTGGCGCCAAGCGCGACCTAGTCCCACCTAACGTTTTCCTGGAAAGGCTTTTTAAGCCATCCGTGGTGTGGCAAGGGGAGGGCGGCAACAACAGTCAAGACCCGAATACAACCTCCAATCCCGAACACACCGATAGTACCGGGGGCTCAGCCACCGAAATAACACCGTCGGCCCATCTCATTATGGCAGTCATTACCCCATGGACCGAACCCTTCTTGGCCTACATTAATAGGAAGGAGCTTCCCGAAGACCAGAATGAGGCTCGCCGCATTGTCCGACGTTCGAAGGCCTACAAGGTTCACGACGGAGAGCTCTACAAGAAAAGTACTACCGGAGTACTTCAAAGATGTATCTCTGAGGAGGAGGGGCGGCAGCTTTTAGCGGAAATTCATGCTGGTCTCGGCGGACACCACGCCGCAGCTCGGGCCCTTGTTAGCAAGGCCTTCCGTACCGGGTTTTATTGGCCGACAGCCCAAGCAGACGCGCAGGACCTTGTCCAACGATGCGTCGGATGCCAACTCTTCGCCAACCAAAGTCACATGCCCCCAACTGCCTTACAAACTATCCCCATTACTTGGCCTTTCACAGTATGGGGACTCGACATGGTTGGACCCCTTAAAGGGGGAAGCCATAAGAAAAATTATCTACTGGTCATGGTAGACAAATTCACTAAGTGGATAGAGGCTAAACCGGTCAAAATGGCCGAGTCCGGCCCGGTGATAGAATTCATATCCGGTGTTGTGCACCGTTATGGTGTCCCACACAGCATCATCACCGACAACGGCTCTAATTTCACGGTCGACGAGGTAAAAACCTGGTGTACTAATCTCAGCATTAAACTCGATTACGCCTCCATCTACCACCCGCAAACCAACGGTCAGGTCGAACGAGCCAATGGTCTTATTATGAGCCGCATCAAGCCCAGACTGGTGCGGTCTTTGAGAGAATCAGACAAGCACTGGGTTGAGGATCTTGACTCCGTACTGTGGGGGCTGCGGACCACGCTCAACCGTACTACCGGATACACACCTTTCTTCATGGTGTACGGCGTAGAGGCTGTTTTGCCCTGCGATATTATCCATGACTCACCTCGAGTGCGTATGTACGAAGAGAGAGAAGCCAAGCTAGATCGGCAGGACAGCCTTGATGCCCTAGAAGAGGAGCGCGACGTCGCAAAGGCCCGTTCAGCATTTTACCAATAGCAGGCTTGAAGATATCAAAGCAGAGAAGTACGGGCCAAGACTTACAATGTTGGTGAACTCGTTCTACGCTTGCCGGAGAAGAAAAAGGACAAACTCAAGCCCAAATGGGAGGGTCCCTTCATCATCGACAAAGTTCTCACCGGAGGAGCGTGATGCAGCAGACAACCGTCTAGAGCCGAACCCTTGGAACGCGGCCAGACTCCGAAGATTCTATGCCTAGCACCAAACTCTTTGTCTCCCTCTCCCCTAAAGTTTCCATTCTTTTTTCTCTGTTTTCCGGTTTTTACCTTTTTCACTTTAAATCTCTCGTACGGCTAGACTGCACACCCTGACGAATACATCTTTAAATATGTATGTCTATTATACCTGGGGGCTTCTTGGACAGAAGCTTGTTATTATTCTTTGAGCATCAAGCTCTTCACATATGTGTCTTTCTCCATATGTACCTTTTCTTCGCCATTATATGCATCGATATGACTTAAGTTTTGGCCAAGCTGGGTTGTCTGGCTCATGTGCTTATGCCCTACGTTCCCGTTAGTTCGGCTAGGGCATAAAGGGAGCACCTCTGTGATTGTTACTGTCGGGTCATCCGGATGTGTACCTCAGACTGGGTGAAGCCAAAAGCTAGCATTCTTAAGGGAATATTCGGTCAGTGAATTAAAGACATTTTTGCATTCACTCCATTGTGAACCCCCAGAAGTTACATACACTATGATTTTCCCATCACAATTCGGACATGTACACTAATGCATGCAAACCCAGGGAAAGGAACCCTTAACGGAACTATTCTCTCTGGAAGATGTTTCTTACAATCTCAATGTAATATAACATAGCTAGCCGGATACAACTTGTCTGTTCAAGCAACTATGACCCCTACGCCTAGCTTTCCGCGCATACCCCGGTCTATTCGGCCGTGCGGGTATTCGGAAACACTTCGCACCTTCGGGTCCGAAGGTTGAAGCGAAAAGGTCTGCCATGACAAACGCTATACAATTCAGCTAGAGTACACATATCAAGGAAAGTACATAGTCACTTGGACTCAAACACTTCCTACTCTACACCGTCCAAAAGGCGGTCTAATTTACAATCATGTTGGCAATATTTAGCGGCCACCTCTACTTGGTCATATACTAAACTAACGGGAATTTCTTCCCCATTCGACCCTAGCGGTCCGACACGGGCCATGTGATTAGGATCCAGCTTGGTATACCGCGTCTTCACCATGGCCCAGGCCTCTCGTGCACCCTCTCGGCAGGCCGATATCTTCCACAGTCGGATACGCCACCGCGCTCCTTTGAACAACTCTACAAGCTCCTCCATACTTCCTGGAGGGGAGGCGGATGGCCATAGGGCCTTGGCAACAGTCCGCATCGCCAGCCGAGCATGTTCGTGCACTTGCGACAGCCCTTGCAGTAGATCATTTGATGATCCAGACACCTCCTCTTCAGGACGGCCCGTCAATATACCTGCAATCATAACTATATCAGTTCCATTTATCTCCGAACTACTTTAAAAATAGTGCGGACACGTACTGAATATGCCGCCCCGCAGCCTCCTATTTTCCTTTACGGAGTCGGCTAGCTGGGCCCGCACATCCTTCAGCTCTTCGCCCAGCTGAGTTTTGGAATCCTGGAGTTGGTTTTTCTCCTCAATGACCTGTTTCAGCACACGTTCGCCGGCAACATGCAGCCTTTTGGCTTCTTGTTCATTCTCTCGCACGACTTCCAGTGCCTCCTTGAGTCCCTCTGCCAATCACGTCATGATATATGCAATGCTGTTAGCATTACTGACACATAATCATATTTCCTCGATGCAGGGGAGTATTACCAGAGGATGCCTCCTTGGACTTTTTCAGTTTGGTGGTAGCAGCATTTAGCTGTGTCCGGCACTGCTCCAGCTCTTGGGCTAGAAGGTCGCTCTTCTCTGTAAGAACCTGGTGATACAACGATCCTTAAATAAGTTGTACCAGCTGCTTTCAGTCTCGGGGGCTACTAGCATATGGTTACCCTATTCGAACTTACCTGCACATCTGTCAAATGCTGCTTTGTGGCTCTGCTAAGTACATTTTGCGTAGCTCGGATGTATGCGTCAGCCGAGCTGAAAGCATTAAATGTCTCTTCCGTGAACTTGGGGTCTCGTAAAACAACCCTGCAGCGCCGATGATTCATGGCGCTCTCTACTTCCGAGTTGGTAACGGACATATCTTCCGAATCCTCGGCCGAAGGAAAGTCCGGCGTTGGCCCCATATCGACTTCCGTTTCTCCGGCAGGATTTAAATCCCGGTTGTTGGGAGTACGAAGAGCCGGGCCCCCAGACATAGTCCGACGAACCTTTTTCCTGGTACAGAACAAACATACAGGTCACAGTTGGATGCGGCTACTAAAAAACATATTTACAAACCCGTACCTCTTCGAGGAAGGCCCAACTATGTCTTCACCCGCCTTCCTCTTCGAAGGCTTGCCCGGTGCCGCTCTCTTCGGAGTCGCCGAGCGCCTCCCCTTTGGAGCACGAGACAGTACAGCGGGTGAGGCGGAATAAGAAAGCTCTTTTGGGAAGGATGTCTCCCGATTACTCACTTGCGAGACAGGAAGAAGGCCAGGATAGTCGGCGGTGATGGCCACCTCTATGCCATCATAGCTCGCCTGGTAAAACACCCCCTCCGCAAGCACCACGGATATATCTGTATCTTCTTCATACCCAGGATCAAGCTCCCGGTTGTGGTTTTCCGGCTGTGGGGTGGGACTATAAAGTCCATCGGTGATCTTTCGCCAATGCTGTTATAAGCGGATTAAAAATTTATCAAAGGTGATCCGGGAGGTGGAATGAGTAAAGCAGAAGGATTGAGGCTTACCCAACTGGGAGGATTGTACATAGAATACCCATCTCTGTGGTTGATATGAAGAAATTCCTTTTCCTCCCCTTTCAACAGCTCGGCCAGTATCTTGGCTAGGGCAGCGGGGGTGTACGAACCTTTCCGACTACAGCGGGAGGCGTCATCCTCCCCGTTGTAGTGCCACATTGGGAGCCCTCTATATTGAAGCGGCTGAACCCCTCGCGCTATGGACGTCGCCATTACCTCAACCATTGTTAATCCGGACTGAGAGAGCATCTTTATCTTGCTCATGAGCTGACAAACTTTCGCACTGTCATCCTCTTCAGGACTCCGGGGACGCCAGCTGTGGCGTTTCTTCAATGGAACGCTGGCAAATTCGGGGAGACCCTTTCGAACTGGGTCGGGAAGCGCGACGTCCTCAATGTAGAACCACTCAGAAGGCCATTCTTCAGATACCTTCCTTGGTGTGCCGGACAAGTATCCGGTATCAGCGATGCGCCATACTTCGGCTCCGCCCACTTCAAATATTAACCCCTCGTGGTTATGTGGGACACAGAGCACTTCACCCACTCGCCCTTCTCTGGGCCAGAACGGGAGGAGGAGCTGGGAATGCTAGCCATGTTGGAGCGGTTTCTCCAGGCAGTCTCTGGGGATTTTCTCTTCGTGATGCCGAATGGATCTAAGATCCAACCTCCTTAAATAGGCACTCTTCCTAGCCTAGACGGGGTGTTATTTGCAAAAATGCCCTGACCTTCCACATTTGCTCGACATGTGGAAGACGAAGTTATTAAATGCACAGAAGTCGAGGAGAGCGACATTGAATCAACGGATGAATACATTACTTGGAAGTCATCAGAGGAGGACACCTGTGTGCCGAACACCGACACAGCTGGCGTCCCCGGAGCTATATTGAAGCTGTCTCCTGCAACCATCAACCTTAGACGCACAGTTCGGGACCCCCTACCCGAGATCCGCCGGTATTGACACCGACACACACCTCTAATCAAGTTGCAGTTATACAAGATGCGCAAAAACTCCTTTTCATCCAGAGAAATGCCTTGGTGGGATCTCAAGTATTTGGACAATGAAGGATTGTTCACCAGCGGATGATTGTGGTCACGAACAAAGTGTATCACCTCCCATCGCCCATCTAGCAGCTTGACCAACATTTTTGACTGGCATTGAGTCTGTTTTATTGTCTCGCGTTTCCGTTTCTTCTTTTTCTTACTAGGACCAGCCTCCTCTTCAGCAAAGATTGGTGGTTCATCTTCCATTTCCTCGTCACTGTCAACAGCTTTTGGATCTGGTATAGGGTCCAGAACAGGAGCAGCCTCTGCTCCTCCATCATCAGCTTTGGGCTTCTTGTACTTGTTGCAACAAAACTGTTGTTTTACCAACACATTGATGTGAGGTGTCCGCCTAGAGGTGTTCATCTTGACATAGAAACCCATCCGTAGGGCGTAGCTGTTGTAATGATCCTTAGCAACTTGAAGGCTATCAAACCTCATGCCAACATAGGGTTCCATGGGCTGAGACCCAGCCTCATCCTATCCTTCTTCTCCTTGCACAGCACCGTCAACAGCCCCAGCTCCTAGCTCAGTCCTGGTTGGACCAACAACATCTACCGCGGTGCCCGTGTCATCAAGAGTATGGCTCTCTGACTGCAAAGACACAACTATAGGGGCACCACAAGTTGATGACTGCCCTGCCACATTGTCATGGCCCATAGGGTTAGGCCCATGGCTTGGCTGCGTGTAGCCAACAGAGTGCACATTTTCTGTCCCATAATCAACATTAGCTCCTGGTGGTACGCTGGGTTGCTGCTGATCCATATCATGAGGAGGCTCATTGAGATCAGGAGGCAACTCATTGAGATCAATCATTTCTTCTTCTTTTTTGTTGTTGGCACATACCCCCTGCACATAAAAAAGGTGGAAGTGATGTCATCAGTTTTAATCATCAATGAGTGTTTCAAACAACCTAAAAACTTTCCTGTTTTTAGCACAATCATAAGCAGTTGCACACCAGTATGAAAATATTAGTTGCAAAAACTACATGTTTATAGTAGAATCTTTTTTTATAACATGTATGCATTTTTTTGCTTGCACGGAGTGGTTATGCTAGTTGCACAGTTTGCAGTAAATAGTTGGCACAGATAAAGAACATGGCTTTTTTACTTCAGTGTTTTTCTGACTTCTTTTATCTGTGTGTTGTAATGATGTGCAGTTTTTCTGTTGGCAAGGAGCTGATTTAGATTTTTCTGCACATAATTTGATGCTACATTTGAGATGAAAATCCAGGTGAAAGAAGAAAGAAGATTTGGATGACAGATTATAGATATATGTTTCATAGACGATTCTGTTTTTACTCCTATGAATCAGTTCAATTAAAACCTTAGATTCACACTAGAGCCACGATGATTTAGTCTCAAGCTAAACAAAAGGCAAGGGTTCTTCTAATAAGAACCGCTTGATAATCATTTATTGAATCAGTGTAATGACCCGACAAAATTGAGAGAGAAAATTTGTCTTTTGGGCAAACAAAATTGGAAGGAAGAAAAATTCTTTTTTATTTTTATTTAAGAACTACTTGAATTTTTAAGTCTGGTTGCGAGGTCTTAATAGTGAGTATGAATCATGGTTCCATTTTTTATCCACTCTATCTATTTCGTGTTCCAGATACTAAAATAAATAATATCTAACGAATTAGAATCATCTTGATAGAGATAAAAGGCCCTTTCTATGTATTATCGATAGGATCAATACTATATTTAACATATTTTACAATATAGCTTTGCAATAGGTGTGGGACAAGAATATATGCGTGACTATTTTTACTATGGTTTGTGGTTTCATTACCCTGTTTTATTTTTCTTTTTGCACAGTTTGCTGGAGAAGTAGCTATGGATCATTGTGTGGTTTTCACAAAAGTTTTCTAATGTTTTTGCTGTCGTACTACAGATTTTGTAGTTTTGGCTAGAATACATGTTCCAGTTGGCCAGGATGCATGTTCAGTTGGCCAGGGGTGCATGTTTAGTTGGCCAGATACATGTTTTTCAGCCAGAGGCGGAGTCATCATCTGTCAGAGCCTAGGGTTAAAACTATGTGACTAAAAATAACGTCAAATACCAAGCATACTAGAGTCTGTAAGAAGTATGCCAAAATTTCACATTGAAGATGAAATATGAATTCATTATTACCATGAGAGAAAATTTAATAAAACAAATAGTATAACAAAGTGCATAATTGCAAACATTGGTACCAAATGAACCAAGAGTTGCTTAATTTGAGGCCATCGTTTCTTTACTAGCGATATTAGAAGGACCTGAAGTTGCAAACACAAAATCATGTATTTAAAATCAACACAATGGACATAGACCAAGTCAATTGTTCATATGAATTTTGCCAGAAAAAGGGGGAAACTTAATATACCATTATCATGAAGTGCAAAAGGTAATAGCCCCTTCGTTTCCTCATTCGGTTTTCGGAGACCGGGGTTAGAATTAATGTCATCTGAATTAAGCTCCACACATTTACTTATTTTCATTACTTGCTCCAGCTCCCGCTGATTCTAGTGTTGTTGGATGTAGGATGGCCGGAAGTTGCTTCAAAAGAAATTTAATCGTGCGTGCGTCCATGTGTGTGTCCTCTTTATCTTGGATTTCTATCTTTTTCTATTTTTTCTGTTAACAAATAACTAAAATAAATTTGACTAAAGCAATAGTACAATTGAACATCAGATTTAGAAGGCCAGATCAAACTTGTCCGTGGAGACAACAAACTTGAAATACCACTAGCAAAAAATAGATGATACAACAAACTTGAAATACCTCTAGCCCGTTGTGGAGACAAAGCAGAACATGTGGCCGCCGGAATTGGAGATGGGGTTTGCTGCAATGAGGCGACGAGGCCAAGCACAGGTCTGGATTGTCCCGTCTGTCGAGCCTTCGACGGGCTGGGGCGGCGGATGAAACGAGGCACCGAGACAACGAGAATCTTTTGATCGACAGACACATGGTGAATGGAATTTTTCTGGTTGACCGAAACGTTTGGCGATCAATACCTTTGAAATCGCAACCGACCAATGACCAAACGTGGGCGTAGCTTCCTGCTGAGCGAGTTAGTTGGGTTGCCGCTGAGGCCTTGGGCTAGGTATTCACTCCTGGGGCTCGGCCTCTTTAAATGTGAAAATCTGAAAATGTTCTACTGGATATAATGGTACTAGTTGGGCCACGCCTGGGGCTATAGCCCCAGTTACCCTAGGCCCAATTTCGCCCCTGTTTTCAGCTGGTTAGGATGCATGTTCAGTTTGGCCAGGATACATGTTTTTCAGCTGGCCAGATGCATGTTTTAGTTGCACATTTATTAATTTTTGGTTGCACAGATACTACAGTTTTTTAATGTGTTCATTTGCAAACAATAAGTTCAAGTCGGTAGAATGCATGTTTAGTTTTGGCTACAATGCATGTTGAGTTTGGCTAGTATACATGTTTCAGTTTTTGGCTATGATGCTTGATATATGCAACTCATCCCCTATGCTTCATATCCCAACCAAATATTCATTGTCATCCATTTTTTATTGCACATATACTTTAGGTTTTATAAAGTGTTCATGCACAAACATCCAGTACATGTGGGGAACAATGCATGTTTTTAGATTGGCTACCATGCATGCTGAGTTGGCCAGAATACAGGTTCAGTTAGCTGGGATGCATGTTCAGTTGCACATTTATGCATTTTTTGTTGCACATATTTTTTGGACAGTCAATGTGTTCATTTGCAAACAATAACTACAAGTTGGTATTATGCATGTTTATTTTTGGTTACAATGCATGTTGAGTTGGCTAGAATCATTTTTTTAGCTAGCTAGAAAACATGTTTTAGTTGGCTAGAATCATGTTTTTAGTTGGCCAGAAAACATATTCTAGTTGGTTAGAATAGCAACTGATCCCTGTGTGTGCTTGTTGAACACATCCGGGGGGAATTTGGGTGGCATGCATGTTAGAAAATAGTAGGCATCTATGGATAGTTGCACAGTAATTTATGGTACTTGTTTTCAGTTTGCAGATATGATACTCATGGAGGGGGATGTGATGTGTACAATGGGGTGATGTGCCAGATCCACTTCTTTTTTTAAGCAGCTTCTCCATGGATTTGTGCTAGATCCATGGACAAGGGGGTTGACATATGCAGTAGAAGAAGGGGGGAGTGAAGAGGGGGCAGAGGGATTTACTTGATGTTGCTGCCTAGTATGGCTCTGACCACCTTCCCTTAGATCTTTGAAGCAGCTTCTTCTTCTACCCTGGGGCTGCCATGGCGGCTGTGTAGGAGGAGGAAGAAGGGCCTTGGATCCCCTTCTTTCGTGGAGAAGAAGAAGGCAGCGTGGGGGCGTGGGGGCGAGCGGGCGTGGGAGGGGTTAGTTTGTACAGCTGGCCACATGGGGGACCGTGGGGTGATTCTGTTTGGGCCTATCGGGAACTGGCCACTCGATCGCCGCGATTGGCTGCCTTTCCCTTTCTGTACCGCGGGGGGGACATGGGCTTGCCTTTTTGGCTTGGCCGCTCGGTAGCACTAGCGAGCACCCTGCCGCTCGCTAGACGCGTCTGAACTTGTATCTTTGCACAACGAAGGTAGTTCAGTTAATTCGGTTAAACTGAACGGTTTTCGGTTTAAAACTGAAAAAAAGAATGTTCAACGGTTTCCAGATTTGAGAACTGAAACCAATACCTGAAAAACCCGAAATTTTGGTTTGGTTTACTTTTTTGGTTCCGTTTTTGGTTTCTGGTTCGGTTTTGCACACCTTGTCCCGTGTCAACCCACTAATCGGTGGACTGACAAACTGAAAGTACAGTAAACAGATTACCATACTCAGATGCCGCATCATTGTTGCTTAGAATGATATTGACAGACCCTTACCGTGGGAGACACACCACCAACCCAGAACATGTTCATTGTTGTGAGCCACAAGGTAGTTCTCGTTTGTCAACGCTTAAAATGCGTCCCGGTAAACTTTTTCGGTTTTAGTGTAGCGGCGAAGCCATGAGCCAAAAAGTGCCTATAATAAGGTTTTTGGGTTGTTGGAAATATTAGCATATTTTTAATTAATCTAATCCACGAGTAAATGATAAGCATGGCAAATACGGTATGCATCTCATATCGAATCCTAAGCATGTGAGCACGCACGAATCGAAATATCTATGAACAGCATATATACAGCCACCAACCGTGCACGCGGTTGTCGGGATGGGATCACCGGGAACAACATAGTGAGAGGAAGCTTCGGCTCAGCTCATTCCCGCAACCCGTGGCGCACGCACGCGTCGTGGCGAGGAGGCGACGGAGGAGGAGGCGCGCACGTGTACAACTCCTATTCCCAAACTCCCAATAGCAAGTGGTAGAGCATCCCTTGTAAAGAGATCTCATTATACTTACTATAGCAGTATGGAACCATTACTTCCCATCACTTGTCGTACACATATTAATGGGCTTTAAAGATTAGCTGGGGATTATTGGCCTAAGCTCATCCCATAATCCAAGAAGGTGCTCTCGCCCACCCACGTAGGCGAACTCCTCCGTGGAAAACTGCACGATAACTCGGCCATCTTTCGGCAGAAGCTGCACCCCACACGCGAGAGATTCTCCCAGAGGACCGGAGGTGAGCGGCAAACGTCGGCGGCACGGGGCTCGTGCGTGTGACCGCAGGTCTGGCGATTCCGCCGTCTCAACGGGATTCCCTCTAAATTGAGCTCGGGGTCGTCTGCCTCACCACAGCGTGGACTTCCTTGGCATTGGTGATCAATCTCTCTGTCACGCATCCTGACGGCTCGATCCGTTTGCTATCAGCGTGAGTTAGCTTCCAGGAAGGAATCGATGAGCTCACAGGCTCTCCTGTGTGGTGCCGTTGTGCACGTACGTTCTCGGCTGATGTGCAGAGGCCGGTGGGGGTGGGGGATAGTGTTTGATGAAATGCTGTTACAAGAAGAGGTAGGCGAGAGATGCTTACTTTTGCTGAGAAAACCCTTCACACACACGCGCGCGCGCACACACACACACACACACAACTTCTTACGGATCAGAGAAGGATCACTTCAGATTTTGTTGACGATTTTCTAGTTTATTCAATTCGTTTTCATGGACTAACGAGACATCACTCAAATCGCCTTCCCAATGCCCTGGCCTGACATTCTGCTGTTGCCGCGATCATTACACATTTTCTTCTCCGCTATCTGCATGCAGCCTCTTGAGCAGCGGAAACCATCCGCTCAAGCTCTGGGCTCGTGGGGAAGGCTTTGGTACAAGGAAAGGAGGAAGGAACCATAATGACCCCTCAAAAACAAAAAAGGGCCAAAGGGCATGGCAATAGGTGGAGAAATGGAATAATAGAGAGCATAAATCACAAGCTGATTCACATTGCACAGTATTAGGATGTCTTGATGTAATTTATAGTACTCCCTCTGTAAACATTCAGACTTCTCCATATAATTGTTGAGGGACACTTTCAGTTTACTTGCATGCAGTGTCTATTTAAGCACCACCAGGCAGTCCAACTAACGGCACTCTTCAACTTCAACAAAATAGACATCAGGACCGCTCATGCCATACAATTCTTCATCCAATATCTTGTTCTCTGCAGCATAAATATAACTTAGTTCCAGGAAAATATTTGAACTATCCATACAAATTTACCTCTGAACTAATACAGCACAGAAATATGTCGCTTAAAAAATCAATTGTAGACCTACAACTACAAGGTCCAGGCTAGAAATATGTTACTTAAACAAGTACTAGACCTATCAGGGGACCCTACCATGAAAACTGTAACTTCCTATGAAAAACCACAAATAGGTTAACAAGTTGTAAACCTTTCCAGAACACAGCAAGCAAATAGTTCATGTCTCGTATGAAGAACACTAACAATGAAGCATAAATCAAGAGAAGAGAACATACTGAATTTTCCAACTGCTATGGCCGTTTGTTTTGTCCATTCAATGCGGTGGACAGGGAGGCCCCGTAGGTGGCCGGACCATTTCTCCAGAGTAGTAGTATGGGAAGCACGTAAATCACAGCCAGGGGACTTCGCAATCTCTGCAAGCTCGTCTGTGAAAAACAGCATCTCCCTGGGCCTCCAGGTGGCCACCAACCGACTGAACCGCTTCCTCATGCCCCTTAAGGTCAGAAAAAGGTCACGGTGGGCATGGCCCCAAGGGATTGACAACTCGCCAGTTAAGACACTAGCCGTTGTTCTGGAATCAGTCCATAGATGGAGTTTGCTGATCTTGAGTTCTTCAGCCTTGTAAAGAAGCGCTAACGCAGCATGAATTTCAGCTTCATTTGATGAAGAGCACTTGAGATCTGAGAAAACTTCTGAGTAAATGATCTTATCGTCCTTCCAAATGATGTAAGACAAGCTTGCAATTCCCGTCTTATTATCGTACGAAGCATCACATTCCCCTTTGTAGAATGGTTCGTTGGTCCCGTCATATGGCTGCTTCAGTCCGTGGTCATACATTAATGGTTCAATAGTGGAAAAGGAAGAGTCCCAATCTTCAATAATGTAACCCTTCCTGCTAACAAGAAGGTCCAGAAAAATCTCAAATTCGCCATCCTTACAAGTATCTTCATAGGATGTGATGTCAAAGCTACTCAAATAGCAAGGATTGTGACCAAGGATGCTGAAGGTTTGACGTTGCAGAAATATCATCCACGGATCGTTTATTCCACACGGGGCAATCAAACATCGGTTAACCAATAATGGTCTGATAAAGTTCTTGTATCTGGCCTTAAAACTGAGCGCTTTAGTAGCTGTTTGACTGGTATCGGCTAATACTCTCTCCCTCAAAGCTGTACTATTACCACGCTGAAAATGGCTGTCCTCGCCAATATATCGTTCACCTGCATCACATTGCACAAGTTAGGTAGCCAAATGTAGCATTGCACTGAGAAAACTTAAGCTTAATTAATTTCAATGTGTGTAACAAGTGTAGAAATGAAACGAATGAACAGAGATGAAAACATAATTCTTAGGAAGTTTTCTCAAAATAAAACTTGTACATATATGGCAAGCGATCATAGCTTGTTCGAAATTTGCAGAACATTAGCATAAGGGCTAGAAAAACAATGTGAAAGAAGACTATGAATGCGACAACCGATGAGAAACTTCTTACCATAATCTTAATATGCAGATGATAACCAAAAAGAATAAACAGAGAACACATCCATACAAAACAACAATTGTGTGTTCAAGTAAATGAAATGAGAGGGGGCACATAATACCGTGTCATGGGAACTTAAAATGCATACATACAGTAAAAGAATCAAAATGCTCACACATACAACAGGTTGGCATCGCTATATGCAGAGAATACAGCTGACAATTGACAGTCAAAAATTGTGAATCAACAGAATAAACACGTACCAGAAAGCAGGTGTATTTAACAAAAGGGATGGCAAGTTACCTGAATTTGTGACTGACTGGTCTCCAGCCAAGGTACAAAATCGGTGGTGTTTCATCTGTGACCCTAGTGTAGCAGAGGAACCTGCAACAAGCAAAGCAATTAAAAGGGGCAGTGGATAGCCATGTCTGCATTAAGAAAAATCAATGTTATATTTAATGAGAACAATTGCAACAGATCCAAAAAAGAAGAGCCTGCCAGGGTACCAAATGTATGTGGTGGCAACAGGATTGCCACCTGCAAAAAGTTGACCAACTTAAAAAGGGCACAGATAGACTAACATTCTACCATTGATGACTA
Source organism: Triticum urartu (assembly GCF_003073215.2). NCBI lineage: Eukaryota > Viridiplantae > Streptophyta > Magnoliopsida > Poales > Poaceae > Triticum > Triticum urartu. The sequence goes on from NC_053023.1 coordinate 194,276,010, forward strand.
ACTATAACTAGTACAGCTAATGATAGAATGTATCAGTTGGGCAGACTGAACTTTGTACTGTGCAGAAAACGGGAGGGCTAACATTCTACCATTGATGATTACAAAAATGTACAAAACAGGAGCGTTTCGTTAATATACCAGCATTCTTCAGCAAAGTGGGTGCAGTGCTTTTACACCGACTTGGTAAGCTACGGACCACAGTGGGCCAGACTGGTGCAACAAATGTGGTGCCCAAGGATGGACTTCTCAGCACCGGTAAACTGCTTGGTGATTTACCTGCATTTGTCAAGATGCATTTGTCAAGATGCCTACTAGTTGGGTAGTTGGGATCACCCAAGTATGAAAGATAAGTACTTCAGACCATAGATCATAGAAGCATATTAGTTTGTCACTTTACCTTCAGTTGACACAACCGTTGGTATACCACAACTTGTTGCAGGACTTGCCAATTCCAATGTGCCAATAGCATTTTGTGTGACTGGTGCTGAAGAGAAACCTGTAACGAGTCATGAAATTAAAAGTTGCACCAGATAGCAGCCATTTAGATGCCTTAAAAAGAAGCGACGCGGCATAATCTGATCTAATATACACATGAGACCTGTACTGATCGAACCCCATAGTTTGCTAATTTAACTTCTAAGTATTTGACACACAGCACCCACGAATTTTGCAAAGCCAGCAACCCACGAATTTTGCAAAGCCAATCTAAACCTTTTCTAGACCAGCTCTACAGAAGGTGAACTTAGGACAAGGCCTTAACATGACGTTTTCTCTGTTTTTTCAAATGAACTGAACTGTAACCAACCACAAAGTGTTGCCATTTATACAGAACGCTGGCAAATAACTGAATCAGCTATGTCAAAACCCTTCTCTTGGGATATATGGTGCCAGATACCTAATCAACCATGCCAAAAAGAAAGGATTCCTTGGAATGCATTGGTGCAAGATACTGAATCATGCAAAAAAGGCTTTCTTTGGGGAACATCTGTGCAAGATCTGGTGATTTTCACCAACAAAAAACATGGTTTTGTGTGGCTTGAGACAAATTACCTCGAAGAAGAGCCAAGTTTCGAGCTGGACCTTGGGTAAGGTTGGGCTCTGGGGGGATGGAACCACCATCAGCCTGCTCCCTGTGGAGCCTCCCCTGCTGGCTCCCTAACCAGGCGAGATGCGCCCTTCTTCTCACACCACCCATCCAAGCTCTGGATGGCTTCATGGCCCCTCTCATGCGACCTCCTCCCAATCTGGAAGGAAGCTCTCTGCTGCCGCCGCGTTCCCAACTTTGGCCAGAAACCCTCACCCCATCGTCGCCTTAGAAAATCTGACCAGGGTTTCGGGGAGCAAGAGGCTCGATATGGTGGTGCGCTCGGCTTTACTGGACTAAATCAGGCCGTTGGGTTGGAATTGGGCCGGCCCCAATCGTTGTTGTTGGGTTTGGTTTTCTTGGCTACAGGTAGCCCATGGAATGTTATCGTGGGCCAAACCAGGGAGTGAGTCATAAAAATGGCTAAGTCCGAAAATTACAACATGAACATAGTCGGCATGAAGTTAAGCTTATTATTCAAATGACTTTGTCGCACAAGAATCTAATAAGTATAAATCACATAATATCAATCACATATTATCTGAATTCATCCCCTGTTTAGTTTTGAAATCCCATTATCACTGACCAATTGACGGTGTTTACGTATCATCTTCTGAGTAGTAAGGACCGACGCATCATTGCAACTTCTTATAGACTAAAATTCCACAATCATGATGGAATAAACGACATTTCAATCATAAGCATGTAAAAGTTGCATGACTCCATCGAATTCAAGCAAAGCAAAAGAGTAACTGTAAGAACACCTTTGTTCAACTTCCACGTGCACTTCCCCCTTGAAGATAGTATCAAAGATATGAAATCTGCATCATTGCTCAAGTGAAATTTGTAAATATACTTCATCACAAAGTAGCAAAGCCAAGTATGAACTAGTAACGCATAGGAGCACATGAACGGAACTAAGAAAAAAATGGAGGACCAAATGACAAGAATTAAGTCTTAAGCAGTTGCCAAATAAAGACCCCTACTAATTTCTATTAAACAATGTGGTACTACTTAAGAGGATTTCATCAAGTGTTCTCGGCGCCCACTAGCTCCCCATTGCCTTCAGCATATCCGAGAAAAATTGGTTCAAGTTAAAAACTCTAAACAAATCGTATATATAAGTGCTAGTTTTTTTTGGAAAAAATGCAAATAATGACATCAACTTGACAAAAATTCAAGAGCCGTGCAAATATAGTTTTGACAAAGTTTTCATATTATATTTTAGCCGGCTGTCATTAGAGCATCTACAAATGGAGCCCCCGTACCACCCTAAACGTCCGGGCGGCCTGCCCGGTCACTGCCAGAACAGGAAAATGGCACCCAACCGGACCCGGCAAACCCAGCCCAAATGCTCGGTATGACTGGCACCCGGACACATCCGCCGACATTTGGGGGGCTCAAATTGGTGTGTGTGGTTGTAGATGCTCTTACTCACCGAATACTCATCTGGTTGGTAAGGAAGTTCGTCCCAATGGAGCTTTGCAAGTGCCACATGAATGTTCACCAGATCTCACTTGTTGCACCGTGAATGTAATCTACATGCCAAATGGAGATCAAGAAGTCAAAACAAAGTTATTCACTACACTGACCTTCCTCTGGTCACAAATATAAGCAGTTTATGACATATATATACAATTACAAGTAGACAAAATACATATTATGAAACTACTTTTCATGATCGATGAACTGGGTAGAAATTAAACCATGTACTGCAAAACTATTGACAGTCAAAGTTGAGAGATTTGACTTGGGATAAACCTTAAACTAATTTATGTTTGTGATGAGAGATGCTTTGAACATGATGAAAGTGCTAGCATCCTATGTAAGCCCGGATTATAGTCCCCGGAAAAAGAAATGTTTTCTTACAATAGGTCTATGGGTGCAAGTAACGTTACTACTACATGCCAGCCAGGAGTAGAATTGTCCTGGTACACAAGCTTATTTTATTTGGTTAAATAAAACATATTAGAATTTACTTTGGCACACATAGGGACAAGAAACAAACTGTCAAGCAATCCAGTCTATGTCCAGATATTATTCATCGGTCATCACTCAATCTGCGTTTGCAGACTTGAAAGGTACAATAGTACAATTTAGAGCCTTGCGTTGGCAAATCCCACCGTGACAAAAAAAAGTACTTAAACGCTACAATTATTATCACCCTTCAAAATCGTTTGCAAAAGGAACAAGATAGAAAAAGAATATAAAGCATAAGTCATCTCCATTGAAAATTGGTCCATTAATCAAAAACGACTTATTCTTCCTCCTCCCTTTTCCACTGAAAAATAAATACGCGTAATCCTTGTTTACAGTATCGTTTCTTCTTTTTCTAATGAAAGGAACCGTACACCATTATCAAAATCTATACGAGAATTTTAAGAAGAAGAAAAATGGCCCCGATGTTTCCTTGGGTTAAGAAAAAAAGAAAACAGATGGGTTGCATCTCACACTTTAACAAGCATCTGACACATCCAGTAATATCCTGCCTCCGTTGGTAACAGGCTAGGGAGGGCGTAGGGCGTGCAGATCCATGACCGCGTACGGATGCATCGCTCCTGGGGTGGGGATGGGATGGGAGGGATGCATCGCATCAACCAGCAGTCCCTGCAGGATGCAGGATGAGGGGGAAATCAAATACAGTACCCAAAGGGGGAAAAGGCAGGGCCAAGAAATCAGTAAACAAATACAGTACATACCGGATGACGCAGGCAGGCGACGTAGGATTGGGTCTCCGTACTCTCTCTTTTCGCAGAGAGGGGGGCGCAGAGAGAGACCTCCCATTGCGCCTCTCTGATGCAAATCTCCAACTCCATGACCAGATTCCTTTCCTACCTGCGCAAGCAACGCAGGAGAGAGACGGAGCAGCTGGCGCCGCACGAAAAGTGGAGAGACCTATTTCCAGCCGCCGCAGGAGATAGTAGATAGAAGAGGGGATGAGGGGTGCGGCTGGGCTATTTGTGCAACCCTAGGATGTCAAATCCCGATCCTACCCCTACCCCGGATGAAATACTCCCTCCGTCCCCAAAAACATATCGCAGTGACATTTTTACGAAAACCCCCTCTGCGAATTCCCGACACAACCCGCGGTCCCTGGTCGTCTCCCTCGCAGCCTCACTCGTCTCCCCTGTGCGCCGGAGCCCTCCCTCTCGGCTCCCCCCGCGCTGGAGCTCCCCTGCTCGGCTCCCCTGCGCGTCGCCGGAGCTGCCTCGCCCCACACCTCCACCGCGTTGCTTCCCTCTCCTTGTTCCCTTGCTCGTTCCCCATGGTGAACCACGGGAAGGAGAAGGCTCGATTTTTTTTTCTCGATCTGCTCTCCGACGGCGGCGGCCTTCCCCGAGCTTGGCCAGCTGGAGCTGTCCCATCCCGTCGTCAATCTGCTCTCCGCGACGCCTCCTGCCTTCTCGGACCATCCACTCTCGCTCAGCCGCGACTCCCTCCCTGGAGCAGCCGTTCCCGCCCAACCCAAAGCTGCCGGTCGGAGCTACGCCGCAGCACGCTCCCTCCCCCCTCTTCTTGGGGACCGGATTGTGGCCGAGGAGGAGCTTGTCCTTGTCGCCCAGCAGCTCCCGCTCCAACGGGCTCGTCCACAAGTCCGGCAGCACCAGCCGCTCTTCCCTCTTCCGGTCCGCCCTCCTCCCTCCCCTCCCCTCCCGTGGCATGCTCTATTCTGTTATCTTCCTTCTTTCTTTGTCCTGATGATTTTTACTGACGGAGTTGTACACATAGGCGACCCAAATCCAACATTTTAGTAAGATTTGTACTGTCTCAAAATTCATCCATGAACTCTGACTCTGAAATTAGTACTGTCTCAAAGTTCAATAAGATTTGCTCATTGTTGCGCAGTACTGAATCATGGATTATATTGTGGCTCTGTAGGTCTAGCCCATCGACGACGACGGCTCCTCCTCATGCTCATCGGACTCGTGCACAAGTGCTCTGCAAGTCTGCATTGGGTAAAGTCTGAATTTTTCATTTTTACTACCGTCAAAATTCAGTTGTCAAAGAAAGTGCCATCAACATGTCAATGGCCATGCTAGACAGAGTTCTTATTCATGTCTAGGCAGAGTTCTTATTTATGACAAAACTGGATGTCTAGACAGAGTTCTTATTCATGTCTAATTGTGTTGACAGAGTTCAATGTACTCTGTCAATAGAATCAAAACTGATTTATTACCTTCCCATATGAACTTTACTGAAAAAATCAGTCACCATTCTGAATTTTGACAGTACTCTACAAACTGCTTCTGGGCAGGAAGCAGATACAGTTTTTCTTGGTGGGCGTGGTTTTGGAACAGCCATGTCTTCTCTAATTTTGACAGTGCTTGAGTTTAGAGTATGGTTATACTTTTGCTTAGGGTAAGTTAACACGTCTCTTTCTACAATTTTTAAATGCTTCTTGTCAGGAAGGGAATTATGTTTGTAAGGATAGTGTATTTTGCAAAGGCTTTTGTACTTGCTGTTTTGCTTGACTCCATCAATCCTCAAAGATTTCTTGTTTCTTTGGAGTTTCATATACTAGATGTCTGTCTTGTTAGTGCATGCAGTTTCAGATAATAGATGAACTGAGAGAGAGAGAGAGAGCATAGGTGATCTTTAATAATAACAGTAAAAAAGGAAAATCTATCTTCTGCAATGTGTGTAAGCTGGTTATTGCCGGCCGGTGATATTTGTTGAAGAATAGAACGTGAGAGGTCATTCCCAACACGGGTCGATATCAAGGAGGGGCTATCTCCATCTATCTGTGGAGCTGGATACAGATGGGAGATGGCAAAATCATTTTGGTTAGGCGTCAAGTCAACATCGGTAATGTCGTTGGATGAATGCAGAGCAGAACAGTGTAGACGTGCACGCACATATTCAGTTAAACTTGGACATGACTGCAGCCCATTTAAACTTGGACTACAGATATTGGATGGATCCATTTAAATTGATAGAAAACTGAATATTCACTGTAGTCTCAGTTAACTGAATTTTCTGAAGCCATTTTCCTGCTCACAAGTTGACAGAAAACTATTTGAAACAAATTTTGACAGTAGCAATAACCTATCTTTGGAGTAAGTCATTTTATTTAGTAAAGTATAGAAAGTATTATTTCTTGCAAATTATTGTGTGACTATTCTGGAGATGGTCTTTAAGTGTTCCTATCTAGACTTCTTATTTTAGGCTTTAAGCTGATCCATTCCATGAGATATGCTAGATTTTAGCATCTGTATTGATGAACCTTTGATGAAACTAAGAAAAACTGGAAGTGTCCTTGATAGCATGAAATGGACCTCTTAACTAAATAAAACCAATTATTGACACGGAGTATTTAGGACAATCCATGAGGTTTTCTTAGATGCAAAAAAGTTCTGTTTGTTGTGTGCATCACAAATTTAGTTTTAGTTCCAGTGAAGTTTCTTGTCCTTTAGGTTTATTCTTATCAGAAACAAATTCAACTAACCAAATTAGCTGTTGCCTATCATTTTGGTATTGCCTAGGTGACTGGGTATATAATGGAAATAAACTGAAAAAGAAGAAAAAAAAATGCATTCTTCTTATAAATGAGTGTAGCTGCAAATGTTAGACATACTCCGCCAAGTACAGTAGTGTGCATATGTTTGAAACATCTTGGAAAATATGCAGAGTAGCTGTTGATGTTGATCTCCAGCATGTATGCAGAGTAGTTGTTTACTGAATTTTAGGAGTAAACTGACTGAAGCAAATTTTAGAATGACTGAATTTTCAGCCAAGTTTGTTTCTGAACAGTACTGACATGGAGCGGTGTAGTGGCCATGTATAGTAGTGTAGTGGCCCTGCAGTGATCAAAATTTTCAGATTATTCTGATTAATTCAAATTAATCCAAATAAATTCCAACAAGGAGTTTATATACAAGGATTAGACAAGGCATACAACATGCATTTGTGTAACCAACATGCATGCATTTGAATTTGAATGATTCAAATAACTGAATTTATATGTACTCCACTTTATACCCAAGCTTTCATTAAGTAATTTATGTTTGTTTATTTTTGTTTTTTCTCTGCAGGAAATACTTTGGCATGGAGTACATTGTGGCTCTGAAATCATTTCTGAAGCAGTGAGATCTGAAGTTTATGCTAGAATTGAAGTGTTTGTTTCCTAACTATAGGTATGCTCATCCAGAGAAGTGTTTTCAGAAACTTGTCCATATTCTCCTTTTTCAGTTAGTTTTTCCCACAATTTGGGAAGGAGCAACAGTCAGCAGTCTTAACGTTTTAATATGTCTGAAACAATTACTCCCAAAGGAAACAAACACTTCAATTTATCATCATTTTGGAAAGAACCATGGTAGATGTTTGATCATGCTTTTTTCCGTTAGTTTTTCCCACATTTTGGAAAGAACCATGCACAAAGGAAACAAACACTTCATTTGATCATCATTGGAGTATTTGCAAACAAGGCAATTGCATAAATTTACTCAAGGCCTTGCTATTAATTGAAAGCTTTTAGTTAACAGTAAATCAATTTCACAAATTGTCAGGTAGCAGTACTCTGATGGAGTACCTTCTTCAGAGTGCAAATAGCACCAGCAGCAGCAGTCACGGCGGGAGTCAACAGCAACAACAGCAACACGGCACGGATCAGCAACAGAAGCACAGGCAAAGGAGCAGTAGCATCAACACGGGAAGAGGAGCAGCAGCAGCACGGGTTAGCTCCACCGGCGGCAGGGGAGAAACAGAGGAGAAACAAGATGCAGCAGCACGGGCTAGCACCACCGGCGGGCACGCAGGCAGAGAAGGAGCACCACGGCGACGCGTGGGAGCTCGACGAGGACTCGCGGGAGACCACGGAGGACGCGCGCGAGCTCCTTTCCACCGGATCGTGGAGGCCGGCTCCGACGATGCCCGTAGGTGGATCACGGCGGGAGGGACCGCGGTGGCGCATGGGAGGCAGCTCAAGGTGGACTCGCAGGAGCACGAGGAGGACTCGCGGGAGCTCGAGGACAATGAGAGGGAGCTCCTGCTCCACCGGATCGTGGTTGAAATTCCAGCGACGCCCGCAGGTAATTGCCGCGGGATGGGATCGCGGCGGCGCAGGTCTGGGCGGCGGTGGCGAAGTAAGTACTTGGCGACAGCGGCGGTGTTGAAGGTACGTGGCGACGGAGGCGGAACACTTCCTGGTGGGCTGCAAATCGCGCAGCTTGGCGGCGCCGGCCCCTAGAGACACACGGGTGACGGCGGAGGAAGAAGACAGGGTGGAGAGGCTTGTTTGTAATTGTTTTGAAACTACAAGGGCTTTTTTATAAAACTGGCAATGAACTACGCCTGCGACGTGTTTTTCAGGACGGAGGGAGTATGAGTTATGTGATTTAGTGACTGAATGTTGTTCGGAGTCCCGGATGAGATCACATACATGACGAGGAGTCTCGAAATGGTCGAGAGGTAAAGATTGATATATAGGATGATAGTATTCAGACAACGGAAGTGCTCCGAAGTGTATCGGGTATTTATCGGAGTACCGGGGGGGTTACCGGAACCCCCCGGGGGAAAGATATGGGCCATACAAGGGGATCACACCAGCCCACAAGGGGTCCCCCCCCCAAGGAAGAAGGCCGAGTGGGAGAAGGGAAAGACGGGGCCCCCTTCCTTCTCTCCTTCCTCTTCCATTTTCCCCATCCGCAAATATGGAAGGGGGGAGGCCGAATTGGGGAGGACCCCAAGTAGGATTCCTCCTACTTGGGGTGCAACCTTGCTGCTCCCCTCCCCCTCCCACCTATATATATGTGGGGAGGGGGCACCTGGAACACACAACATCAATTGTTAGCCGTGTGCGGCGCCCCCCCCCCTCCACAGTTTACACCCCCGGTCATATTCTCGCGGTGCTTAGGCGAAGCCCCGCGCAGATCACTTCACCATCACCGTCACCACGCAGTCGTGTTGACAGAACCCATCTACTTCCTCGACACCTTGTTGGATCAAGAAGGCGAGAGACGTCATCGCGCTGAACGTGTGCAGAACTCGGAGGTGTCGTACGTTCGGTGCTTGATCGGTCGGAGCTAGAAGAAGTTCGACTACATTAACCACGTTGTCAAACGCTTCCGCTTTCGGTCTACGAGTGCACGTAGGCACACTCTCCTCCTCGTTTTTATGCATCTCCTATATACATCTTGCGTGAGTGTAGGAATTTTTTGAAATTGCATGCTACGTTTTCCAACACTCTGAAACAAGAGACTGAAATGGTAAGTAATACGCAGTAGTTTTCGTTTGCACGCGCCCACTCCTCACGGCAATTCAGAGGTTTTCACCTTCGATTTCGGCCGAATTGGCTCAAGCCCGCAAAAGAAAACGGTTCGGGCCTCTCTATTGTCCATTCGTCCCTCCACCACAAGACAGAGGAGGGCGGCACATACGCAGATCAAAGGCAGCGGCTCCCTGTAGATCGGTACCCCCCCCCTTCCTTTTTCATCCATCGATGATCATTCCTCTCCCCGACACCCCTTCCCGTTGTCTCCGGCCATGCTCACCGCGACCAGATCCCATCTGACCTCTGATGGCTGCGGCTGTAGTCCCCTTCGATGCCCGCCCTTCCTTCGTCCCCGACGCTGTGGTAACCCACCGCCGGAGCCCATCTCATTTCTCTCGGGCCTCCTCAGCTGAGACACGACTCCCCTTCTTCCTGGTTCTCCTGTGCCCAACTAGCTACCGCCGGATACCATGACGGCTCCCCCTTCTTCCTGCATCAACACGGATCCTCTTCTTCTTCCACCATCTAGAATATTTGATAATTTTTTTGTTGCTATATAATCTTCCAATTGTAGTCACACATTATACAACTTCTTTTTTGATGCATATACTAATGTTGCTAAGAATTCCATAGTTTGACATGCAAACATGATTCCGTATTGAAACCTCGGTAGGATTTCGTGAGCCAATTCAGTTAACATCCAAACAATTGAATTCGTATTCATGTTCATTACAGTTTCGTGGCTGAAATGGAACTGAAACCAATACAATACAGAGGTCTCCAATACAGACATCCAAACACAACGTTAGGAATTTTTTTTGTACTATATTTCATAGGAATTTAGCATTCACCCAAACATTTTGAAAAGAATTTTTTGTTTCTCCTACGAAAGCGGTCAAGCAAATCAAAGTCATGTAGGATTCAAAAGGGGACATTGTAATCATATGTGTTTCATATTCTTGTGTGTTTAAAACCGTACGAATCAAAGAGGCCCTCAAAGTCTTATTGGGTCAACGTAGAAGATGGCAAGTCACGAACTGAGCGTAACTGTGATGGTTAGATTTTTTTATGGTGTAACCAGCCCATCAGCGTTCAAGTTCTAGGCTTGGTTGGTGCTCGCATTTTTCTGAATTATTTTCATACTCTTCAATGATGTTTGTTCCGACTACGAGGCGTATGTAGTGACGTTGTCAATCCGGCTGAGTATTTCGAATTTACTCGTAGGAACAAGGTGTGTGCACGCGCTCATAAAAGTGAGTTTATGTGTGTATGTTCTTTTAAAATAAATAAATGTGTGTGCATGTGAGCAACTGTGTTTTTATCGTGTTAAAAAAAACACCGGCAGGTCTCGCCAGCAGCCTCGAAGGAGGTCCGGTCGCCACTTCGTGAGGGAAAACAAAGAAGCATGCACGCATCTCCGGATTTCCATGCCCTTGCAGCAAAACCATCTTTGACGACCGAGTGGACGAACATGCGAACACATCCGTGGACTGCGTAGTCACTGTCTCACTGTACAGTGAACTAGTGTTACGGTCAAGCTTGTATTCTCTGTCCTTACACGCATGCAAACGGAACGAAAGAACATTCAAAGGGAGCAGGCCAGCCAGCAGGGCGAGCTGAAGTGCTTTCTGGTGCGCGGCAATTACAACGAGGGCCATGGCCACCCGTGTCCGTGTGCAAGCACTAGCTCTTCTTCCCCTGTTCCTTCTCTTCTCCCCTGTGCCCGCAGCTGATAGCATCAGCGCAGCCTCTCCCGTCGCCGATGGCCAGACGCTCGTTTCTGCCGGTGGGGTCTTCGAGCTTGGATTCTTCACCCCGCCGGCCTCGACGGCGAGGTTCTTGGGCATCTGGTACAAGGGTATCGCTCCTCTTACTGTTGTCTGGGTGGTCAACCGGGAAGCTCCCATCACCGCCGGCACCACCGCGAGCTTGGCCATCAACGGCACCGGCAGCCTGGTTCTCGCCGACCAGTCGGGACGCGAGTTCTGGTCGTCGCCGCCGTCAAACGTAACCAGCAGCACCCCGGTGGCCCAGCTCATGGACAGCGGCAACTTCCTGCTTCAGGACGCCAATGGCACGGGGCCGGTTCTGTGGCAGAGCTTCGACTACCCGTCCGACACTCTGCTCCCGGGCATGAAGCTCGGGTGGCACCTCACCACGGGGCTCGACCGGTACCTGACGACGTGGGCGAGCCCCGGCGACCCGTCGCCTGGCGACTACACGTTCGCGATCGGCATCCGCGGCGTGCCGGAGGGGTTCATCAGGTACAACGGCACGGCGCCGGTGTACCGGAACGGGCCGTGGAACGGCCTGCGGTTCAGCGGCGAGCCGGAGATGGCGCCGGACAACGGCAACTTCCGGTTCGAGTTCGTGGCCAACGGCACCGACGCCTACTACACGTTCCTGGTAGACGGCGGCGGCGGCGACGTGGTCTCGAGGTTCGTGCTGAACCAGTCGAGCCTGCAGCGCTACGTGTGGCTGCAGCAGCAGCAGGCGTGGAGCCTCTACTGGGCGCTGCCCCGGGACCAGTGCGACCGCTACGCGCAGTGCGTCGCCTACGGCGTCTGCGACGCGAGCGCCTCGCCGATGTGCGGCTGCCCCGCCGGGTTCGCGCCGGCCTCGCCGCGGGAGTGGGCGCTGAGGGACGGCTCGGCCGGGTGCGCGCGCAGGACGCGGCTCAACTGCACCGGGGACGGCTTCCTGCCGCTGCGGGGCGTCAAGCTGCCCGACGCCACGAACGCGACGGCGGACGCCAGCGTCAGCCTCGATCAGTGCCGGCAGCGGTGCCTGGCGAACTGTTCTTGCCTGGCCTACTCTGCGTCGAGCATCAAGGGGGGCGAGAGCGGCTGCATCATGTGGAGCTCGTCGTTGATCGACGTCAGGCAGTTTGATTCCGGCGGGCAGAACCTGTTCGTTCGTCTCGCGGCGTCCGATTTACGTATGGATCTCCTCTCCTCTCCTCTCGTTTTAATCTCTCTATAATAATATATATCATGCAATTGATTTTCTTGTGACGCAACATCAGATCATCGCACATTCCATTTAATCTCATCACAAATTAATAAAAAAAAAAGAAGTTCAGGCTTCTGAGAGGTTAGGATGTGCACACTTCGGGTCTAGATGGTTTGATCTGAATGTGCAAAGAATGGGCACTCTTCTAGAGGACACACACATTTTGACCATTTAGTCGTGATTGAAACTTTCAAGAGTTAGCTGCTTGGATTCTTCTAAAAAAGGAATCAGCAACTTGGATTGTCCAGGACCCTTTAGACTTGTTGTAGAAAAGGATCAGTCATGGTGTCTGCTTACCCATGGCTGCTATGTGCCCATCAGCAAGACTGCAATGGTTCTTTATTTAGACTGAAACTGAAGTGACTAGTGCTCTGGCACATGAAACACTGGTTGTCAGTTGTTTCTTTCACTCACAAAGTGGCGAGTAATTAGGATGTATCCCCCTGCTCATGCATTTTTATTGCTTCTCAGGTTAGGCAATATAAGAGAAATATCAAAAAATAAATCAAAATGCCAGGAAAATAAATCAAAAGTTAGAGCAATACCTATTAGTTTTGTATGGATAAACATAGTTCAAATTCTACATCCGAACAGGGTAACATACTGCAAGACTGCAAGTCCTCGGTTCTCAAAAATACTGTTTTCAGTCAGTCATGATCGTTAATTAATACCGAGACTTAGAACTTTGAGGGGGGTTTCTTGCTTTCAGAGCAACATCGTTCGGTCCTTTAGTCGTCGACGCACAAATTCCATCCAGCACACTGAAATGCAGAATACTACCGCTTAGTGACTTGCTAACCTTTCCAAGGTGGCCTTGACAGCTTCCAATGGAGACAATCCCAGCAGGAGAAACACAGCAATTGCTATTGGCCTCAGCTTATCCGGTCTTCTTCTTTTCGGCCTCAGCGTATTCTTTATGTGGACTAAGTTCTTCACAAGAAAAGGTGCGCCTGAATTTCGAATTAGTCTCTAATATTTCATACACAAGAAAGGTAAATTTTACCATCTGCAAACCTGCAGGGAGGTACCAGAGCACACGACGGCTCACCTCATTCGACTCGAGCAACCCTCTCGCTCCGGTCCAAGACAGGGGCATGGAAGACGAGTCGAGTCAGAGCAAAGGACTACATGATGTCACTCTCTTTGACATGGCCATGATTGCCTCCTCCACCGACAACTTCGCGGCGTCGGCCAAGCTCGGCGAAGGCGGTTTCGGCACGGTCTACAAGGTAAACATTGCCGGTGGCGGAGCTTCATGGGTCAAAGGGGACCATTGCCCCCTCTACTCTAAGAAAACTCTTAAGTGTATCTCTAATATTATTAGGTTTACAGTTTAGCTACATAACAGTAGCCTGATTTTCTATTTTTGGTTCAGTTGATTTTCCTTTACTCCGAACATGCATGCATGGGCGAATTGCCTTGAAGTAGCTGTATGCATGGCCGCATGGGGTGCCATGCATCTATCCCTGTACGCTGCACTTTTTGCCCTTTTTGTGCGTGTTAGTTTCTTTTATGCGTACGTGTGTGTCTATGTTGCTTTTTTTTGTCGGTTTGGTTTTATATGGGTATTTTTGGGACGTTGGGTGAATGTAAATGCATAGACTCAAGTACTATAAAAATGAGTGTAAATTACAATAAAGTGTGAAAACTTTAGTAATCTTATTTAGTTTTAGTTTTATTTTATTTTCCACTCTAGCTTCTTGCAAGTTGCCTGAATTTCAAATTTGGATCTGTCGATTTTCTGACCATTAATTTCTGCTCTGAGATTCATGCTGCATTTTTTTTACTGTGCTCTGATGTTTGTTGTGCTGGGCTTGTTTTTTTTTTTTGACTGACCTGATAGGTGGGTCTATCGATTTGCTACTAGGCCAAATCCTATTAATTATGTGATCCGGCCCTCATCTCTTCCTTTGTTTGTTTTATGTTATTTCCGTTTTTATGTGTTTTTTGCTTTTTTTTGTTAGTCGGTTTTTATTTTTATTTTGTAGGTATTTTTGGGATGTTAGATGAGTGTAAATGTATACACATAAATATTATGCAATATGTGTGAAAATTATATAATTCTATGATAATGTGCTATCGTAAAAAACAACTAATTATTCTTTGCATACTGCAAAATGTGCAATTTTGGTGCAAATGTTGTGCAAGTTTTTCTTTCTTTCTTTTTAAAGGGTGATACCAATGTCACTAATCCATTTTTTCCTTTAAAACTTCATTATTTTAATTTTTTTAGTTATTCTTTTATTCTTCATTAAGTTAATAACAATGCCCTTGGGACACTTTTATTGAAAGTTTCATTATTGTATGCTTATTCTTGCATATTTGGAAAAAGCGCAATTTGTATGTAAATTTTGTGCAAATTTTTTCATTGTTTATTTTAGACTTTTGCTTGTGTGTAATTATAAATGCAAGTACAAAATAATATGTGTGTAGTTGTAGTAAAATGTGAAAATTGCACTATTATATGATTATTCTTTGCATATTTGAAAAGGTGCAATTTTAGTGCAAGTTGTGTGCAAGTTTGGGAAGGTTTTACATTTTAATTTTCTTTCTTCGTAAATGGTTTCATTATTTCTTATAAAAATTCACTATTTTGATTATTTTGTTTTTTTTCTAAAATGTTAATACGAATGCGACAAATTCATTATTCCATAGAAAAACTTCATTTTTTAGGTTTTATTTCATTTTTTATTTTGTTTCAGTTTTCATTTTCTTTTCTGTTGTAAGGATAATACATTACCAATGTCACTAATCCATTACTTTTTAGAAAGCACTTCCTTTTTGTTTTTATTGTTTGTTTTAGAAAAAAAAATGTGTGTAAGTATGAATGCAAGTACTAAATAATATGTGTGCAAATTATAGTAGAATGTTAATATTGCACTATTATATGCTAATTCTTTGCATATTTGGAAAAGTGCAATTTCAGTGCAAGTTGTGTGCAAGTTCTGAAATGTTTTTATTTCTTCTTAAAGGGTTTTATTCTTTCTTAGAAAACTTCATTATTTGATTTTGCTTTATTTTTTATTTTATTTATTCTGAAAGGGTAATACTAGTGCCACGAATTCATTCTTCCACAGAAAACTTCATTTTTTATACTTTTTGTGTTTTATTTTGTTTTTTGTGTGTTAGTTTTCTTTTCTTTTTCTTTTGTAAGGATAATACCGATCTCACTAATCCATTACATTTTAGAAAAAATCAAGTGCTATCAAATAGTTGTAATCCTTTAATTTTTTACTTTGCTACGATCATGTGACTATTTAATTATGTATTATCATTTCTAGCCAAGTTTAAACAGTATAATCATGAATCACCCAGCATGCAAAACTTGCATTCATGGGCATGCAGCACGCATCCAGCCTGGGTCCCGGTGTTGGGCTTGTGTACGTGAGCATGCACGCATGCGGCCGGGATCTTGGTGGTGGGCTTGTATTCGTGAGCATGCACACATGCCGCTTGTGTACACGTGAGCGCGGTGGTAAAAAATTGACTGACCCCAAAATCTGTTCAGGCGACTTGCTAAAAAACAAAAACCAGTCAAACTTACACATAGTCAAGTCAGTCCCTTAAATTTAATATCAAAGATTTCTCATAGTTCATGCATAACTTATCTTCTTCGCCCTCTCAACTCTGATTGCCCACTCAACAATCTTCATCAAGCTTCGCCACTGCATTGCAACATTTCATCGATAGATATGAGGTAAGAAAGTGAAAACAAACGGTTGGATCGATGCAGGGTGAGCTTGGGGGAGGGCAGAAGGTGGCGGTGAAACGGCTGTCCAAGTACTCGACGCAGGGGCTGGACGAGTTCAAGAACGAGGTGGTGCTCATCGCCAAGCTCCAGCACGTGAACCTGGTCAGGCTCTTGGGCTGCTGCGTCCATGGAGAGGAGAGGATCTTGGTGTACGAGTACATGGAGAACAAGAGCCTGGACACGCTGCTCTTCGGTACGTTGTGCTTGTATAAGTTTGTAGCCATGTTGCTATATACTGCGGTGAGTTCACAGATGAAATTATGTGTTTGAGCAGATAAGGCTCGATCGGCGCAACTGGATTGGTCGAAGCGGTTTGACATCGTACTGGGCGTCGCACGGGGGCTCCTGTACCTGCACCAGGACTCGAGGTTCAAGGTCATCCACCGGGACCTCAAGGCCGGCAACGTCCTCCTCGACGGGGACATGAACCCCAAGATCTCCGACTTCGGCGTCGCCAGGATCTTCGGCGGCGACGGCGCCGACTCACACACCCGAAGGGTCGTCGGGACATAGTAAGTGAAGGTCGCATTCGGCGCCGACAGTTTTGTACTAGTATTTTCGATGCGACGGCGAGCTGACCGACGCGCTCGTGTGCATGCATGCAGCGGGTACATGTCCCCCGAGTACGCCATGGACGGCGTCTTCTCGGTCAAGTCCGACGTGTTCAGCTTCGGCGTGCTGGTGCTGGAGATCGTCAGCGGCAGGAAGAACCGGGGAATGTGCAGCAGCGGCGAGCAGACGAGCCTGCTCGGCCACGTGAGTCACTCAGAACTAATCGACCCATCTGTTGATGAGAAAGAGATGGTGGTAACGTGAGTGTGCTGTGCATGGGCAGGCATGGAGGCTGTGGAGAGAGGGCAACGCGCTGACGCTGCTAGACGAGGCGGTGGCCAGCGGCGGCGGCGGCCGGGAGTCGGAGGAGGTGCTGCGGTGCGTGCAGGTCGGGCTGCTGTGCGTGCAGGAACGGCCGGAGGACCGACCGCACATGGCCACGGTGTTCCTGATGCTGGCCAACCTGAGCGTGGTGATGCCACAGCCGAGGCACCCGGGCTACTGCAGCGACCGGGGATCGACCTCCACCGACGGCGACTGCTCCTTGAGCTGCACCGCCAATGAAATCACCCTCACCGTCGTCGAGGGCCGGTGACACCACGCTGCATTCGGTTTCGGTTAGCTTGGCGATGATACTTCGGTAATTGTATTGCCCAAATCACATGTGGCACAAGCGTGACACAAAATAACACCACCCTGACGTAAAAATTGTATTAAAAAACCCCCAAAAACTGAAACTTGCCATCAAATAGAAAGCTAACATGCTTCACAACTAAAGTTGTCACCCTCGGATAACTGAAGTTGCCATAAGAAAACGTCAGGATGAAATTGCTTCGTGTCACACGTGTGTTATTTATCAGTCATTGTATTATATTGACTTTAATTTTGCTTCGACTCTGCTATATACTACTCCCTCCATTCCACAATGGAGTGCTTCCTCTACCTCCGTGCTTCAACTTTGACCGTAAATTTAACTATCAAGACCAATTGCGGCGGGGACAAAAATTATATCAGTGAATTCGTATTCGAAAGAAGTTTTCAATTATATAATTTTTTCTCCCGCCGCAGTTGGTCTCGTTGGTTAAATTTATGGTCAAAGTTGGACCTCAGGAAGCGCGGGCGCATTATATTTTGAAATAGAGGGAGTACTAGCAAATATTTCAGGATGATTTCGATATTATACTATATTAACCAAACTTAACTAGGTGGTCATATTTTACTGTGTTTCTACATTTGATAACTGAGAGTAACTATAGCAGATTCCTCGAACCAGCAGCCTCCAAAATCATCTTCGGTTGCATTTCAAATTTGTTTGGAGGCTGCCGTGCTTACGTGCAAACTCAGATTTCAGGCGTTCCAAGACGGCAAACTCCCTTTTGGCGTTCGTTAAACCCGATGTCGCAGGAGCAGACTCTAGTCCTCGTCAAGAACTCGGGTTGTAGGTGGCTCCTCCTCCTTCTTGATGGAGGCGGCCACAGAAGTCGCCTAGCTCCTGTACAACCCGCTGAAGGCGGATGGATATCCATGGAAGGAGGAAAGCCGCTCCGCCGTGCGTGTTTGAAGCTTTCCTACGGGTGAGGGAGTGGTGCTGGCACGGTCTTGCACTAAATTGCCAAAAACCATCACAATTGAGACAAAAAATGTTCGAAACCACCAAAACGCTAAAAGTTTTCAAGAACCACCGTTTTGGGTAAAAGTTTGCGGTAAACACTGAATGAGCGATTGACCGTGTTTTGACGGGATCCCCGATACGCGGGTCCCACTGTCAGTGTCCACGTGGTATGGGTGGACGGCACCGCGCAAACACCGTTAGACGGCGCATCGTACACCTAGTGATCGGTCGGATCTAACCGACCAGTTCTCCCGCGCTCTCCCCTTTCTATCTTCCCGTTCTCCCGCTCATGGCGACGCACTGCGATGGCGGTGGCAGCGGAGGGGACCGCTCGGCCGGTACCGTGAGAGAGAGTGGAGGCCGGCGGCGGATTCACGGTGTCGAGATGGTTTTGGTGGTTTTCGGCACTAATTGTCTCAGTTGTGGTTGTTTTTGGCAATTTAGTCCAAGGTCTTGACACTGACATTGGCACAATGCTAGGCAATTTTTGTTGCGGCCGTCTCGCAGGACTCCACGAGCGCCAGACCCACATTAAGGCAGGCTAACCTCTGAGCTCGAAGCTAGAGGAGGAGATGGAGGAGGACGGTTGGATGACCATGGCGGAGCAGACGGAAGCGCAACCGATGAGGGAGGAGATGGTCGTCGACCCACGCCCACGTCCCAGTTTACTCTGATGCAGACAGGGCAACAATACAACCTATCACTCATGAAAGAGCACGCTGTCGCTACCATCACGGCCATCGCTCGAGTGGACTCAGACATCGTCGATGTCAACCGAGCGGTGCTCGCGTCCGTAGGAAGTGCATGCATGCTCCGCCGCGAGTGCTGGCAGCTTCGTGTCAACAAGGCGAAGCGTGCTCGGCTCTTCGTGGGGGTGGAGGCGGAGAACGACGGCACGTCGGAGCAGCACAACTTTTTAGCTCCGCCTCATTGACGCCAGCTGCCAACGTGGTGGGAACATGGATCCTTGATCTCACCTCCGAAAAGGAGTAGAGTAGAAATTAGGGTTATTTTGCTATGTGAAAATTAATCCTAGAATCAATGAAAATTCGGTGCTCGCTTATATTTGATGACCCCACTTAAATGAGCTCCGCCTCATAGGATGTCCGTGGATTTTGATGGTGTCCGTTTGGTGATTGTACATATACCTGGCCATGGGCCGGGCCGGGCCTTAAAAATCTCACGGCAGAAAACTGAGACTCAGGCCCTACCATCGGGCCTACTTTTCAAATCCAAGCCCGGTCCATTTGGTAAAAAGTCTTGAAAAGACCTTAGGACTTAGGGCCGTGGGCCGGGCCTCTTCCTTAAAATGCCAATATGCCAAGCCCAAGCCCATCCTAGTCCTGCTGGTGGGCTCAAAACTCAGGCCCAGGCCCGGCCCATGGGCAAGCCCATCGGGCCTAGGCCCTGGATTTTAGGGTCGGGCCTGGGTGGGCCGACATGGCCGGGCAAGAGATGGCCACGACTAATTGTACATGGAGCAATGCTACGTCCACGTAAAGCAAAGTTACGTACGTTTAGGGGGACTGCCCAGTTGGCATTTTTTTATTGGAGGTGGGAGGGAAGGGGGGACCCACCTCGGTTGAAATCAGGGGGTACATGTTGGAGATGCCCTTATTACCTGCGCACATCGATTATTACTCTCCAAGTTGAACAAAACAGGCAAACCAACCTGTGATTGGATGGTTAGAGGGACAGTGGTATCCCCAGCCCACCAGGGTTTAAATCCTGATGCTTGCATTATTTCTGAATTTATTTCAGAATTTCCGGCGATGCGCTTTCAGTGGGAGGAGACGTTCCCGTCGACGACGAGGCGCCTACGGTGACTTCGTAAATTTTAAGATGACATGCCGGCTCAGTCTCTCAGATGTGCTCATAGGGATAGGGTGTGCGTGTGTGCGTTCATAGGGGAGTGTATGCGCATATGTATAAGCGCTTATGTCTATACTGATGTTCAAAAAAAAAAGTTGAACAAAACAGGTTAGCAGCACACGCCGTGGCAGGCTGATTTTCTCCGGGACGGATTGCCACAGCCTACAGATACGTATCGCGTGTACGCGCGTCTCTACTGTCGGCTTGCCCCAATAGCGTCGACGAACCATGCTTCGATGTCTTAAGACACCTACCTTTATGTCTATAACATATGAACCCAATAGATGGCTGGCCCACGTGTTAGTGACCCAAAGGCATGTGCCAAGGTACCGAAGCTGCGTCCAGCGCCGACATACCGTCAAGCGCTCCCCCAGCTCCAACACGATGAGCTCCGTCGTCTCCCGTCTCCTCCGCTCCTTCCGTCTCCCGCCCTCGCACCAGCCCCACCACGCCGCCGTGAGGCGACCACAAGTCGTGGGCTCTAATGGGCAAGCCTTATTCAAGCAGATCGCGCCGCCGCTCCATCGGCACAAGTGCAGCAGTTCCTTGCAGAGACCGGCGACCCACATCGCAGGCAGGCACTCCCGGTGGTGGAAGGTCGCCGCGGCGGCGGCGGCGGCGACTCTCGTCTCTAGCGGCGCGGCGGCGGCGGCCGCGGTCTGCAGCTTATACCTCGAGACAGTGCTCTACACCGACCGCAAGCACTTGATCGTCCGCTCCATCGAGTACGAGCGCCGGCTGGGTGACTTTGCGTTCCGCTATGTCAGGGAGATGTACGGCGCATCCAACATGGTCGACCGGCTCCACCCCGAGAGCGTCCGGGTCTACCTCATCACCTCCGAGCTCGTCCGGGCCATCCACCGAGGCCTGAGCCTCAAGCAAGGGGATGGTCCAGAGGCGGCACGTCGGCACACGGCGCATCTCGACGGCCTCGACTCGACTGGGACGTCATCCTTGTCCGAGATAAGGAGTTCAGAGCTCGCAGCACCCCTAGCGGCAAGATTATCCTGCACACTGGGTGCTTGGACCTTCTCAAGACCGATGAGGAGATAGCCTCTATTATTGCACACGAGCTTAACGAAATGTATCATTGCGTGGGGTGACACTCTTTCCCAGGCGGGTAAGGAAACAATGATTAAGTCCGTGGCACAAGCGATTCCAACCTATATAATGAAGGTGTTCAAACTGCCATATTCAGTGTGTGATGATCTATCCAGACTCGTGCGGAATTTTTGGTGGGGCTCCAAACAAGGGAAAAGGAAGACACACTAGCTTGCTTGGGACAAAATGCTCAAACCAAAAGGGAAAGGAGGAATTGGGTTCCGAGACTTCCGACTGTTTAATCAAGCTCTGCTTGCACGGCAGGCCTGGCGTCTCCTCACCAAGCCGGATTCTCTATGCTCACAAGTTCTCAAGGCGAAATATTATCCTAACGGCTCCCTAGAGGACACTGTTTTTGCAGGTAATACTTCGCCAACATGGCACGGCATCCAACATGGCCTCGACCTGCTCAAGAAAGGGCTTCTGTGGCAGGTCGACAATGGAGAGAAGTTCCGCGTCTGGAGGGATCCGTGGCTACCACGACCGACGTCCTATCGACCTATCTCCGTGCGTGGGACTTGCCGGCTACGGAGGGTGGCTGACTTGCTGGACGATGTTGGACGATGGCGTGAGGATCTACTCCGCCAATACTTTCGATCGATGGACGTGGACTGGATCCTGACGATCAAGCCTAGCCCGCATCAGCTCGACGATGTCCTCGCTTGGGGCCCTGATCCCCGTGGCCTTTTCAGTGTAAGGAGTGTGTACAAGCTCGCCTTGGAGGAAAAAACTCGCACCAATGCATGCGCCACGAGCAGGGCACCGGACGGCACGCGTGCCGTCTGGAAGGCAGTGTGGGGGTGCCCTGCTCTCCCCAAGGTACGCGTTTTTGCACGGCGGGTTGCTACAAATTCTCTAGCCACTTTGGAAAATAAGCTTAAGCGAACTTTAGCGATATCTGACATATGCTCCTTGTGTGGTATGAAACGCGAGGACATATTTCATGCCCTCTGCAGATGTCCGAGGGCACGAGCTCTTTGGACGGCAATGGCGAAAACATGGAGTATGCCATGTGTGGATGACATCAACAACACTGGAACTGAGTGGATTCTTCATCTCCTTGACGGCTGCAGCAACGATGAGCGCCTCCCAGTGATCATGACACTCTAGAGGAATTGGCATGTACGCAATGAAATATACCATGACAAGCCGGCGCCACCTGTGGAAGCATCGCGAAGGTTCCTAAGCAGCTACATCGACATTCTTCTTGGGTTGCAGCAACATCCCGAGGTGTCAGGAAACCCAGGAGGATCCCATGCTGGCTGTTTTTTGGTGGGATTCAAGGGGCTCTCCCATGTAAATATTTGGGATTGCCTCTAGGTGTCAGGAAACCAGGAGGGCCGAGGTGCAGCCGGTTCTGGACAAGATGGCGGGAAAGCTATCGCCTAGGAAGGGTAGATTGCTAAACAGGATGGGAAGACTAGTTTACATCAACTCGGTGGTCACCAGCACGGCCATTTACTTCTTAACAGCCTTCCAACCGGATAAATGGTTCATTAGAAAGGTGGACAAACTCAGGAGAAATTTCCTATGGAAAATTGAAGAAAGAGCGGCTGGAGGCAAGTGTCTTGTAAACTGGAAGCGGGCCTGCTCCCCCAAGATTGTTGGTGGGTTAGGTATCAAGAACATCGAGTGTTTCAGCCGGGCCTTGCGCTTGAGATGGGAATGGTTCAGATGGGATGACGTCGATCGACCGTGGAAAGGATCTCCTACTCCGTGCGACCCATTGATAGACAGCTGTTCTCGAGCTGCTCCTCTATTCAGTTGGGTGATGGGCAGCTTGCGTTGTTCTGTATGGATAGATGGATGCATGGGGAGGCCCCTTATGTGATTGCACCGGAGATCTTCAAGCCGGCGCGTTTTAAAAGAATTACTGTCAAAGAGGCTTTGACAAACGGTCGGTGGATGCAAGGTCTACAAAGAATGAACAACGAGGAGCAGCTAGCACAATTTGTCAGAATTTGGGAGGAGGTTCAGCAGGTGAGCCTTTCGGAGGCAAAGGATGTGATCAGGTGGTCACTCACGGCAAACGGCTCCTACTCTGCATGCTCTGCCTATGCCATCCAGTTTGCGGCCGGGATCGAGCAGCTGGATCTTGAGAGAATATGGAGATGCAAGATGGAGGGGAAGGTCAAATTCTACCTTTGGTTACTCCTGCAGAACAGAAATTGGACGGCGGATAAATTATTAGCGCGGAATTGGCCACATAATGATCGATGCAAGTTGTGTGATCAAGAGGCTGAATGTCTGATCAAGAGGCTGAATCTGCAATGCATTTGACGCTGGGGTGTTCTTTTGCAAAGGAAATATGGTTCCACTTCCAGGGATCTAACAATAGGATGTGGCGTATTGCGTCTTCGGCTAGCTCGATTACAGATTGGTGGAGAAGGCTATGCTCCGGACGCGGTCCGAAGAACAAGGTACAGGAGGATATCACGTTGGCGGCCTACATCGCCTGGCACTTGTGGAAGGAACGCAACAGGAGGATCTTTCAGCAGAAGGAATTGACTGTGTTCATGTTGGCTGATTTAATCAGCGATGATGTAAAATTATATGTTGAGGCAACTGGTCAGGGTCAGGTTATTGCATAAAACCTGCCCTGTGAGAAACATTGAGTGTTCTTGAACAGTCCCTATCCTATCCGGGGACATGTTCCAGAAGGATGTTGTACTGCTTGATTTTTCCTCTCTTCCACTATAATGCAAAAGCAGAGCTCCTGCTATTCCCGTCAAAAAAAAAGCAACATCCCGAGGCCGACATCACCAAAGGAAAGATGGTTATCTCATACGATCACTCCAGATCCAATGGCAAACGTGAAGTGACCGTGGCTTCCTGTACCAGGCCGCCCGAGCAGTGGAGCAAGCCACCAGAGGGCTGGGTAAAGCTGAACGTCGATGGAGCATGGCGGGAAGCTGATGGAACCGGTGGCGCGGGGATGATACTCCGAGATCACGTGGGAGCAGTCATTTTCGCGTCTTGCAGGTTCCTCCCGAGATGTGCAAGTCCTCTTGAGGCTGAACTATCAGCGTGCATGGAGGGAGTTACCCTGGCTCTCGAGTGGAGCATGGCGCCTCTCGTCCTGGAGATGGACTGTGCTGCTGCAGTAAGCATGATTAAGGAAACATCATTGGACAGATCCCCCAATGCGTCTCTTGTTGGAGAGATTAAGAGGAAGCTAGCTGTAGGGAGGGAGCATGCGATCAGGTTGATTCCTAGAGAGCAAATACCAGTCATGCCCTTTCGCAAATGGGATGCTCGATTCCACGTACGGCCGTCTGGCTGCGTTCGGCACCTGACGAGATCGTTGGTTTATGTAAGCAAGACTGTGGCGAATCCACTTGAGTAATGAAATGATCCTTTCGCAAAAAAAAAATGTCCTCATTTGTGCTTAATTTTGGGAGGATCCAATCTAGTAATTGTAGTTCTGAACCTTTATTTTTCTGTATGTTTATAGATTGGGCACATTGTTGCGAGGCATTCAGTGGAGCGGAACCTTTACAGGAGGAGCTGGTTTCCGTCCTGCCTTAGGCAGTACTTGCTACTCCCTCCGTCCGAAAATACTTGTCATTGAAATTGATGTATCTAGATGTATTTTAGTTCTAGATACATCTATTTCCATCCATTTTGATGACAAGTATTTCCGGACGGAGGGAGTACAAAGGTATATATATGGAATTCAATTCCTCGCATTCCATGGTCATCTCGCATTATGTGATGCATTCACAAATTTACTGTCTCTTGTACTATATGCAAGCAACATATATGTCTAGAGGCCTTTCTAATGATGTTCATATAGGCAGGAGCTAGAGGCAGATCACACTGGAATCCTACTGCTAGGCGCTGCTGGTTACGATCCACGCGTAGCCCCGACAACCATTGAAACAATCAAGGAAAAGCTAGGATCAAGGAAAGCATGCGCCATTCATCCTTCCACTGAGGCAAGATTGCAGCTCTTGTCGCAACACAAGGTCATGGAGGAGGCACTCGAACTTTATAGAGAGGTTAAAGCCAACTACTCGCTTTGCTTGACGCTCAGATCCATGGCGGCCAGTCCTGGGTATGGTAGATTTTTGCTTGGGGAGTGAACCACTTTGTGTACTATTTCTCCCATCTTGTCTTGCTGGATCTTGAGGCTCCACAAGGTTTTCATGCTTTTGTGCTGGATACTCATTCTTTACTGCTGACTTGAAACAATATTTATATATATAAAGTTACTAGTTTTGTTTCCCCCTGAATAGCTGATAGTTAGATGTATGTCATTTACGTTCTGGGTGAATTTTTATTAACACCAATCTATTATTTTTTTCAGTATTAGTATAGATAAACATCATGCATACCTTCATATACCATATATCATCAGTTTTATCGTTGGCAATTCACTGTTGCAATGCGACTGACCCATCCTAATGGTATGGTACACCAATGCAGGCAGCACAAGACTGCATAGACACGAACACACGCAGGGCCTGTCTGCAAGTACACACTGATCGTATCCGTAACGAAGTTTTAAATTATAGCTAGTGGCGTATGTTACAGTTACACACACGTACACAAAGTAGCATTAGCCAGCAGGCAACAGCCAAGCACACAAGTGAAACTATAATTAAGTCCATAACCGTACTGGGAATAGTTCGAGCGACCAACACTAGATTTTATCCCTTCCCCAACAATTTTATTGGAAATCTACTTCCAATTGGTAGCATAAATTTAGAACAAGCCATTTCTGATCGAGAGAACTAACTAGCTAGGGTATTGGTAGCCAGATGACTGTGTCCCAGCTGATTGTGGCGGCTGCTGGGCTTCTCTCTGCTTGGCGTACTCCGCAAATATCACCCAACCATCGAGGAACTACACCAAAAAAGGGGCTAGCGTCACAAGAGTAGATTAAAAGTTGCTAAGCTACAGTATAGACAATGTTTAGTGTCACCTAGACCAAGATAAGCAAGAAACATCAGCTAATAACTGATATACTGTTTCCGAGTTACCATTATTCGAACAAGAGCAAGTGTTTCCTACCACACCATGAGCCATCCAGGTAGTGCATTATCTGATCAATATAACGACTCACCTTTCCATCCATGCCTTTTATGCCCTCACCAGCTTCTTCTACGGTTGCATATCTCACAAAGCCAAACCCTCTAGAGTATCCAGATATTCTATCAGTGATGACTCTTGCTGCAAATACAGTGACAAATGGATTTAGTAGTAGTAGTACAGAGAGGAATTAATTACAGAGCTGAGAACCACTTACCGTCAGTAACCTGGCCAAATTTCGAGAAGGCTTCCCTCAGTCCGTCAGATGTCGTGCGCTTATTCAAACCTGCATAGGTACAAGAACAAATTTAAAAACAAACACAAGTGAAACTCCAGAGGGAATTTGTGTATCGTTGTCATTACCATTTTCTTCTATAAACAAAATAAATTATTGGCATTCAAACCACATGAACTACTGGCATCCCAAAAGTTGGGACTAGAGAAAATCAAAGAACCCTTAAGAAAATATACCAAGTTTTGCTTTTCCACAGCAAAAATTCAGTAGTTATTCTGTACGCATGAAAGGAAACTGTAGTGAAGAGAACCAAACACAGTGCAAAACTTCAGCTAAGCTTACAGTTTTAAAAGATCTTATCCTTAGTTATATCAATAAGACAGTGAATATGTTTGAGATAATATATGTTTCTTTCTGGTTTTGCTTTGTTATAGAAAGAGTAATAGTTGAAAGGGGCAACCAGAAGACCAAGTAGTTCATCAGTTAGAGGCTTTTGACCATAATATTTCCCATATATCCCCAAAAGAGCATTTCCGAACACTCGAACAGCATTGAAAAAGGACAACCATGCCTTTTGGACAGTACCAAGTCTCATCAGTTAAACTATTAATTGCATGCTTAGTTCCTGTTAAAATAGTATGCCTGGACCAAATACATATAATTCGTGTTCTGCCTTATATTAACTACTCAAAAAAGGGCATGCTTGGTTAAGTAACCCCAGGTAAAATGTGGCTGCTACAAAAATTGTGGCAAACAAAATGACCACAAGTGTGGCAAAGTTTGGCAACTAAAGTTTGAGGCTATTTCGGGTATTACGGGTGGAGCCCCGTTACCCCTGTTCTCATGTGGCAATGTACCACATGCCTAAGGAATTGTGGTGCGACTCAGAAGTGCATGGCTACACCTTGCTGCCAAAGCTTTTCCTGCTAAAAACTTGCCTCCTCTCTTTGTGTTCAACATGCTGCCACACCTCAGTTCTGGGCGGCATTGGAGGAACTGGGTAGCCATCCTTCTTGCCAGTTCAAAGCTCCCGCATCCTCCTCAATGGTTTCCTGGGAGTAACACTGGTCGGGTTCTGCAGAAAGGGGACCCATCTGTACCCTGTGCTTTTACCTGGCTATGGAAGTCCTAAGTGCCTTCTTCCAGACAGGCGACAGCTGGACCATCCAACATGTTCCAATCTTTTGGGTCATATGGGCATCCGTCATCAGGCGTTGGTGTATGCTGATGATGTGGTGGTTTTCTTCATGCCCATAGAGTCAGACCTTGATGCGGTGAATGCATTGCTGGAGCAAGTGCACCATCACACGCAGTAGACCTTGATGCTGCTGCTTTCGGACTCGGAACTAATCTGAGCAAGGGCGCCATGAAATCCATAGAGTGCTCCGAGGAGAATACCCAGCTAGCCCTCCAGCCTTTGTCAATTACGAAGTGGCGAAAGCAGGACCTCTAGGCTCCAGGAACTCAATAAATAAAGTACTCCCTCTGTAAAAAAATATATGATCTAAACGCTCTTATATTTCTTTACAGAGGGAGTACTAGCTAAGCTCCGAACCTGGAAGACAAGCATGGTGACCAGGGGCAGCCAGTTGTGCCCATCACGACAATGCTTCTCCACTCTCTTAGTGTATCACATGATGTGGTTTCCATTGCCAGTCTGGCAGCTTAAGGCAATTGAGAACTGCCATTGTGCCCCCCTCTGGAAGGGCACCAAAGTGGCTGGCAGGCTGTCTTGTCACTTGGAGTGCTGTCTCCTGTCTGTGTACCCTGAGTATGGAGGTCTTAGAGTCTTAAACTTCTTGGTTACACACTCAATGTTAGGTGGATGTGGCTGCACCACACCAGCGCCACGCGCACCTAGGCCGGTCTCACTATGCAGCACAAGGTCCAGCAGATATTCCACGCGACAGCAGAGTTTGTGTTTGGGGACAGCCAGATCACGCTATTCTGGATTGATAGAGAATCAGTCAAATCCATCATCGGGCCCTTTGATCCACGACTGTCGAGATTCAAGAATCAAGGAAGGTCGGTCAGGCAATGGATGGGTTAGACTGGGTCCACAATATCACTGGCGTGCTCACGGTCACTGACCTAGCCCAGTTTAGTCACTCCCTGTGGAGCAGTGGTTCTGGCACCACCCTCATTGCTTGCCAAGAGAGTGTGGTCCTTTGGCGTCAGTCCTCAGATTTGCAATACTTGGCGCAATCAGCTCATAAAGTGTTCTTCCTTGGTCATACCACCTTCCCTTGCCAATCTCTAAAAGGCCGTGCACCCCTGAAGTGTCGATGTTTCCTTTGGCTAGCATTGCAGGAGCGACATGGCCTTCCTAGCCATGAAACTGCCCCATGTGCTCCAAGAGACGAAGTCAGCAGAGCACCTTTTCATCTGCTGCCCGGGGTAGAGGCAGCAGCTAACGGATCTTATCCTTAATGTGCAGGCCATGCCATGTAATCCCCTTGACAGCTAAGGTTGTCTATGCATAGAAGTACTCTGAAGCACAAGACGAGTCTTCTGGCTGTGGTATACAACATCAAGGTGGAATTCAACTTTCGGTTGTGTAAACCATCATGAGGAGTAGCTAGTGTGTGCATGCTGCCTTCCTGTGATGTAAAAGTTGCCTCATCTGCAGTCTAGTATTGACCTTGACCTTTAGCACTGTCTGCCAAACTCTTGTGCCTATTATGCTTTACTTCTTAATGCAAAAATATGCAAGCGCATGTTTGCACATTATCTAAAAGACTAAAACCATACTTTCATGGGCTAACTATCTGTTTTACTTGCAGAATTAACCAAAAACAAAATTTGAATTTTTATTCCAGACAGCACATTACATGAACAGGAACGCAAAGCATGCAAAATAAGATGGAAAATATTCAATCCAACAGTAAATCAAGAAATGCACGGGTAAACATCCAATATATCTCAAAATTCAACCAAGGGCAGTGGAAGTGAAAGTTATGACTTGAAGCTTGAATGCTGAAGAACATTGAACGTACAGTTTCATGAAAGGAACCAATGACCTAACTGTGAGGGCCCTCAGAGCTACCATGACACAACAATAGCAGTCTACAGCACACACGAACGAGAAATTGATGCTCGTGGGAAGGTTTGGTGGTGTTTCGCTTAAGGGATGAGCAGTAAGATATTGTGCCACTGGTTCCACACCGCCATTTCCAAGGAATGGGAGTGCAGAGAGGTGCAACTCCAGGAGAGCAGGAGGGTTCGTGGCCATTGGAGTGGTGGAGCCAGTCAGGGTCACTCATGCTGGTTGGGTATTTGCGATACGGCTAAGGCTAGAAAGGAGAATGCCTGTTTGATCTTCACTAAAATAGATCATTTAACTCTGACAATGTATATTAATTGGGTGTGTCTAGGGCACATCTAGATGTGCTTTAGTTATTGCACATCTAAGTGAGTGAATCAAGCATAAAGAGAAAAAGAAAAAAGAGAAAGAAAATATTCACACGAATCTCAATGTAAGATCAATGACATATGACTTAGATGTGCAATACTTATGGCACATCTAGATGTGCTTTAGCAAAACTGATATTTAATTCATGCCTACGGGTATTTATACAGGAGAACATGCGACGATGAGATGAACTAAGAGAGAGTACATGAGAACATGCCCCTAGCTGTGCACTAGACTCGGCAAATCTGATACCTGATCCAGCCAATCTGCTACAATTTATAATGTTGACTACCGTGTCTATGTCCTTCAGGCTTGGGACCTTGATAAGTGTCACACGTGTGGCACGAACACAGCAACACCGAACGTTTTTTATGGCAAGTTTAATGACGCGAGGATGGCAACTTTTGTTGTCAAGCATGGCAACTTTCTTTTCAGATGACAAGTTTCAGTTTTTTTTAGTTTGTTTTTTTTTTCTTTTCGGATGGCAACTTTAGTTGTAAAAATGTCAGGGCCGGAGTGCTTCGTGCTAGACGTGTGGCGCTTATCATTTGGGTAACCTTGTAGTGTGTTATCTGTCTGCTATATCCTTCATGTATGTTCTCTGTTGTACGGTGATGTTTCCATACATGATAGATTTTATTATCTCGTGGTAAAACATAAGATGGAGTTTCCTGCAATATAATTTAGTTTACCCGAAGTCTCTAAATCTAAACATTAGCAAAAGGGAAAGTTGTGGCTACATCGACACGGTAGCGAAAATACAGTGACATTAACCCAGCAGGTAATAATAGCTTCCCACGCATCGTACCACAGGTAGCTAACTTTGGCACGAGCCTCGAATCCAGAACACAGGAAGAAACAATACAGGGGATTTTTACAGCAGAAAAATAAGGGAGAGTGAAGAGACGCGGGAAGAGGAGTTGCCTGAGACGAAGAGGTTGTTGCAGGGCTCCGCCGCGGGGCGAGCCGTGGGGGGAGGCGGGGGAGCGAAGGCGGAGACGGAGAACATCCGCCGGAACCCGGCCCGTGCTGCACCGGCGCGAGCTGCTGCGACCGCCGCCATGTATGATGTCTCGATGAGACGGTGGCGAAAGCGGCGCTGCGAAGGGGCGGAGGCGAATGGAGGCTTCGCGTGCTTGCGGCGGAAGGGTTTCCGCTTGTGCCGATTGCCGAAGAGTGTAGGCCAATCTGGGTGGACCGAATTGGGCGGAATCCTGGCCCAGCAAAGCCATGTTCTTCGCCGACTGCTGCCCCTGGGCCGTTCCAGCGCGGGGCGGCCCAATAATATTAGATCTTTTCTCAAAACAATTTGTTACAGACAATATTTGAATTTATTTTTAGGAATTTCGATTGCAATGTAAAAGCACACAACACACAATTACACATAATTTTTTTGTGAGGAAACCATTACACATAACATCAATGATACACCAAAGCATCGAACCTAAAGTTAGATCCCTAATGGGCTGAGTGTATCACCCTCCTCCTAACCATCTAACCAAGAAAATCTACCACATGACATATGTGGTAAGCAATCCAAACAATTAAAAAAACAAGAAAATCTAACCGATGTTTGGTTCCCATATTTAAAAAAAAAAAGTGGTGTATTGTATTATTTGGGCAACATAGAGTCGGTACATTCATTGTCGACCAGACGCAACATTCTGGCCAAAAATGAGTCGATCAAAACACAACTACTCACACCACTCCTACCATAACTAGCAAGAGCATGTTCTCGCAAAAAAACTAGCAAGAACATGGACAACCCTATTGTCATTTCTTGACATCGCAAAGAAAATGGGTTATTAAGCCATAAAGGCCTCAGTGGCGCGGCGAAGCGCGCCCCACATTTCTAGTTTGGGACTTTGGGTTATGGTTCAAACATAGCTCATGTGGTCTCTATGTCTAATGGCATCAAGTCTAGGTGTAGAGAGAATTCTTGATGGATAATCTATGTGTTTTAGAGTTGAGTTTGTATGTCTTGGTTTGCATCTTACTAAAGCTTGTACAGTCCACTTTTTTTATATGAAACTATTTTGATCTTTCTGATTGGTCATATAAAATAATCGCATTTTAACGAGGACTGCCCAGGTTAATTTCCAAGGGTAACATCTTCAAGTTCATATTCGAGATCTCTACTTACAACTATAGCAAAAGCGACGTCCTTGTTTGGAGTTCCCAAGCTTTTCAACATGATGTCACACCGAGGTATAATGCATGTGACATAGCCTCTCAGAGCATCTCCAACAGATCTAAATTTAATCCAAGAACTAAAAATTGAAAATTTAAATATATGTTTCTTACAAAAACAACTCCAACAACATATCCTATGTGCATGGGGACTAAAAAATTTGGGTGGATTCCCAACTTTCATTACAAAGGATCCATATTTTGGTCCAAACAACCACTCTACCAAAATGACCAGAAGTAACATTGGAACAGCAACCGCGCCCGAACCCTCCTCCTCTCCTCCTCCCAAAAAGCTGCTCCTTGTAAAAAAAATAGCACTAGAAAAATCTGTTCGGCAGGCAGCTCCACTCCCGATTCACTAGGACGGATAGAAACGAGCGAGTCAGGTGTGCCCACTCGAACAGTTTTCAGTTGGCGGTGGCACTTCTTTTGTAAATCTTACCAACTCCATGATTTCCCGATTTGAGATCCTGCAAATTGCCGCTACATAGAAGTGCACAGCAGCCTGCCCCGCTCCGGATTTGCAACTATGGGGAGTTCGAGCGTTCGGCACCACTCCGCCGGCTATGGGAGCAGAGTTGAGGAGTGTAGAGAGTCCGAACACGCTTAGTCTCGATGCAGTGGCAAGGATGTTTAATATGACGGTAGTAGTGTTTAATTTATGTATGTTTATATTTGCAACTGATCATAGTGCTTAGTTGTGCAATGAACTATGTGTGATCTCCATGTTTCATTGCTTTTTAAAAAGATGGGTACCCAGTTTTAGGCATGTTGTACAGAACATGCCTACACGCACGGCACTATTTGGACGATTTACGATGACTCGATGAGTCAGCTGAGCCTTTCATCAGGTCTGAGTCCTTTGGAAGGACTCGTCGTAAGAGAGGAGAAATCTGTCTACCCAAATCTTCCTGTCTCCTCTAGCCAAAATTCAGGCCTGCTATTGAAGATGCTGTTAGGATAATTTGTTGATGTATAAGAAATGTAAGTGAGAGTCAGAGTAAGAAGTGGCAAATCCTCTATGCTGAAAATTGGAGTAGGTCTCGTTCTTGCATTGCATGATCACGAAATCACTTCTCATGAAGGATAACAACAGGGAAATCAGAAGAAAGCCCGAAGACAAGCTGCGAATCAGTCCCCATAAAAAATGTATACATTTACATAAATCGTGTTTACTTTCTTTCCTCGGACAGCACTATTCAGAGGAGAGAAATACTGCCCATGGACATTTTATTACATCGAGCAAGCCATAGCTGAGATTATTTATTATACATCAGTCCATTAATTAAATCAAATAACAGCAAGATATACTGGACAAGAAATTTCAGAGGTCTTACATTCTCAATCGCTGTTTCGCCATTCTGAAAAAATGGCATGGGGTTCGGTGGATCTAACACTTCATATAAATACAAAACTTCTTGGTCTTACACCTGCAGGAAGCTAGCATACTTGGCGCCGAGGAAGAGCCTCTGCACACAGAGCAGGGAGTTCTTCCTAACTTCGGCATTGTCGTGGTTCATGAGTTTCATGACTCGGTCCTTCGCCTTGAGGTCTGCCACCACTAAGCGGCCAGAAGGGTGGTACTGAAGGAACTGTGAGAGGTCATAGCAGGCAACCGCAAGAGCAGTGGTGTCGGTTGATGTGTCAATGACTGTCATAAGGACACGTAGGATCTGCAACATTGAAGGTGTCACTCCACAAAAAGGTACAGAAAAATAACATTTCACTTTGAATAATATATTAGGCAAATCTTGATCGCCTGATCGGCACCAACTCAAACATCGAAAATAGTCATATTGGATGTCATTAACAAAACTGTGTATGCAATATGCATGCCCAACAAAAAGTTTTTTGACCCTGGAACCGTTGAACAATCGTTCTACGGTATTTTGCCTAACATAAATTTAATAGGATACTAGAACAAGATGGGTGCAACCAGGTGTGAAGACACGACCTAGAGTGTTTCACGCACTAGTATCTTAACATGCTGCACTGGAACTGATAAAAGCAGTCCAAGAGACTCAGGCCGCGGCATTAAGGTGGATTATGATATGTTCCAGGTTTTTCAGCGGGCCTCCTTTTTCATTTGGCTAACCAACTGTTTGCTGCTTTTGAGACTATTTTCCACAACAGATAAATTCAGCACTGCACAGTTGAGCAACTGCAAAATTAGCCTCAGTGTAGGAGAACCGGACCAAATTTAAAATAGGCCACTTTGGATTATACGAACATTTTCCGGGCACAAAAAAGGATTATACAAGCAAACAGCTCCTGAAATGCAATCAGGGGGGAGGGGGGGGGGCAGTTTTGCATGTGGTTCCACGAGATATTCTTCTTTATATTTTCATTCAAAAAAGGACATGACATACCTGGAAATCATTTTCCTCAAAGTTGGTGATATTTTCTCGCCAGAAATTTGGGTCTTTGTGCATTGGAGACCAATCAAGATGGCCAAGAAGCACTTGCTGTTTGTACTTATCAAATGAGCTCAACCTCTTAAGGTTCTCTTTGAGACCCACTTCCAGTTGATTCAGTGCATCTAACAAATCCTGGTTGCACAGGTAGGATAATGTCAGTTCAAAGAGGTAATAACACAGACTCAACTGAATACACAACTAAAGAATTCCACAGCATTTTTGCAGATACAACAAAACTCTGATCCTACAATCATGGTACATCGCACCATATAATACTATACGTCCGTTTGAGCGACAACTAATATGGGACGGAGGGAGTACTAGGGTATGCCTGTATAGTACAGGCAGAGAGAATATTCAGTAGAAACCATGTTTGAAAGTTTTCAAAAATTCTCAAAACAATATAGTATGTTAAGGGTGATGTTCTATTAGCATGTGAAATTCCAAGTTCAGACACAAATTCGTTACAAGGTATGAAAAAAACAAATCCAGCAATGAATCACTGGTTGGCGCTATTCATTGCTGAATTATTATTTTCATGCGCCGTAAATGGATGTGTTTGAACTTGGAATTTTACGTGTCTACAGAAAACCATCTCTTTGACATACTATATATTTTTCAGACTTCTTCGAAACTTCAAAACATAGGTTCCACGTGGTTTTCACCGGTTCCCACCTTAACTTGGTTTCCACCGGATATTCATGTGTATGCTTGTCAATGTGAGCTAAAGGGCAAATGAATACATCAAATTAACATAGTTGTCATGAGGAGTTTGGACAAGAACACAGAAATTTTAACTGAAAAAAATAAATAAACTAAATATAGTGCTCTTCTTCTAGAATGACAGTGTTTATTTCAAGTAAACAGTAATAAATACAAGTCTGTTCCTGAAAACATGAAGGAAACCAAAAGGAGATCATTTTACTTCACTGGACTTCTAGAAGGGAATCTATCTCAGATCATTCATTCTTACGAACTTATATACCAGCAACAGAAAAAAAAATGCTTTAAACAAGGTTTCAGCCTTTCAATCTTCTAGTAAATGCTTGAAAATGTAAAGGTTTTTAATATCCTCACCTCATCACTCCATGCTTGAGCTTTCAAATTCTGTACTATATGCGGCAACCCAAGATCAATCATTTGGGCAGCAAATGCACCCTTTGCCAACAAATTGCGGAAGGACATCACAACAACTCTGACAACCTTAAAAAACAGAAAATAAAATAACATTATGTTAGTATTTCTGATATGAAAGAAATTTTATAGCATATTAGAACATGAAAAGTTCAAGGCTCACCTTCTCTTTAGTAGAGCCTTTGACAACATCTAAAAGTCTTGGCATAACCCTTGTAGTGGACAAATAATCAACGGCTGCATCATAGAAGGATAAAAGCCAGATACAAAGGCAAGTTTCATAGAGGAGCTGCATAAGATGCAACAAGGGGCGAAGAGTAGATTAGCAAATTAGTTCACAATTTAGAGAAGATGAAAAAGTTATAACTACATAAAACTGAGCTGCTTAGAGTAAATTGATAAATGATCATCTCATCCTAATGATGATTGCCCCGTTAATTAAATTAGTCAATTGATGTTAAAATGTGGAACAGTGACATGCATGCATCCAATAAATCTAAAGGGAACCGCATAAGCAATTTGAGTACAGAAAGTTGAAATTATGTTCTTTAAATAGAACAATTTGCATATTTTAACCTTCTATATAATTAAGGGACTCGGCAATACCTGAATTGACTGTTGTGTTGAGGCTGGAGATATTAAAGGAATGAGCAGTTTTACACCATCTGCCTGAACAAATAAGGTTCGAACATATGTCTCCTTCAGCAAAGTGGCAAGACAATGGGTAGCAGTAGGAATAGAACAGTTTGGATGGGTGGGGCTCCTGAGCTGCAAAGAACACCATTCTCAAAGTTTAGAGCTCCTGAACACTAGCTTCATAGCACAATTAGATACAAAGCAATAATAAACTAAAAGGCCATTTCACAAGTTTTGACCTGAGAACAGAGCCAATCAACCAAGCCCTTTAACACATCATGAATTGATGTAAGCTTGCTCTTTGAATTTGAAGCCTCTCCATTTGGAACCATGCCGTTCTGAAGCTTAGGTCTCGCACTACAATCATAGTGAAGTTAGATTGTCCAGAACAAGGAGAACCACAATACAATCATTTGAAATTAAAGAGAATGTACCTTATTAAGTGAGTTAATATCTTACAGCTCTTCTCCTGTACGAACCAGTTACCTTTCAAGAGCAACCTGGAAAACAGTATTTTTTGTGAGCTAAATATGACAGCCAGAGAATGGACTAATAAAAAGGAAAAAAACTGGCAACAAAAGGTAGTATGTGCTCAGCTCATCCCAGTTGAGATGGTGCAAGGTAGAGTGGCTGGCCCATGGGCTGGCTCATTATCAAAGTTTAGTTGAAGGGATTGGATGGTGGGATACTGAATAATAAGAAATTAAGAGCTATGAAGTCTCGAAGGGGAAAACAGTTTGGTTTAAAGACCAATTATTAAGTCACACCATTTTGGATGGCATCCATGAAATATCCAAGAAAATATATTTGCAGCCTCCCAGTATATACATCAAATGTTGATAATGACAGTGAGAACTAAAGACCCCTTTGGTTTACAGAATACCCTTATCAACCTGAGTGGAAAGCAACCTAGTAGAGTGGATTATAACCATCCTAAGACCAATTCATTCCAAAACTGGTTGACATTGGTAGGATGTGGAAGGAAAAATCGGGTTTTATAACACTATTCCACTCGCAGACCATGAGAGGTAAAAGGTGTTCTGTCCCCATGGGTTGGCCATCCACCAAATGGCTTTTGAACAGGAATTCATGCACAATCAACCTATTGCAGCCTATGTTGATCTATTTGCGCAGTGAATGAGATGTGCGGATTTTAAGATGACAAAAAGGCACACGGACTAAAAAAGTATCAAATCAATTAATACTTGCCTTAGGAAAGGATCGTAAATGTCTTCATCAGAGAGAGAGTTGTCGTAGAACAGTGCTGCTCGTTTAGGATTCGCTGAAAATAAAGGCAATGGTTTAACACTATGTCTATAATACTAACACAAAAGGTTTATTCTAGTAGATGAGTCGTTGAGGACCTGCAAGCATCTCATCAATGAGGGCAAGCACATATTCCACAGTCTCTTCCTTGGAGATGCTTCGCAAAATATTCAAAAAAACACGAACATACGATGGCCCATCCTATAAAACATAGAAATTTCCCGAAAAACTTTATTAGAAAATTAATTAAAAAATCAAATTATATGGATTTAGTCAAATAGAAGTGAAAAGTTGGCAAGGATCAGTGCAAACTGCAAAGACAAATAGGATGTATTTGTAGACAGTTATGGCTCGGGATTCTCTTGAAGGAGAAAAAAATACAAGTCTGTTTAAAAGTGAACCTACCGCACTTAGCAGACTAAATCCTACAATGAGGAAATTTTCCTATATAGGTTGTCTAATTCATAGAATTTTAAACCATAGAAATTTTTCCATATGATATGATTCATTTGTACCAGGTTTCATAAGAAAATTTGCATCCATTCCAACCTCTTGGAAAGAATCCAATTGTTTTTCCTATACACAATCAAATAACTATCAAATCCTGTAGTACTCAAGATGGCATGACATTCCAATCCTACATTTTTCCTATTCTGGCATTTTAGAAATACTGCGACTCAAAGGGGCCCTAAGATGGCAAACAAAATACAGTTATGCAATTGTGTTTTCCTAAGCTATTTACCCACAGGAAAAAATAATTTAAGATGATAATGCTACTACTAACCTCATCAAGCAACGGACCTCTCTGACTTTCTGGTTTGTGATCATAACGCCTTAAAAGCTGAAGGCATGTCGAAGTGATCAGCTTAGTTGACATATATGTCTCCCATGGAATGTCCCGCTTGAGAACCTTGAAATACAAACAAGAATCAGATAAATAACGCAGCTTAAAAATCTCCCCTTGATGTTGTCAAGTTCAGACAGAAGCAAATCATGCATGCATTCTATTTGCGCACTGCCCTCCTATTTCTAGATACCTACACTTACAGAGGGTGACATCATCATGCATTCAGGTACCATCCTCACATACACTTAACAGACGTGATCCAACTGAAAGAGCACTAACGCTTGCAAATAGTTCATGAAAAACCAATCCTAGTTAACAAGGAGCAGCGGCAGGTATTATGGGTCTGCCCGTAAATTGCCCCTCATACAATCAGTTGTTCATGCTTTTGACAGAACAATAAATGGTTATACCTTAAATTATCACACAGAAACAGGGCATGTCTAACTAACAAGAAACCCACGGAGATAACTGAATTCTGGACAGTACCAGGTCAATTGACTGCATCCTAGAGTAGCACAATGAAATGACCACACAAATGCCAACCAAAGTTGCAACACAAAATCTTGCATGCAGATGAAAATCTGCACTACTTTGGAGTCCCAATACGACAGAATCTACCTTTTAACTACTTCGGAGTAGCAAACGACATAGTCTAGTTTTATTCAAATTCTCCAACCGCTTGCTCCACTCAATTCCAAAAATGAAGAAGGCCCATGAAACATCTGCTCACTTCCAAACAACATTACAAAAGCATCTATTCTCGCTCGAATTCGGCAGCCCTTTGCACTGTTGAATCACAAACAAATAAAAAAATAGTCCTATTTCCTTGAGACGTCGCACCCAGGTAATGTGCGCCACCAGCACATCTTAAAATCTCGACAGCCCAAAGCTAGCAGCGCAAGTTTCAATGCACACTCGGGACCGGCAAAACTAAATCAGGGGAGGCATATCCCAATGCATCAACTGACCTGCTCGGTGGTGAGCTCGGCGCGATCCATCCCGGCTGGTCAAGCTCCACCCACCTGAGAGCGCCCACGCCTGCAGAATCAGAATCATCCGAGTCACGGATCAGATCGGAATCGCCCCCGCGGCACAGGATCCGATCGAAGCGACGGAACCACCGCAGCTACGAAGACACCAGGCCCCGCGCGGATCAACCGGCGAGGGCAGGCGATTCGGGCGGACGGGCAAAATAACCTAGCGCGGGATCGCGGATTTCTGGCTCACCTGGCGCCGATGGGCGAGCGGAGGAGGGATCAGGACGGGGAGGAGGTAGGTTGGGGACGATGGGGGGGAAGAGATCTGAGAGAGACACGAGGGAGGGAGAGAAGATTAGGGAGGGAGACGAGTGGCCGAGTCCTTAACGAGGTGGGACCCACGTTGCATACTTGGCCACGTGGAGGAGGTGTCGTGGTCGGCTTCACATGCATCCCTTGGCGCGCATCTTCAAGCGCTCAACGGTGGTATAGTTAACTTTGGCAAAATATCAGCTGCTCCGAAGGCTTAGAGCATCAGACGATGTAAATGCAAAAATAAATAACTTTTGCATCTTCAAGGTCAAAACCCCCTCTCCAATAGATGATGTAGATGTAAAAAAATTACATCTTCGAGCTATAACACCTCGGAGTGCAAATTTGCATCTTCATTTGGAGATGTAAAAACGATGGTCGCGCGCCAACCGCCTAACTGCCTTCATTTTGCTTTCGCGCGACCGCCGACATGGTCGACGCCGATGACCCCGCCGCGCAGCTAGTCCGACGCACCTCGCGGCAGTTGCCGTCGGCGCAAGCACAGTCCCCAATTTGGCCTCCGCCTCCATGTCGTCGCCCTGGATTTACCCCACCTCAATCGGTCGCCGTTTGCGCCAGAGCTACCTGCGAAGAAGCAACGGGCTGCCAAGCAACGCGATGGAGGTGTGAAGCGATAGATGGCGCGGGGGCGCAACCCGGCGGCGAACCAACTTCGGCCGCCCAAAATTTCGAAGCCAAACGCGGCTGCGGCGGGCAATTGGCTGTCGCCGGCAGCCGTGGCTTCCTCCTTCGGACAAAGAGGCCCTCCTTCACGTTCGTCGCCACCCCTATGTCGTTCCTCCTCCTCTCTCCGCCTCAAATCGTCGTTGCTTCGCAACCCTGATTTGCGACGCCGCCGCACCGAGTCGCCACCACCGCCGCCCCTTCGACGCTTCTTCGTCGCCGCACCGAATCACGTTGCGCCGCTACTGTTCCCACTGCCACCACCCCGATTCAGCCGTCGCCCACTAGTTTTTACATCTCCATTTTGCCTCATCTATTGGATTTGCACTTTTACATCTCCATTTTGCATCATCTATTGGAGCTGGCCCTTTTTTGGAGATGCAAAAAGTAGTTTTTGGAGATGTAAATTTTTACATTTCCAAAATTGCATCTTTTATTGGATATGCTAGTAGAGCATCTCTAGCAGACCCCTTAAAACGTGCCGACCCGCCAAATAACCGCTCGTTTACGGTTTTGGGCAAAAAAAGTGACCTGATCAGAAACTGTATCGGCCCGCGACCTGTAAAAAATTGTGGGGCACGGCAAATCTTCGCCCTCAACCTTTAGATACACGGGGTAGGAGGCCGACCGGAGCTTGACCCCTATCGGCGGTGAGATTTGGCGGGAGGGACATTTCCGCGCGGCAGTTCTCGCTTCCCCTTCCCTCCGCCGCCAGTGACCTCCCCCTGCCCACTCCGGAGCACCTTCCCTGGCTTCGTATCGCCGCCATGGAAGCCTCCCAGTCGTCGCCCATCATCGTGGGTGTCATCCACACGCCAACCCGTCCGGCAGATCTCGTCCTCGGCCACGTGGCGCCCGGCGTCGTTCAAGGCTGATGATGACATCAATACCATTGTTACACCCACAGCCCCTACTGCTATACATACTGGACCAATTATTAGAGCTCGCGCACGCCAATTAAATTATCAGGTACTTTCGTTTCTTGGTAATGATTCTAATGTTCATGAGAATATGATGATGCCTAAATTGGATACATTTTTTTTGCTTACAAATGAAGGGCCTGGCATGAATAAGAGGGATAAACACTGGAGCAAGACCAAGCATGGAGATGATGGCATGCGCAAGGAGATCAAGAACGGAGTTACAAGTGATGATTTCAGGACTTTGAAGCCACCATAAGGAGTGCATGAAGACTTGGACGAAATATACAAGATGACACTTCATAAATTTCGTCTAGAGGCTATTCTAGGTGCTACGTCACCTTATTTTTGGGCCAGGCCCATGTATTTTTGAAATACTTAAGTATAGGTTGTTTTTAGAGTCTGTATGTGTGGGGAAACAAGAGTTAGGGTTGGTTTCGGACCCCTCCTCCAAGGGCCATGAAATCCCCCCTCTTCCTCCATATATACAGCCCTTAGGGCGTCGTTTAGACTTTGGGTTTTGTTTAGATTAAAGTTCGCCATAGTTGCAACTTCGCGTACTTCATTTGTGTTCAACGACCAGACAAAGGCGTCACAGAACCCCACCTTCATTAATAAAGCTTTCCTCTTATATTTGAAATATCCAGATTGCAATCTTAGTTTCTTGCTTGTTCTTTGTTTGCCTGCAGGAAACAGTCCTTCGTGGTCAGGTTGATCGTGCTCCGGCGTGGTCAATAACCTCTCAGAGTTGGTTTAGCGATTGCTAAGGCGCGACGTCCTCACACGTTTGTAGTCGGATCGTCAAAGTCGACTTCCTCCAAAATGATACCCACCATCTCATCAAAAGATGGGACACCTTTGCCTCTATCAAAGGCTCCATCGCGCCACCCCGCAAGTGGTATGGCAACGTTGTCGTCCAAGGCGGCCATGTCGTGTTTTATTGTCAAAATCGCGGTCAATTGCATTTTTGGTTTTACGGTTTGAGGGCCGAAAACTGGGGGATATTCTCTTTTATCGCTTAGGTTTGCGGGCTCTATTCGGGCGCATCCAATTTCAGCCTTTAAATCGTGTTTTCTATCGGCCCTTATCCGTGGTTTAAGGGTCGTGGCTTTAAGGGGTCTGCTAGAGATGCTAATATTTTTTATGATATTGCTAGAGATCTTTGCGGGCGCCCTTAAATAATTTTTCCTCTTAAAGCTGACCCCTTAAAGCCGCCCCTTTCTTCTTCACCGTCGGCGAAGCAAAGCCGCGCCACGCCTCCCCTTCTTCTCCCTGCCGGCCGAAGCAAAGTTGCGCCGCCCCAATAGAACAGATCCTAATTTGAAGTTGTTCAACAAATAGAAGTACTACTTTTTTGGCGAGGCTAGAAGTTTCATCAAGATATCAAAGTGACAATATCTAAAATATATAGATAATCAAGAATATTGAATGACAATAAAGCTTGCATCTCACAACATAATTTGTCACTAGTGCAGAACAGGGCAATAGCACCGGTTCGTAAGGCCCTTTAGTGCCGGTTTCGGAACCGGCACTAACATTTCGGCACTAAAGGCCCCCCCTTTAGTACCGGTTCAGCACGAACCGGTGCTAAACGGCAACCACGTGGCACGAGCCAGCTCCGGGGGCCGGGAGCCCTTTAGTACCGGTTGGTAACACCAACCGGTACTAAAATGTTTGGGGGATTTTTGGTTTTATGATTTCTTTTTCATTTAATTTTGTGTTTTCCATTTTAATTCTTTTTCGTTTGCTGGTATTTTATGGTACTACACATTGTACACGTTATGCATATATATATATATAAATAGAATTTCTAGTATAACCAATCATATATATATATCATCAATGTCTCACAAACCACCATATTAATTTACACATACACACATGTATAGCTATATACAATTTCTCCTACATATGCATGTTGCCTTCGGAGCCAGTGGCATTAGCCTAATTGGTGCCTTCGAAGCACGATGACAATTGGAAGTGGTTCATGACATGTTCGATGGGGGCGGTAGCGGGTAATAGTATTCTCCCTTCGGATTTATGACCTGGTCGAGCAAAAATCCCGCTATTTCCTCTTGAAGTGCTTCTATGCGCTCCGTTTCTAGGAGCTTGTCCCGCACCTCTTTGAACTGTTAAGAAGGAGATCAATATGCATGTGTATTAGTTGTGTGACTAGATATCGATAATGGTGTAAAAATTGTGAATAGTGTTCTGACAAGCGTACCCATTCCTGTCTTTGAGATCTGCTCCTTTCGGACGCCATCATGCGAATATTCTCGCAAACGCAGTATGCACACAGATTAGTCCCCTGCGCCTGCTTCAGGGCCTTTATTACGAGAATGGAATTTAATTTGATCAGATAATAATTAATCAAGCATGATAATTAAAGAGATGGCAGCTAGCTAGCTAGTACTACTTAATTACTTACCTTGGATCGAAACCATTTCAGCTGTGGTTTCCATTCGCCTTCCGTGACGCTGATGAACCTTGCCCAAGCCCTGCCCGCCGACAAAGAAAATGAATAAAAGGGTTATTAAATAGTTCATATCATGAAATGACGAACTAAATAGACCGAGATATATAGTTAATAATGATTGAAATTACCTGTTGACTATCCCATACAAGATGTTGTAGTCACTATTTGCTTTGAGTAGCGAGTCCAGTATTTCAACTATTCCGGCGTCAACTTTAATGATACACAAGATCCAGTGAAATCTACATGCACACACATTTGCATGTCTTAATTAAGCGGGCATATGTAAGCAAAAACATGTAGCTAGCTAGTAGGCAAAAACAGAGAATTTATAGTACAAGAAAGTGTGACTCACTCGAAGTTGTAAGGAAGTAGTATATCTTCATTGTATTTGAGGCGCTTCAAGAACTCTAGCATGCTGTCCTCTACCTGCTTTTCATAATACTTGCTCA
This sequence comes from Triticum urartu, assembly GCF_003073215.2. NCBI lineage: Eukaryota > Viridiplantae > Streptophyta > Magnoliopsida > Poales > Poaceae > Triticum > Triticum urartu. Next base: position 194,320,192 of record NC_053023.1, read on the forward strand.
TTTTCCATGTGTATTGATTAACGGTGTTTGGGTCAATGAACCCAATGCCATAGCGTCCACCTTTTCTCATTTCATACATCTTCATCCTGCATAATACCACAGAAAAGAATATAGTGAGGATAATTACAGGTAATGATTGATCAAAAGGATCACTACAGCTAGCTTGAGACTTAAATTACAGAAAGAAATCACTTACAGACAATAGCAACTGATGATAGATTTGTCGAGTGCGTCTTGATTGTATAACTGAAACAGTTCAGAATACTCAACGGCCACAGCTTTCTCATGGTAGTAATGATCCTTCTTGACATACACCATGAGGGACTCTCGATCGGATCTCTTGGTAATGTCCATGTACCATTGATGCAATTCATACATTCTCGTTGGGAGCTTCTTGACATCTTCTGGCTTGACCAAAGGTTGACCCCGGACATATTTCCGTTTTATTTCCTCCTCTGTAATCACAGGCATGTCCTCGATCTCGAGGAGTTGTCCAACAGTGATCTTGAGTTCTTCAGCCTGCATTATATGCTCCTGGGTTATTACCACATCGCCTACCTCGGGAACGTAAACTGTTTGGCCACAATAATATTGGGCGCGCGTACTGTCACGTGTTGTCGGCACAACAAGCGGGGGGGTCAATTGCGCCGCCTGTTCTCCCAGCTGGGCAACGGTTTTTCCGCATTTTTCGACAGCTGCTTGTTGTTTGCTCGAGCTCGAGCTCGCCTCCTTCTGTAGACGTTGTCGATGTAACTTCCTGATGTGGCGCTCATAGTCTGTGTCAACAGCCTTAGGAGCTGGTGGTTGAGCCATACGAATGAAGTGGTCAACTACTTCCACAGGCACTTTCTCCCTTGGCGGCGGTGGCGGTTTCGGTCCAAAATGGGCGTCGACTTCTGCCCGCACTATGGCATTGGTTTGCTCCTCGGTCCTGTCGTAAGCCCTCACAGGAAGAGGAGTAGTGAGGTTTGGACCATATTTATATCGCTTGCCTCCGCCTGTACTTCCTGTACTATGACCTCGACTGGTACCGCTACGCACCATAGCTGCGGGGTGTCTCTTCTACGATTGCTGAGGCGGCGGAGACGGCTGACGGGGCTGAGTTGGACGAGGAGGAGTCGCCTGAAGCTGTGCCGGACTTGGAGGAGGAGTGGCCTGAGGTTGTGCCGGACTTGGAGGAGGAGTGGATGTCTGACGCTGTGTCGGACTTGGAGGAGGAGTGGCTTGACACTTTGCCGGACTTGGAGGAGAAGGAGTGGCCTCACGTGTTGGTGGACTTGGAGGAGCGGGAGTCTGCTGACTCGGTGGCGGACTTCGACGAGGAGTCGGGTGACGCGGTGTCGGTGGCCTTCGAAAAATGATGCAATCCTTTCTCCATAGGATGATACGATGTTTGGCATCTCCGAGTGTGTGCTCCTCATCACCTCCAGGAATGTCAAGCTCTAGCCCCGAATATTGGTCCACCACCTCATCAACCAAGACACGAGCATAGCCTGCTGGAATCGGGTTGCAATGGAAGGTTGCCTCGGGGGAATTTGAAAAAGCAACGGCGTCTGCCACCTTCATGGATATGTTCTTCATTTTGAAGTGTAGCTCGCAGTTAGTGTTCTCCGTGATGTCATCCACGGGGTATCTATCCAGCACTACTGCGTCGCCCGGGGCGGAACCCACGCTGCTTCTCGGCATGGATGGGGCGGTGGTATCCAATGCTGGATCATCCGCTAGCTGCTGCAGCTGCTGAGACCCCCTTTGCTGGCTAAGTGAGTCGATCTGCTCCTGCTGCCGCTGGAATTTAGCTGCCAATTCCGCTTGACTTGCTTCTAGGCCTTGAAGGCGTTCATAGTCGAGCTTCCTTTGCTCCTCCTCCATCTTCCTCTTCTTCTCCTCCGCAATCTTCTTTCTCGCACGGGTTCTGTAGTCGGCGTTCCAGTCCGAAAACCCCTCATACCATGGAATAGCGCCCTTGCCTCGTGTTCTTCCCGGGTGTTCAGGATTTCCCAGGGCACGCGTAAGCTCGTCGTTCTCTCTATTGGGCTGGAACACCCCCGATCGAGCCTCTTCTATTGCAACAAGTAGCGCATCGTCGGCTCCGTTCAGACATGCCTTCGTCGAAACATTGCCTGTCTTCGGGTCCAACTCCCCCCCATGCGCATAGAACCAAGTCCTGCACCTGGGGGGCCAGCTCTTACTAACTGGAGTGACACCTGCATCCTCCATCTCTTTCTCAGACTTATCCCACTTAGGCATTGCCACCGCGTAGCCACCTGGCCCCAGCTTATGGAACTTATCCTTTTTTTTCGGCATTCTTCTTGTTTATTCTCGACCGTTCCTTTGCTAATTCTGAATCCTTGAATTTCACGAAATCGTCCCAATGAGCACTTTGATTCTCTAGTATCCCCTCGAATACTGGAGTCTTCCTTCCTCCCTTGACGTACTTCTCCCACGTCATTCTCTTGTGGTTCTTGAATGCAACCGCCATCTTCCTAAAAGCAGCGTCCTTGACTTTCGGCACGTCTGCTTCTGTGAAATTATCTGGTAAGGTGAAATGTTCCATGAGAGTATCCCAAAGCAGATTTTTTTGCTTCTCGTCGACAAAAGTAACATCTGGACGTGGATTTGCTGGCTTTCTCCATTCTTGAAGGGAGATCGGGAGTTGGTCCTTCACAATAACTCCGCACTGACGAACGAACTTGTCCGCAATCTTCTTAGGCGCTAATGGTTCGCCATTAGGTCTGATTGCCTCGATATTGTACTTTACGCCCTCCTTCAACTTTTTGTTCGGGCCTCGTTTCGTCCTTTTGCCTGAAGATTTGCTCGATCCAGATGGCTGAAAGAAGAAAGATCGATTCGTTAATATATCTTCAACTCATTTAAAACATGCGATGATCACCAGATTCCTGCTTATATAAATATATATACCTCGCCGGTGTTTGTTGTTTCAGGATCAACATGTTCTTCGTCGTAGTTCATGACTTCATCTTCTCGGTCGTCGCGATCGAATATCATATCCCCTCTCCGGTGTTGTTTAGAAATTCGGAGCCGTCAAAATCTTCTTCATTCTGATCATCATCTGGCCCGCGTATGATATCGAGCATGGTCTGTTCTCTCTCTCTGTCGGTATTGTCCGCCATAGCTTTTATTTAACTATGCCAAAAGAAATATAAAACAATTTAGTATAATCTCGAATGATAGATATAATCTCGAATACATCGTCTCGAATAATAGATATAATCTCGAATACATCATCTTGAATAATAGATATAATATTGAATACATCACTAGCTAGCTAGAAAGCTAATAAAGATCGAATAGTACAGAGTAATCTAGGCCACTCGTGGTTCCTGAGGTGCGGGCAGTGGACACCCAAAGAGAAGGAACCATCACTGGATCATAGCTCGGGTGATCTCCCCAAAGAACCTGCCAGGTGTTGGAGAACCTGACGTCCATAGCAGCCATGTAGCGATGGACGTGCTCGCCCTCCTCCCTGACACGGCCACGTACCACCTCCGGCGGGGCCAGCTCCCTCCGCACCGAAAGTGGCCCACGTGAATGCCACCAAAGGAGATGAGGGTCGACGACGGGACCCGGGGCCGGGTTCCTCACCAAGCGTCGCGCCCCTGAAGGTAGCACCTCCCAGTGCCAGCCCGGCGGAGCCCAGTCCCGGACATGGGTCCTCTGAAGCAGGACGTCGTCGCGGACGTGTCGACGGCGAGGATGCAGGCCGGGCATCGTCGACAACAAAATACTATATGCCGCAAAAGTAAAGTAACATTTTTTAAATGATGGATTGTGATGATTTCATATATGCAAATTCTAAATTTTATAACTAAAAATATAAGAAACTAAAAAACATCGATCATCGTCTAACAATTTGAAATTAATCTAATTCATCTAGCTAGCTAAAACTAACATTTCCAAAATTTCTAACATTTCTATATAACTAACATTTCTATAACATTTGACATTATATATATTATAACTAACATTTCTACATACTATTTGACATTAATCTAATCTAATCAATTAATTCATCTAAAACTTTGTATGAAAAATAGAAAAACAGAAAAAACTAAAAGCTAAAAACAGAAAAATTGTGTGTGTGTGCGCGTCTAGTGTGTGTGTAGTGTGTGTGTGTGTGCATGTAGTGTGTGTGTGCGCGCGCGCGTGTGTGTGCGCTACGGTCGGCGCTGGCGCCGGCGCCGGTGTGCGCTACGATCGATTGGAGGGAGGAGAGGGGCCGGGGGAGGGGCTCACAGCGCGCGCGGGCAAGGTCGAGGCGAGGGCGAGGGCGAGGGCGAGGTCGATCCAAAGGCGACGGCGACGGCGAAGCGAGGGGATCGGCGACCGGGACGGCGACGGGGGTGCCGCGGAGTCGACGGGGACGACGCGACGAGGACGGGGGCGTCGCGGAGTCGACGGGGACGGCGCGACGGGGGCGGCGACGGCGCGGGACGGGGCGGCGGCAGAGAGAAGTGGGAGATGAGAAACTGAAAATTTTCGAAGTGTTTCTTATATAGGGGACACCTTTAGTACAGGTTGGAGCCACCAACCGGTACTAAAGGCCTGTTTTGGCCAGGCCAAGCGGGGGGGGGGGGGGGAGCACCCCCCTTTAGTACCGGTTCCTGGCTCCAACCGGTACTAAAGGCCCCCCCTTTAGTACCGGTTGGTGCCACGACCCGGTACTAAAGGGGGTGCGCTGCCAGGCGAGGGGCGCAGAAGTTTAGTCCCACCTCGCTAGCCGAAGGGCGCTCACACCTGCTTATAAGCCCCGCCGCCGCTGCTGTCTCGAGCTCCTCTCTAAAGCATGCCTTCTGGGCCTACCTCTGCTACTCTGCCCTGTGGGGCCTATTGGGCTTGCGGGCCTGCATCCTGGCCCAACAACAGGTTGGGTTTCTAGTCGTATGCAGGCCGCTGTGGCCCGGTAGGTGGGCTTTTTTCATTTAGTTTTTTCTTTTTTGCTTTATTTATTTTGTTTTATTTATTTATAGTTGTTTTTTGCTGTATTTAGAGTTTCTTTGTGAATATTTTTGATAGTTTTTAGAAACTTTCAGTTAGTGCCGGTAGTTTTTAAATTTGAATAGTTTAAATTTTGAATTATTTGAAATTTGTGTGAATCACTAGTTTGTGAATAACTTAACTTTAAAAATACATTTTCCAGTGATTCTTTTTTATTATGTTTAATATTAGTGTGTTTTATCATTATATTCAATTTGGTAATGCTTAAGTTATTTAAAAATGAAATGCCTTTGTAACAGATGAGTTTTTGTCCGAAACCCTGATACTTCGAAACAAATTGTCCATTTTGTACACGAAGTGTATCCAGTTTTTGCGGTAACCCTCTCTACTTTTTTGCACATGCTATGTGGGTGAAATTATGATACCATGCCAACTTTCATCCTTTTCTGAGTTCATTTGAAATGCTTTTCAATTTCAGGGTCATTTAGCTGAAAAAATCAATAAATGCATGAAAGAATTTGCTTGCACATAAAATTTCTTCGCGTTTCAAATGCCAAAACACATAACTAGCTACCCTAACTATTACAGAGATTCCCTCCTGGGTGTGAAACACAGAAGAAAGTGATGATAGCTAAGCCGATCACATCCCAAATCTTTGGGTGTGAAACTTTTTCTTCGCGTGTGTCCCTTTGCGTCGTAGCCATGGAAAATCTTCATCATTTAACGGGATGCTCGGGTCAATATTCACTGTGAATGGAGCAATTTCATCAAACTTTTCATAATCTTCTGACTTGTCTGTCTTGTCATCGACTCCCACGATGTTTCTCTTCCCAGAAAGAACTATGTGCCGCTTTGACTCATCGAACGATGCATTCGCTTCCTTATCTTTTCTTTTTCTTGGCTTGGTAGACATGTCCTTCACATAGAAAACCTGTGCCACATCATTGGCTAGGACGAATGGTTCGTCTGCATACGCAAGATTGTTGAGATCCACTGTTGTCATTCCGTACTGCGGGTCTTCCGTTACCCCGCCTCGTGTCATATTGACCCATTTGCACCAAAACAAAGGGACCTTCAAACCACGTCGATAGTCAAGTTCCCATATGTCCTGTATATAACCATAATATGTTTCCTTTCCCGTCTTGGTTTCTGCATCAAAGCGGACACCACTGTTTTGGTTGGTGCTCTTCTTATCTTGGGCGATCGTGTAAAATGTATTACCATTTATCTCGTACCCTTTGAAAGTCATTATATTCGAAGATGGTAACTGGGACAGCAAGTACAGGTCATCTTCAATAGAGGTGTCATGCATGGTACGTGCTTGCAACCAGCTGGCGAAACTCCTGGTTTGTTCACGTGTAATCCAGTCATCAGACCGCTCCGGGTGTTTGGAGCGTAGCAAATTCTTGTGTTCATCCATATACGGAGCCACCAAGGCGGAATTCTGTAGAACTGTGTAGTGTGCTTCAGTGAGAGAATGTCCGTCCATACATATTGTTTGTTCCCCTCCTAGCGTGCCTTTTCCATCCAGTCTGCCCTTATGCCGCGATTCAGGAACACCAATCGGCTTAAGGTCAGGAATAAAGTCAATACAAAACTCAATGACCTCCTCATTTTGACGGCCGTTGGAGATGCTTCCTTCTGGCCCAGCACGGTTATGAACATATTTCTTTAAGACTCCCATGAACCTCTCAAAGGGGAACATATTGTGTAGAAATACAGGACCCAAAACGTTAATCTCTTCGCATAGGTGAACTAGGACATGCGTCATGATGTTGAAGAAGGATGGTGGGAACACCAACTCGAAACTGACAAGACATTGCACCAAATCATTCTGTAACCTTGGTATGATTTCTGGATCGATTACCTTCTGAGAGATTGCATTGAGAAATGCACATAGCTTCACAATGGCTAATCGAACGTTTTCCGGTAGAAGCCCCCTCAATGCAACCGGAAGCAATTGCGTCATAATCACATGGCAGTCATGAGACTTTAGGTTCTGGAACTTTTTCTCTGCCATGTTTATTATTCCCTTTATATTCGACGAGAAGCCAGACGGTACCTTAATACTGAGCAGGCATTCAAAGAAGATTTCCTTCTCTTCTTTGGTAAGAGCGTAGCTTGCATGACCCTGATGTATGCCGTCTTTTCCGTGCATACGTTGCTGGTCCTCCCGTGCCTCAGGTGTATCTTTTGTCTTCCCATACACGCCCAAGAAGCCAAGCAGGGTCACACAAAGATTCTTCGTCACGTGCATCACGTCGATTGCAGAGCGGACCTCGAGGTCTTTCCAATAGGGCAGGTCCCAAAATATAGATTTCTTCTTCCACATGGGTGCGCGTCCGTCAGCGTCATTCGGAACAGGTTGTCCACCAGGACCCTTTCTAAAGACCACCTTCAAATCCTTGACCATATCATGTACATCAGCACCAGTACGGTGGCGAGGCTTCGTCCGGTGATCTGCCTCACCTTTGAAATGCTTGCCTTTCTTTTTTACGGGATGCCTGCTCGGAAGAAATCGACGATGTCCTAGGTACACATTCTTCTTACAATTAGCCAAATATATACTGTCGGTATCGTCCAAACAGTGCGTGCATGCGCGGTATCCCTTGTTTGTCTGTCCTGAAAGGTTACTGAGAGCAGGCCAATCATTGATGGTCACGAACAACAACGCCTTTAGGTCAAATTCTTCCCCCATGTGCTCATCCCACGCACGTACACCTGTTCCATTCCATAGTTGTAAGAGTTCTTCAACTAATGGCCTTAGGTACACATCAATGTCGTTGCCGGGTTGCTTAGGGCCTTGGATGAGCACTGGCATCATAATGAACTTCCGCTTCATGCACAACCAAGGAGGAAGGTTATACAAACATAGAGTCACAGGCCAGGTGCTATGGTTGCTGCTCTGCTCCCCAAAAGGATTAATGCCATCTGCGCTTAGACCAAACCATACGCTCCTTGCGTCATCTGCAAACTCCTTCCCGTACTTTCTTTCGATTTTTCTCCACTGCGACCCGTCAGCGGGTACTCTCAACTTTCCGTCTTTCTTACGGTCTTCTCTGTGCCATCGCATCGCCTTGGCATGCTCTTTGTTTTGGAACAAACGTTTCAACCGTGGTATTATAGGAGCATACCACATCACCTTGGCAGGAATCTTCTTCCTGGGGCGCCGGCCCTCGACATCACCAGGGTCATCGCGGCAGATCTTATAGCGCAATGCACCACATACTGGGCAAGCGTTCAAATCCTCGTACTCACCGCGGTAGAGGATGCAATCATTAGGGCATGCATGTATCTTCTGCACCTCTAACCCTAGAGGGCAGACAACCTTCTTTGCTTCGTACGTACTCTCGGGCAATTCGTTGTCCTTTGGAAGCATATCCTTTATCATTACCAGCAACTTTCCAAATCCCTTGTCAGATACACCATTCTCTGCCTTCCATTGCAGCAATTCCAGTTTGGTGCCCAGCTTTTTCTTGTCACTACGCAATTCGGGTACAACAATTTTTTGTGATCCTCTAACATGCGCTGCAACTTCTTCTTCTCCAAATCACTTGCGCAGTTTCTCTTTGCATCGGCAATGGCCCCACCTAGATCATCAACGGGCTCATCTGATGCCTCTTCTTCAGCTTCTTCCCGCATTGCCGGCTCAGCTTCTTCCCGCATTACCGGCTCAGCTTCTTCCCCCATTGTTGTATCATCGTATTCAGGGAACCCATGGCCAGGATAGCTGTCGTCGTCCTCTTCTTCTTCATTGTCTTCCATCATAACCCCTCTTTCTCCGTGCTTGGTCCAAACATTATAATGGGGCATGAAACCGGTCTTAAACAGGTGGACGTGAATGGTTCTTGACGTAGAGTAATTGTGACCATTCTTACAGCGAGCACATGGACAAGGCATAAAACCATCCGCCCGCTTGTTTGCCTCAGCCGCAAGCAGAAAAGTTACGCACGCCCTCAACGAACTGGGGAGAGCATCGGTCATCGTACATCCATTGCCGGCTCATCTTCATTACACAACACCGAATAGACCAAATTAATACAAGTTCATACATAAAGTTCATACAACACTTAAATGCAACAAACAAATAACTCTCTAGCTAAAGCATTTAAATGCAACAACAAATACGATCAAGATCGCAACTAAGGTAACAATGGATCCAACAGCATAATGATACCAAGCCTCACTATCGATGGCATATTTTCTAATCTTTCTAATCTTCAAGCGCATTTTCTCCATCTTGATCTTGTGATCATCGACGACATCGGCAACATGCAACTCCAATTCCATCTTCTCCCCCTCAATTCTTTTCAATTTTTCTTTCAAGTACTCGTTTTCTCTTTCAACTAAATTTAACCTCTCGGCAATAGGGTCGGTTGGAATTTCAGGTTCAGATACCTCCTAGAAAAAATTTCTATGTCAACTTGATGGGCATAATTTGTCATAAACACGAAATGCAACTAGTTTTAAAAGAGAATATACATACCACATCCGAATCATAACAAGGACTAGGGCCGACGGGGACGGATATCAAAACCATGGCACTATATGTATAACAAACAACGTACGGGTAAGATAATTATACGAGTAACTATATATCCAAATCACACACATCAATTTTTATATAAAATTTCATGAACAAGAGGCTCACCACAAGGTGGTGCCGGCTACGGGACGGTGCGGGCGATCGACGGTGGCTACGATGGAGATTTAGAAGGCACTAAGTAAACCACACCTACATATGCAAACTAAGTGTTATTTTTGACCTCAAATTGCATATAAATCAAATACTAGCACATATATATATCCTCCCAAATTACTAAACTCACAAATTAATCACTATATAAACCAATGCAAGAGCTAATCTAGCAATGAGAGATGAAAGGACAAAGTTGCTAACCTTTGTGATCATTTGAATGGATGAGGGCCTTCAAATCTTGACAAATTTTGGGCAAATTTTGTGATGAACTCGAGAGGAAGAAGGGAAGAACAGAGGAGAGGGCCGGAGAGGGGAAAGGGGGAAGAACAGAGTGCTGGTGGACGAAGGGTTTATATAGGACGACCTTTAGTACCGGTTCGTGGCACGAACCGGTACTAAAGGTGCTGGAGGGGCCCCACTCTGACAACATCCTGCCACCACTCTCATTAGTACCGCTTCGTGGCACGAACCGATGCTAAAGGTTCGCCACGAATCGGTACTAATGAAAGCGGCCCGGCTAGCCGTTGGAACCGGCACTAATGTATACATTAGTGCCGGCTCAAATACAAACCGGCACTAATGTGCTTCACGATTGACCCTTTTTCTACTAGTGTGTCAACCCTTCTGTTGGCGAATGTAGTAATTTTAATAAAAATCTATGATCATGCAAGATCTAACTAGGAGATACATAGCAACGAGAGGGGGAGAGTGTGTCCACGTACCCTCGTAGACCGAAAGCGGAAGCGTTAGGTTAACGCGATTGATGTAGTCGACCGTCTTCGCGATCCAACCGATCAAGTACCGTACGTACGGCACCTCCGTGTTCAGCACACATTCAGCCCGATGACGTCCCTCGAGCTCTTGATCCAGTTGAGGATGAGGGAGAGTTCCGTCAGCACGACGGCGTGGTGACGGTGATGATGAAGTTATCGGTGCAGGGATTCACCTAAGCACTACGATGATATGATTGAGGTGTTGAACTATGGAGGGGGCACCGCACATGGCTAAGAGATTGTCTGTTGTGTTATTGGGGTGCCCCTGGTGTAAGGACATTTTATCCCTTAGCTGGTTTTGGTGATTGATGACAATACTTTTGCGGACTAATCATGTGCATCGAATATTTCAGGTATATATTGACTAGGCACAAGATGATTTGGTTCCCCTCAAAGGCTATGGAAGACGACGTTTCTCTATGTTTCTTTTCGGTGATATTGAGTCGTAGGGAAGCCGTACTATTAAGAGGGGGTCCGCATCGGAAAGGGTGGGTGGATTCTTCACGTACACATCTTTCTTTGTACCTCCTTTTCTTCTAGCCTTTGGAGCATCCTATGTTTTCCTTGCCTATGCAAATTTTGCTCGTGCTTGCTGAACTAGGGCGTGCAATAGTACTGCTCCTCCGAGCGGTAGTACCGCAGGCCCTTGCGGTAGTACCGTCCGCCGGTGCGGTAGTACCGCAAGCACCCACGGTAGTACCGCTTCCTGGCAAGCGGTAGTACTGTGGCCGGAGTCTAGATGTTGTCACCCTCTCCCTAGTGGGTGGCACCCAGCATGGTAGTACCACGCACTGGTCACGGTAGTACCGTGGTATCTGGCTTAGTTCCGCAAGTATGCGGCAGTAAGGGGCGGATGAAAAAAAATTCATCCGCGCCTAGCGCGGTAGTACCGCTGCTGGCTTACGGTACTACCGCGTCGGGTTTTTGCATCGACTCCAACTCTGCGGAAGTTGCCACAGATGTAATATATTATATTTGTGCCTTCCCATCTCTGAACAGTCCCTGCCTTGCGGTAGTACCGCGCCAGCAGTACTGCCGCCCTCTGCCTTGGTGCATTTTGGGCTATTCTGGTCTCTGATGCGTGGGCGGTAGTACCGCGGGGCCCTGCGGTAGTACCGCGTGCCCCTGCGGTAGTACCGCGATGCTGGTGCGGTAGTACCGCATTGCACAGGCTGAGTTGGTGGATAACAGTTGGATTTGTTCTTCTACTATATAAGGGGTGTCTTCTTCCTCTAGTTGACCACCTCTTCCACCTCCAAGCTCCATTAATGCTCTAAGCTCCATTTTCGCCCGATCTCTCTCCCTAGCCAATCAAACTTGTTGATTTGCTCGGGATTGGTTGAGAAGGCCCCGATCTACACTTCCACCAAGAGAAATTTGATTCCCCCACCAATCCCTAGCTGATCTTATTACTCTTGGGTGTTTGAGCACCCTAGATGGTTGAGGTCATCACGGAGCCATAGTCATTGTGGTGAAGCTTCATGGTGTTGTTGGGAGCCTCCGATTAAGTTGTGGAGATAGCCCCAACCTTGTTTGTAAAGGTCCGTTCGCCGCCTCCAAGGGCACCAATAGTGGAATCACTACATCTCGCATTGTGTGAGGGCGTGAGGAGAATACGGTGGCCCTAGTGGCTTCTTGAGGAGCATTGTGCCTCCACACCGCTCTAAAGGAGACGTACTTCCCCTCAAAAGGAAGGAACTTCGGTAACACATTCTCGTCTTCACCGGGTCCACTCTTGGTTATCTCTTACCTTTACTTGTGCAAGCTTATTAGTGTTACTTCTCTTGCTTGTTTGTGTGTTCGTTGTTGTTGCATCATATAGGTTGCTCACCTAGTTGCACATCTAGATAACCTACTTTTATGCAAAGTTTAATTTGATAAAGAAAAGCTAAAAATTGTTAGTTGCCTATTCACCCCCCTCTAGTCAACCATATCGATCCTTTCAATTGGTATCAGAGCCTTGTCTCTTTACTAAGGACTTTGCCATCCGAAGAGTATGGTTAACACCATAGACGGTGTGGAGGAGCACTCCGGTGTGAATCCGATCTCGTCTACGGGTGATGGGGGAACCTCGGTCTCCCATGAGGAATTCAATGTAGCCTTGGAGACATTGAAAACCTCAATGACGACCGAGGTTGAAAGCATGTTTACTAAATTCATTGAAGGGCTTAAACTATCCACCGCACCATCGAAAGTGGGTGATCCCACTGATAAGGTGACAGATGCTAACTCCTACAAGGGGGAAGCTAGTAGTGAAAAGGCTCCTTCTTCTAGTGGTAAAAATGGCACCAACATCTTTGCCCATGTGGAACCACCACTTGTTTATGGTGGACCGATTCCTTCCACTCATTTGAATCATGCCGGTCCTCCCCCTAAGATTGTGAAAAATGAGGACTTTGATTCTTGGGTTTATCGCTTTAAGCGTCATTTAAATCATGTGAATACTAATCTTTGAAGAATCATTGAAGAAGGTTTCTATCCGCATGACCCAAGCAACTTCACTCCTCGAGAAGCCACGGATAATCAATTCAATGAGAATGCTCTCTTCATCATCCAAGATGCAATCCCACCCGAAGATCTACCTCATCTTCGGTCATTCGCCTTGGCCAAAGATGCATGGCTTTGTGTTGTCTCTCTCTACCAGGGAAGTGCAAGCATTCAACGCTCAAACTATGAAGTAGTGCAAGATGAAGCCGATGAGTTAGCTACGAAAGAAGATGAAGAACCTCGTGAGCTTTATCGGAGAGTAACCAAACTCGCGGTCTCACTCCGAGATCATGGGAGCAAGGACACGGATGACAATTGGATCAAGACCAAATTCCTCAAGGCAATGATGCCTTACCACAAGGCCATGTCATCCGTTATTCGTCAAAGGCCCGACTTCCACACCTTGACCTCAAGTGAAGTGTTGGATGAGTTTGTGGCTATGAACATCTTGGACAAGACCGCCGACAATGCGGTGCTTCGCTCTCAAAGGGCAAAGAAGCCCAACCTTGCATTGAAGGCCAAGGTTTGTGTTGAAGAAGAAGAGGAGGAAGAAGAGGAAAGCAACCCCGAAGATATAAAGTATGCCTATCATGAACACATGGCACTTGCTTCAAGGCAATTTTGGAGCAAGAAGAACTCAAGGCCAAACTTCAACAAGAACAACTCAAGTGGCACGAAGAGCAAGCAACGTGTGAGGACTTGCTACAATTGTGGAAATGTGAGCCATTTTGTTGCGGAGTGTCCGTATGAGAAGAGGAAAGACAATGGTGGCAAACTCATCCGAAAGGACAAAGCCAAGTCTTTCCCCAACAAGAGCAACTTCACCAAGAAGACCCCTCACAAGGCGTTGGTGGTTCAAGAAGAGTACCATGAGGAGGATGATGATGATGCAGATGGTGAGTCGGTTGCCATGGCCTCCGTTGCCATTGCAAAAACTCCACGAGTGTCTCTCTTCGACTCACCCAATGAGAACATCACCGCCAAGTGCCTCATGGCTAAAGCCACCAACAAGGTAACCCCCAACATCAAAACTACCATCATTAATAATCCTTCCTTGACGGATTGCATTGATGAATATGAGGGATCCAATGTGGAGAAAAATGAGTTTGAGTCCTTTATGGGTAAACTCAAGGGTAAATCCAAGAAGCATTTTGTTGCTCTCTTGGAACAACTTGGTGAAGCCAATGACATGATCGAGGCTCACGAAGATGCTATCTCCAAGATGGAGGGGCATAGTCGTGACTATGCCGATGAGATTTCGGATCTTTCCAATGCTCTTGAGGAAGAGCGTGGTTTTCGTTTGGCTCTTGAGGAGTCACACAACGTTGATCACACTAAGTTAAAGAAAGATTTTGATCATGCTCTTGTTGCCTCTCGTGTGCTAAACTCCGAGAAGGCCAAGCTTGGGGTTGATCTTGCTAGACTCAAAGAGGAGTTTGACCTACTTGACAAGGCTCACAAGGTCTTGAAGGGTGCTCATGCTAGTCTCAAAGAGTCTCATGATCAACTTCAAGTAAAGCTAACCAAGGAGAAAGCCACTTTTCCTCGTATGATGTTAATTGATAATGCAAATGCTACTAACCCATGTTGTGAGCATGTGCATCTTGTTGAGGAGAACGCTAAGCTAAAGGTGCAACTTGAGAAAGGTCTTGTGTCTTGCATACAACGCGAGAAGAATCTCAATGACCTTTTGACCAACCAAAAGGGAGTTGTGGCCAAGGAAGGGATTGGGTACGTGCCCAAGTCCAAGAACAAGAAGAAGAATGACAAGGGCAAACGACCTCCTCCTCTTAAGCAAACTTTTGTGAAGGAGGGAGAGGGTGCTACTAAGGAGAAGGAGAAGAACTCCGTGAGGGGTAGTGATGCCAAGAAGGGCAACGCTTCCATTCCCAACAAAGCCGGCGACTTTAACCCTTCTTATGTATTGTGTCATGCTAGAGATGGGCATGTTTATGCCAAATTTGTTGGTTCTCCTTATGAGTACATTGAATGGTCTATTTGGGTTCCTAAGACCCTTGTTACTAACATCAAAGGACCCATTACAAAATGGGTACCTAAAACCAAGCATTGATCTCTTGTAGGTGTTTGCTTCCGATGGGGGATCATGGTTGCTCGATAGTGGAGCTACTAATCATATGACCGGAAGCAAGGACTTGGTGATGGATGTGCAAAAGATTCTATCCATGCCCACCAACGTCGAGTGGGGTGACGCCTCGTCCTCTAAGGTATTGGGACTCGGCAAAGTTTTCATTTCTCATGATCTTATGATCGAGAAGGTCATGCTTGTTGAGTCCCTTGCATACAATTTACTTTCCGTTCGTCAACTAGCACTCATGGGCTTTGCCACTTTATTTGATATTGATACCGTGGCCCTCTTGTGGAGCAAGAGTCTTAAAGTAGCCTTTGTTGGGCATGTCGAGAACGGTCTCTATGTGATTAACTTTTCGGAGCGACCCACTAAGACTACGACATGCCTAATGGCTAAGGTTGACGTGGGATGGCTTTGGCATCGTCGTTTAGCTCACGTTAATATGAGATCTTTGCAAAGTCTTCTCAAGGGGGACCATGTCCGTGGACTAACAAATGTTAGTTTTGCCAAAGATCATGCTTGCAGTGCTTGTATCGAAGGACAGCTACATGAGAAGTCTCACCCTCCCACGACTATCATCTACTCGAAGAGGCCTTTGGAGCTCCTTCATTTGGATCTCTTCGGGCCTCCATCCTTTGATAGTCTTGGCGGTAGAAAGTATTGCTTGGTGATTGTGGATGACTATTCAAGATACACTTGGGTATATTTCTTCAAGAGGAAGAGCGAGACCCAACAAACTGTCATCGACTTTGCAAATGAAGCTCAACGACAAGTCGACAACACAATACAAAGATCTTGACTATAAGAAGTGACAACGGCTCTGAGTTCAAGAACTACACCTTGGATGAGTTTTTGAGTAATGAGGGAATCAAGCATCAATATTCCGCACCTTATACCCCTCAACAAAATGGTGTAGCGGAGAGGAAGAACCAGTTGTTGATTGATGCGGCAAGGACCATGATGGCGGAGTTCAAGTCTCCCTACAACTTTTGGGCCGAAGCCATCAACACCGCATGTCATGCATCTAATCGACTCTACCTTCGCAAAGGCTTGAACAAGACTCCATATGAGATACTCACCGGTAACAAGCCCAACCTCAAGTACTTCCAGGTGTTCGGGTGTAAGTATTTCATTCTCAAGAAAGGTGTCCGTTTGTCTAAAATTGAGGCTATAGCTTATGAGGGCATATTTGTTGGTTATGCTACAAACTCTGTGTGACGCCCCGAGACCGTCGCGCCAGGTGTCTTCCAGTTATTCGTGTTGTTGCCTTGTCATTTGTTTGCATGTTGCATCTTGCCATGTCATCATGTGTGCATCATCATGTTTTCAAACTTGCATTCGTCCGGGTTTCCCCAGTTCCATCCGTTGTCCGTTCTGAGCCAACCACACTTGCACGCGCCCGCGGCATGTCCGTAATAGTATTTTTATAAGTGGCCGAAAAATGTTCTTGGAATGGGATGAAAGTTGGCGTGTGGTGTTGTTATGTTGTCAGTAGACCGCCTGCCAAGTTTCATCGCATTCGGAGTCCGTTTGACGCCCCAACGATTATCTATAGCGGCAATAGTAGCTGGTCTTTCGCCGGACGTTTCGGTCTCTGAAACCGCTGAACGGGTCTCTCTCTCTCTCTCTCTCTCTCTCTCTCTCTCTCTCTCTTCTCAGCCATTGCCTTCTGCACTACCTCTCACCACCAGCTCCAAACCTAACCTCACTCGTCAGCCCGTGGCCCTCCTCGCGCGCGCCCGAAAGCTGTCCCGGACCCGACCCGTACAGTCGTCACCGTTGGGTCCGGATCATCCCCAAACATCTACAAAACGTCTCCGTTTTGTTAATTGGACTTCCTAACATATTTTTTTCTCGACTGCCTGATTACAACAGGAGGGACGAGGTAGCCCCTACCCAAAAATCCATATGCTATATATATATCAGTCAAACCCTAGTTTTTGAGGCTTGTCACATCCATCCTTCCCTTCCGCCGCCACCCGACCTACTCCCCTCTTCCGTGGGATCTCCCTCGATCCAAATTAGCAGCCACCACTTTCCCTTCCTCGATTTTGGCACCGAACCAACCATCCACTCCTCTCGATCCACCTACCACAACGCCTGCCTCCCTCATTTTCCCCATCCAATCACCAGCACCCGATCCCCCTGCCCGAACTCCTCTTCGTGCATGCAGCTCCTCGCTGGAGCAGGCAACCGGACCACAGTCAGGCCTATCCCTCTTCCCTCTGCTTCCCCTTCCCTCTGCTCTCCATTCCCCTCTCTGACCCCCTGCTTTTCCCCTCTTGTCAACAGGAACAACGACGCCATGGCGCCCGAAGCTCGAGCTCGTCCGACACCATCTAGACCCTTGTCCGGGGACCGGATCCACCTCCCACCGCCGGGAATCGGTTCCCCTCGACCTCGCGCCGCCTCCGGTGGTGGTCCCGCTGTCTGCCGTTGCCGGAATCGCCAACGCCGCCACCACTCGTCTTCCTGGAAGCCGCTCCCCTGCTTCGCCTTCTCGTCCGAAGCCGAACACGCTTGACGGCCTGCATCGCGCTGTCGTGCCTCCTCCGCCGCCTGGAGCTCTAACCTCCGTCAGAGCTCTGCCGTCCCCGCGCTCCTGCCGCCCCGCCGAATCCGGCAGGTCCTCGTCACCGCATCCGCGCCTAGCCCGCGCTGACCTCGACCTCCTGCATCACTCGCCCCTGCCTCGCGTGCGTGACCTCCCGTGCCAAATCTCCAAGGCCCGCGCCGCCCATCGCCGGAGCGTCGTCCCCGTCCCTGCTGAACCTGCCGCTGACTTCTGCTTCCTCTTCATCGAGCAGGAGCGCTCGTCCCTGAGTCCCATGCTGCCTCTGTTCGAGAGGAGGAGGACGAGGTCGAACGCCCGCGTTGACTGCGCCACGTCCGCAAGTGGACCGCGCCCCTCCTCAAGGCCCAGCGACCGGCCTGCCTCTGCTCCCCCGACTGGGACTCAGCCCGAAGTGAGCAGCCCCCGCCCCTGTTGCTAGTTGGGCCGGCCTCTGTTTTGGCCCATTCATGTTTTTTTCCAGATCTACGAATTTCCTAATTATTTCCAGTAAAACAGTTTTGCAGAAAACCCCCCAAGCATCATGCATTTAATAACTGTTGAACCATGCATCGGATTAAAACAAACTTAATATGAAAGTTGCTTAGAATTTTGGGTAGTTTCATAATATGTCTTTTTCATCCATGTCTAAAATGTTTAAAATGCTATTTGTTTAAATTTGCTTAAATAACTTGCTAAAATGTTTTAATTCATAACTATTTAACCGTAACTCGGTTTGTAACAAACTTTATATGTAAATGGGGTGGAAAAAGCATAGATTAACATGGTGGCATTGTTTTGCATGTTTAACAACTCTAAAATATGCTTTAGAGCAGAACAGTACCAAACCTTAAAAAAATGCACATGAGGATTTTCCGGACTTGTTGTTTGTTGTTCCGGCCTCATTTAAACTTGCCTAGATAGGTAGTTTTCATTTGCTTCACCCCTTGCCATGTTAATCAACATTTTAATATTGTTGGGTACATAAACGAGATCGAACTAAATAACTTGAATGTGGTGTTCCGTCAATATGCAACTCGTTGCATATTGAGCTCCACTTAATTTGTAGGATTGTTTGTGTACTTTGCCATGCCATGTATCATTAAACCGGGCATGCATCATACTTGGTTGTGCATCATGCCATGATTATGTGATGGTTGTTTACTATATTGTTTGCTTCTTTCCGGGTTACTTCTCGCGTTAGCTTCGATTTCGTTCCGGAGTTGTGAGGATCCGTTCATCTACGTCCGTTTGTCTTCTTCATGTACTCGTTCTTCTTCCTTGCGGGATCTCAGGCAAGATGACCATACCCTCGAAATCACTTCTATCTTTGCTTGCTAGTTGCTCGCTCTATTGCTATGCCTATGCCGCGATACCTACCACATGCTCTATCATGCCTCCCATATTGCCATGTCAAGTCTCTAACCCACCTTGTCCTAGCAAACCGTTGTTTGGCTATGTTACCGCTTTGCTCAGCCCCTCTTATAACGTTGCTAGTTGCAGGTGAAGATGGAGTTTGTTCCATGTTGGAACATGGATATGATGGGATATCACAATATCTCTTATTTAATTAATGCATCTATATACTTGGTAAAGGGTGGAAGGCTCGGCCTTATGCCTGGTGTTTTGTTCCACTCTTGTCGCCCTAGTTTCCGTCATACCGGTGTTATGTTCCTTGATTTTGCGTTCCTTACACGGTTGGGTGTTATGGGGACCCCTTGACAATTCGCTTTGAATAAAACTCCTCCAGCAAGGCCCAACCTTGGTTTTACCATTTGCCTCACCACCACCTACTTTTCCCTTGGGAGTCGCTCTCACAGGTCATGTTTATTTTAACCCCCCCGGGCCAGTGCTCCTCTGGGTGTTGGTCCAAACTAGAGCCCCTTGCAGCGCAACCTCGGGGAAACTTGAGGGTTGGTTTTAGTTGTATGGATTGCTCATCTAGTGTGCCCTGAGAACGAGATATGTGCAGCTCCTATCGGGATTTGTCGGCACATTCGGGCGGCTTTGCTGGTCTTGTTTTACCATTGTCGAAATGTCTTGTAACCGGGATTCCGAGACTGATCGGGTCTTCCTGGGAGAAGGAATATCCTTTGTTGACCGTGAGAGCTTGTGATGGGCTAAGTTGGGACACCCCTACAGGGTTTTGAACTTTCGAAAGCCGTGCCCGCGGTTATGGGCAGATGGGAATTTGTTAATGTCCGGTTGTAGAGAACTTGAAACTTAACTTAATTAAAATGCATCAACCGCGTGTGTAGCCGTGATGGTCTCTTCTCGGCGGAGTCCAGGAAGTGAACACGGCGTTGGAGTTATGCTTGAATGTAAGTAGTTTCAGGATCACTTCTTGATCACTTCTAGTTCACGATCGTGCTTTGCTCCTCTTCTTGCTCTCATTTGCGTAAGTTAGCCACCATATATGCTAGTGCTTGCTGCAGCTCCACCTCACATACCTTTTACCTACCCATACGCTTAAATAGTCTTGGTCGCGAGGGTGTGAGATTGCCGAGTCCCCGTGACTCACAGATTACTTCCAAACCAGTTTGCAGGTGCCGATGATACCGTGCAGGTGACTCAACCGAGCTCAAGGAGGAGCTCGATGAAGATCTTGTTCATCGTGTTGTTTCGTTTCAGTTGCTCAGTAGTGGAGCCCAGTCGGGGCGATCGGGGATATTTTGTATTAGGGGTAGTCTTCTTTTATTTTGGTTCCGTAGTCGGACCTTGATTGTATCTGGTTGATGTAATGCTATATTTATGTATTGTGTGAAGTGACGATTATAATCCAACTATGTACCTCTTTCTTATTCAGTACATGGGATGTGTAAAGATTACCCCTCTTGCGACATGCCTACAATGCGGTTATGCCTCTAAGTCATGCTCCGACACGTGGGAGATATAGCCGCATCGTGGGTGTTACAAGTTGGTATCAGAGCCTTCCCCGACTTAGGAGCCCCCTGCTTGATCGAATCATTGGCGTTGTTGAGTCTAGAAAAATGTTTTGAGTCTTATAGGATTATATATATCGGAGAGTAGGATTATTTTTACTCCTCAGTCCCTTCGTCGCTCTGGTGAGGCATCCTGACGTAGAGTTTTGATTCTTCTCTTCTCAAATTTCACTAAACTTTTTTAGGATCATGCCGGTATCTTGGAATCATTCCGATGGTTTTTGTGACGAGAACATTGTTCTTGGTGCCTCCTGACATTTAGGGGTTGTGGCAGTGTCCCGGGGAGTTGAGCTCCGAGGTGTTGTCGTCACAATTTTATCGTTGCAATTCTAGAATACCTGAGTTTCGTCGACATCAAAAATCTCTTTTATGCAGTTGTTGGTGAGATAACCTCGACGCCACCCAGTACTGGGGCGGGAGTTCGGAAGTATTGCCATAACTCGTATAACGGATGCTTTTCGAAGGTTGAGGTAAATGATTTCCAAAGGTTTCTTGGTTATGTGTTGAAGGATGGATACAGCTGGATGTAGGATTTGCTAGTTTTGGGTGAGATATTATGCTTCCCCTGTATCCCCAACACCTGATTGCATAACCAGAAAGTTTCGGGACTTTATAAGTGAGAATTCAAGTAGCTCCTAGGATATCTTTCCGACAGATGCATGATATGAAATTGGGGTTCGGTGTCTAGTGGTACGCCTATCCACGGTTGGTTTTACAGTGGTCTCGTTGTGTCTTAAAGAGTCCTTGGCTATGCTGACTCGGGGACGCTTCGTATGTCATGTGCACTGCCTTGTACATGATGGTGTTGTACGATCGAGCCCGTGTGGGCCCCACCACGAAAACTTCGGATGAAATCTCTATCATATGTTTGTTCCGGCTTATTCTGCAAGCTAATCCTTTGTTTTGTTTTGAGTTGTGGTATTCGAGTTGCTTCAATGTCAAATGTTGATTCCATACCTTTCCTAAGCGGTGTTCTCATATTCCTATGTGAATACAAATCCTTCTTGATCTTCGAGTTTGCTATCTCAATTTCTTCTGAACCGGTGTGTCTCTCTTCAAGTGGATCTGATCTTTTTCAACATTCCACAAGATCAACTCAAGTCTTCTCAATGTTGTTTGTTTCATCCGTCCCAAGTTTCCTTTGTTTTCCCGCCCACCCACCCTTTTTCTTCAAGGACTCAGATTTCTTAATCAAGTATCCATTTTATTCTTGTGAAGTCTCTTCATTCTTTTCTTTCAATGTTCGTATCCGGTGATTCTCATGAAGATTCTAACGGAGCTTCAAGTTCATCATTCTTTGTTCCCTTTCTCCTCCGGTGGATTCAATTCAAGCTTTTGGTGTTGATCATATCCCTTAACTCGTTTCAAGTGCTTTCTCATGCCGGTGCACCTCTTAATCACCCGCTCCTCGCTATTCATTTGTTCTGGGGTGCTGAAGATACCTCGAAGATTCGCGTTTCCACTCTACTTTCGTTCAAGTTCTTTTTGAGGATGTTATTATCTCATTCAAGCCATTAAAATCAACCGGGTCAATCTCTCTTTTAAATTGTTCAATGGTGTTTCTTTTGAGTGGGCCCTAACCCACAGGTCTTTCTCAGGATCTTACCTGACTCTTCTAATTTTCCCGGAGCTTCTCAAATTCTTTTCGAAGTTTGACGTAAGAATGAATTATCATCAGTCTTATGTATTTTCTCCAAGACCTGTCAAATTCTTTTCACTGTTGGCTCAACCTTTCTATTCGTCATCCCGGAGTATCTCAACTGTTCATGGTGGTGTTTCTCTTTGTTATTCTCAACACTTGAAGACCGAAGAAGAATTTTTCCTCCATATCTTATCCGTTCTCTCAGAGATTCGTGGTTCTAGTTTGAGGCCATGCTCTCATAATTGTTTTTATTGTGGGAATTCTTTTCATCCATATGGAGCATTTCATGAGTTGTTTTCTCTTTTCCTTCCTCCGGAGCCCATCATTTCAGAAGAATTAATCATTTCAGCTTCCAGCTCTCATTTCTCCAAATCTTACCGGTGCATCATCCAAGTATTCTCTAATCATCTCGGGATCTCTTCGTTTCACTTGTATCTAAAAAATTCTCTCAAGTATCTTCATTCATTTTCCAATTCTACCCGGTGATCTGTGCCTTTGCTACTTTCATTTTCAATTCTTATGGTGGCTCATTCAAGAGTTCTCTTCCTTGGTTATCATATCAATTTATTCGTTGTTTCTATCCTACCGGTGGTTCGTTGAAGACCTTTCTCAAGTTTGCGCTATATCTCTCCTCAATCCTTTTTCAAGAAGAATAAGTAGTATGCCAAATCCGTTGCTTGTCATCAATTTAATTGGTGAAGGACACGCATAACGTAATTCTTATTCGTGTTTCACCCAAGTGATTAATTCCTTATCCCAGAGGTTCATCAAAATTCTTGATTTCTTTTGTTCATCTTTCTTTTACGGAGTTCCAGGTCTTCCGCATTATCTCATCGCGAAGCTCCATTTAATCAGTGCAAGGCTTCACCTTATGTTCTCAACTTCTCTTTCTTTTGACCATTCTTTTATTCCAGAGTTCTTCATGGAGGCTCAACATGGTGGTTCATCAAGGATTTAATTCCTTCTCAGAGTGTTCATCGAGATTCTTTTCAGAGAAGCTCAAGTATTCTTTATCTTGCATTTCAAAGCGCAATTCTTTCAACCTTATCATTTGAGGTTGTGTTATGCCATTCGTGACAATTTGAGTTCGTGTTTCATGATACAACAATTGTCAAGAATGAGATAGTTAAACCCACCAATTTCTTCGAGCATGAGCTCTTCTCAATCCATCAATCACTTTGTTGGAGTTATCTTGGGTTATATTTCACCTAAAGCTTTCCCTAAGGATTGTTGCTATTTATGGTGCTTATAAATGACCCAAGTTCTTCATTTATCCTCCCAGTGAAATAAGTTTCTTGTCTCCTTGTTCATATCAATCCAATCTTGTTTCCATTTATGGCAGGTTTTCACCTCAAGTTCTTGAGATCTTTTCCATACGCCCTCAACAAGCATGTTCTTTTCGTTGTTGATTTCCCAAAAACTCCGTTAAATCCTTCTTTTTAAGGATGCTCTCTCAAATTCATTTGAGGTAGAACATGTTTTTTTCTTCTCCGTTCTTTTCATTGCATTCTTTCATTTCTTCCGGAGGCATTGTGATGATGCTCTCTTCACTCATCATCTCGTATTGTGAAGATCATGCTCTTTCCTTTGCTTATCCATTCAACCAGAGTGTCGTGTTTTCATTCCAGTTCTCTCATCTTATCAAGTTTTACCTCATTTCTCAACCGGAGTGCTGTCTGAAATCTTTCTTACCCCTTGTGCCATTCTTTCAATAGTTTCGGAGGCAGCGTGTTGTTGATTTCATCAACTATATTCTCATATTGTCAAGCTCTTGTTCACTTCTTTCCATTTACAGTCGGAGTGTTGTCCAAATTATATCATTCTTTTTCCTCCACTATCTTGTTTTAACCGGAGTGTTGTCGTAATTGACCTTTATCGTTCCTTGTACATCTCGTTTCAACCGGAGTGCTTGCATGTACTTCTTGTCCATTGCAACCCTTTTTCTTATGTCTTTCAACCTACAAGGTTCGAGTAATGTTCCTTGTTCCTCTTTTCTAATGGAGTGTTTTCAACTTTGTTCATCTTTGTTGTATTCTTTCTTTCAATTTGTTCAACCTCGCAAGGTTCGTGGTTTCACTCATTTGTCAAAGAAGCAATTAGTTTTATCTCTTCTCTTCCTCTTCCGTTTACCATCCGGTGCCATCCTAGATCTCGGGACGAGATCCTCTTGTAGTGGTGGAGTGTTGTGACGCCCCGAGACCGTCGCGCCAGGTGTCTTCCAGTTATTCGTGTTGTTGCCTTGTCATTTGTTTGCATGTTGCATCTTGCCATGTCATCATGTGTGCATCATCATGTTTTCAAACTTGCATTCGTCCGGGTTTCCCCAGTTTCGTCCGTTGTCTGTTCTGAGCCAACCACACTTGCACGCGCCCGCGGCATGTCCGAAATAGTATTTTTTATAAGTGGCCGGAAAATGTTCTCGGAATGGGATGAAAGTTGGCGTGTGGTGTTGTTATGTTTTCAGTAGACCGCCTGCCAAGTTTCATCGCATTCGGAGTCCGTTTGACGCCCCAACGATTATCTATAGCGGCAATAGTAGCCGGTCTTTCGTCGGATGTTCCGGTCTCCGAAACCGCTGAACGGTCTCTCTCTCTCTCTCTCATACATTGCCTTCTGCACTACCTCTCACCGCCAGCTCCAAACCTAACCTCTCTCGTCAGCCCGTGGCCCTCCTCGCGCGCGCGTCCGAAAGCTGTCCCGGACCCGACCCAGACAATCGTCACCGTTGGGTCCGGATCATCCCCAAACATCTACAAAACGTCTCCGTTTTGTTAATTGGACTTCCTAACATATTTTTTTCTCGACCGCCTGATTACGACCGGAGGGACGAGGTAGCCCCTACCCAAAAATCCATATGCTATATATATCAGTCAAACCCTAGTTTTTGAGGCTTGTCACATCCATCCTTCCCTTCCGCCGCCGCCCGACCTACTCCCCTCTTTCGTGGGATCTCCCTCGATCCAAATTAGCAGCCACCACTTTCCCCTCCTCGATTTTGGCACCGAACCAACCAGCGACTCCTCTCGATCCACCTACCACAGCGCATGCCTCCCTCGTTTTCCCCATCCAATCACCAGCACCCAACCCCCCTGCCCGAACTCCTCTTCGCGCCTGCAGCTCCTCGCCGAAGCAGGCAACCGGACCACAGCCAGACCTCTCCCTCTTCCCTCTGCTTTCCCTTCCCTCTGCTCTCCATTCCCCTCTCCGACCCCCTGCTTTTCCCTTCTTGTCGACAGGAACAATGACGCCATGGCGCCCGAAGCTCGAGCTCGTCCGGCACCATCTAGACCCATCTCCGGGGACTGGATCCACCTCCCACCGCCGGGAATCGGTTCTCCTCGACCTCGCGCCGCCTCCAGTGGTGGTCCCGCCGTCTGCCGTTGCCGGAAGCGCCAACGCCTCCACCACTCGTCTTCCTGGAAGCCGCTCCCCTGCTTCGCCTGCTCGTCTGAAGCCGAACACGCTTGATGGACTGCATCGCGCTGCCGTGCCTCCTCCGCCGCCTGGAGCTCTAACCTCCGCCGGAGCTCTGCCGTCCCCGCGCTCCTGCCGCCCAGCCGGATCCGGCAGGTCCTCGTCGCCGCATTCGCGCCTAGCCCGCGCTGACCCCGACCTCCTGCATCACTCGCCCTTGCCTCGCGTGTGTGATCTCCCGTGCCAGATCTCCAAGGCCCACGCTGCCCGTCGCCGGAGCGTCATCCCCGTCCCTGCTGAACCTGCCGCTGACTTCTGCTTCCTCTTCATCGAGCAGGAGCGCTCGTCCCTGAGTCCCGTGATGCCTCTGTTTGAGAGGAGGAGGACGAGGTCGAATGCCCGCGTTGACTGCGCCACGTCCGCAAGTGGACCGTGCCCCTCCTCAAGGCCCAGCGACCGGCCTGCCTCTGCTCCCCCGACTGGGCCTCAGCTCGAAGTGAGCAGCCTCCGCCCCTGTTGCTAGTTGGGCCAGCCTTTGTTTTGGCCCATTCATGTTTTTTTCCAGATCTACGAATTTCCTAATTATTTCCAGTAAAACAGTTTTGCAGAAAACTCCCCAAGCATCATGCATTTAATAACTATT
Organism: Triticum urartu; assembly: GCF_003073215.2. NCBI lineage: Eukaryota > Viridiplantae > Streptophyta > Magnoliopsida > Poales > Poaceae > Triticum > Triticum urartu. The sequence goes on from NC_053023.1 coordinate 194,346,388, forward strand.
GAACCGGATTAAAACAAACTTAATATGAAAGTTGCTTAGAATTTTGGGTAGTTTCATAATATGTCTTTTTCATCCATGTCTAAAATGTTTAAAATGTTGTTTGTTTAAATTTGCTTAAATAACTTGCTAAAATGTTTTAATTCATAACTATTTAACCGTAACTCGGTTTGTAACAAACTTTATATGTAAATGGGATGGAAAAAGCATAGATTAACATGGTGGCATTGTTTTGCATGTTTAACAACTCTAAAATATTCTTTAGGGCAGAACAGTACCAAACCTTAAAAAAATATGCACATGAGGATTTTCCGGACTTGTTGTTTGTTGTTCCGGCTTCATTTAAACGTGCCTAGATAGGTAGTTTTCATTTGCTTCACCCCTTGCCATGTTAATCAACATTTAATATTGTTGGGTACATAAACGAGATCGAACTAAATAACTTGAATGTGGTGTTCCGTCAATATGCAACTCGTTGCATATTGAGCTCCACTTAATTTGTAGGATTGTTTGTGCACTTTGCCATGCCATGTATCATTAAACCGGACATGCATCATACTTGGTTGTGCATCATGCCATGATTATGTGATGGTTGTTTACTATGTTGTTTGCTTCTTTTCGGGTTACTTCTCGCGTTAGCTTCGGTTTTGTTCCGTAGTTGTGAGGATTTGTTCATCTACGTCCGTTTGTCTTCTTCATGGACTCGTTCTTCTTCCTTGCGGGATCTCAGGCAAGATGACCATACCCTCGAAATCACTTCTATCTTTGCTTGCTAGTTGCTCGCTCTATTGCAATGCCTATGCCGCGATACCTACCACATGCTCTATCATGCCTCCCATATTGCCATGTCAAGTCTCTAACCCACCTTGTCCTAGCAAACCGTTGTTTGGCTATGTTACTGCTTTGCTCAGCCCCTCTTATAGCGTTGCTAGTTGCAGGTGAAGATGGAGTTTGTTCCATGTTGGAACATGGATATGATGGGATATCACAATATCTCTTATTTAATTAATGCATCTATATACTTGGTAAAGGGTGGAAGGCTCGGCCTTATGCCTGGTGTTTTGTTCCACTCTTGCCGCCCTAGTTTCCGTCATACCGGTGTTATGTTCCTTGATTTTGCGTTCCTTACACGGTTGGGTGTTATGGGGACCCCTTGACAGTTCGCTTTGAATAAAACTCCTCCAGCAAGGCCCAACCTTGGTTTTACCATTTGCCTCACCACCACCTACTTTTCCCTTGGGAGTCGCTCTCACGAGGGTCATCTTTATTTTAACCCCCCGGGCCAGTGCTCCTCTGAGTGTTGGTCCAAACTAGAGCCCCTTGCAGCGCCACCTCGGGGAAACTTGAGGGTTGGTTTTAGTTGTACGGATTGCTCATCCGGTGTGCCCTGAGAACGAGATATGTGCAGCTCCTATCGGGATTTGTCGGCACATTCGGGCGGCTTTGCTGGTCTTGTTTTACCATTGTCGAAATGTCTTGTAACCGGGATTCCGAGACTGATCGAGTCTTCCTGGGAGAAGGAATATCCTTCGTTGACCGTGAGAGCTTGTGATGGGCTAAGTTGGGACACCCTTGCAGGGTTTTGAACTTTCCAAAGCCGCGCCCGCGGTTATGGGCAGATGGGAATTTGTTCATGTCCGGTTGTAGAGAACTTGAAACTTAACTTAATTAAAATGCATCAACCGCGTGTGTAGCCGTGATGGTCTCTTCTCGGCGGAGTCCGGGAAGTGAACACGGCATTGGAGTTATGCTTGAACGTAAGTAGTTTCAGGATCACTTCTTGATCACTTCTAGTTCACGACCGTGCTTTGCTCCTCTTCTCGCTCGCATTTGCGTAAGTTAGCCACCATATATCCTAGTGCTTGCTGCAGCTCCACCTCACATACCTTTTTACCTACCCATAAGCTTAAATAGTCTTGATCGCGAGGGTGTGAGATTGCTGAGTCCCCGTGACTCACATATTACTTCCAAAACCAGTTTGCAGGTGTCGATGATACCGTGCAGGTGACTCAACCGAGCTTAAGGAGGAGCTCGGTGAAGATCTTGTTCATCATGTTGTTTCATTTCAGTTGCTCAGTAGTGGAGCCCAGTCGGGTCGGTCGGGGATCTTTTGCATTAGGGGTAGTCTTCTTTTATTTTGGTTCCGTAGTCGGACCTTGATTATATCTGGTTGATGTAATGCTATATTTATGTATTGTGTGAAGTGGCGATTGTAAGCCAACTTTGTACCTCTTTCTTATTCAGTACATGGGATGTGTAAAGATTACCCCTCTTGCGACATGCCTACAATGCGGTTATGCCTCTAAGTCGTGCTCCGACACGTGGGAGATATAGCCGCATCGTGGGTGTTACACTCTCATGCTTACCGTGTTCTCAATAAGTCCACGAGACTTATTGAGGAAACGTGTAACGTAGAGTTTGATGAGAATAACGGCTCCCAAGTGGAGCAAAGTGGTACTTGTGATGTAGGTGATGAAATTCCTCCCAAAGCCATAAGAAGAATGGGTGTTGGTCATATCCTACCCATTGAGGAACCCTTGTGGCCGAAGGAGAAGGACAATGTTCCACTCAAGTGGAACCTTCACCAACCCAAGACCCACACGCTTCCAAAGAACAAAGTGAAGGCCCTCAACCTCAAGAGAAAGACCAAGGGCAAGGTCAATCTCAAGATGGTGTTGTAACATCAAGTGATGCCCAAGGCCAAGTTCTCTTCTCCGAGCAAGTTCAAGATCAAGAACAAGCTCAATACGCCGCTCAAGATGATCAAGTGACCACTCCTCGTCTCACCCCCGAGGAGGAATTGGAGCGTCGTGCCGCCAAGATTGCTTCCAAGCTCTCCACCAAGGATCATCTCATGACAAATGTGCTTGGAAGCTTAAGAAAGGGGGTAAGCACTCGTAGATAATTAGCAAACTATTGTGAACATCTCGCGTTTGTCTCTTGTGTTGAACCCCAAAAGGTCTATGAGGCGCTCGAAGATCCGGATTGGCTCAATGCCATGCATGAAGAACTCAACAACTTCGAGCGCAACAAAGTGTGGAGATTGGTGCCAAGGCCAACGGAGAACCACAATGTCATTGGAACCAAGTGGATATTCAAGAACAAGCAAGATGCTCATGGGATTATCATTCGCATCAAGGCTCGTTTGGTAGCACAAGGCTACTCCCAAGTCGAGGGTATCGACTACGGTGAAACCTTTGCCCCCCTTGCTCGTCTTGAATCCATTCACATGTTGGTTGCATATGCTTCTCATCATAACTTCAAGTTACAACAAATGGATGTGAAGAGTGCTTTCCTTAATGGTCCGATTAATGAATTGGTATATGTCAAGCAACCCCCCGGGTTCGAGGATCCCTACTTTCCTGATCATGTGTATCAACTCGATAAGGCACTCCATGGCCTTAAACAAGCCCCACGTGCGTGGTATGACCACCTTACCGAGTTGTTACAAGACCGTGGTTTTGAAGTTGGGCTAATCGACCCCACTCTTTTTACTAAGAAGGTCAAAGGGGAGTTGTTTGTGTGCCAATTATATGTTGATGATATCATCTTTGGTTCCCCTAACAAAGCTTTCAATGAGGAATTTGCCGCTCTCATGACCTCAAAGTTCAAGATGTCTTCCATGGGAGAGTTGAAGTTCTTTCTCGGGTTCGAAGTGAAGCAAAGGAGAGAAGGAACCTTCATCAACCAAGCCAAATACACTCAAGACATGCTCAAGAGATTCAAGCTAAGTGATGTCAAGCCGACTTCCACTCCCATTCCCACCAAGTGCCAACTTGACATTGATCCCAATGGTAAAGCGGTGGATCAAAAGGTATATCGCTCCATGATTGGCTCCTTGCTTTACCTTTGTGCATCTAGACCGGATATCATGTTGAGTGTGGGAATTTGTGCACGGTTTCAAGCCGCACCTAAGGAAAGTCACTTTGTGGCGGTCAAGTGAATCTTTCGATATTTGGCTCATACCCCAAACTTTGGCTTATGGTACCCAAGGGGAGCATACTTCAAGCTTGTAGGTTATTCGGACTCGGATTGGGTGGGAGACAAAGTGGATAGGAAGTCCACTTCCGGAGGGTGCTAATTTCTTGGTTGCTCTTTGGTGAGTTGGTCTTCCAAGAAGCAAAGTTGCGTATCTCTCTCGTCCACAAAAGCGGAGTATGTGGCTGCTAGTAGTTGTTGTGCACAACTCTTATGGATGAGGCAAACTTTAAAGGATTACAGTGTCATTTGTGACAAAGTGCCTCTTTGGTGTGACAATGAAAGTGCCATCAAGATTTCTCTCAACCCGGTGCAACACTTCAAGACGAAGCATATTGAGATTCGGTATCACTTCATCCGGGGGCACATTAGGCGAGGGGAGATCGAGCTCAACTACGTCAACACCCATGATAACCTTGCAAATATTTTCACGAAGCCTTTGGATGAAGCAAGATTTCGTGAGTTAAGGCATGAGCTAAATATCATTGATTCGGGCAATGTTGCTTGAACCCTTGCACACCCCACCTCACTCAACTTGTTGTCCAATCTAGGTGTAGGCATGGACATAGGGGGAGTGTTGTTCTCTCAATGAACTCTCCCTCCCCCATTATTCATAAAGCGATCAACTCTTTCACATTAGCCATTTTTGATGGTACTTGTGCTTCAAAGACGAGTTTTGGTCATGGGCCCAAGGATAATTCTTCGCGGTGCCATACCAATTGACTCAAACATATGTGGCTCTGGCCACCGCCCTCTCCTTGGAGAGTTTGTGTCTCGTTTTTGGTCTGTGTTGTCTCTTGCTTCTCTTCCTTCGTGTCGAGCTTGTGCTTGTGGTGTCCTGTGTGTTAGCTCATTGGTGTGATCTTTCGCTTGAAGGTTCAGTGCTTCGGTGTTCTCTCGGTTGGTTGAAACTTCTCTTTCTTGAGCTCACGGTACTACCGCGGCCTGCCACGGTACTACCGCGAGGGGAGCGCGTGGTACTTCCGCACCCAGCGCGGCAGAATTTTTTTTCTGTCGCCTGGGGGAGCGGTACTACGGCCTCGGTGCGGTACTTCCGCCCGGGCGGCACTACCGCAATGACGTGCAGTACTACCGCGTGAGGACTGCACGGTACTTCTGCACCCAACGCGGCAGAAATTTTTTACTGCCGCCTGGGGGAGCAGTACTAAAGCCACGGTGCGGTATCCGCCTGGGGCGGTACTACCGCAATGACACTACTACCATGCGGTCGAGGGGGGTGGGGGTTAAACACGGGCAGGGGGAGTTCTAACTCCCCCATACCCATTCGTCTCTCTCCCCACTCCGTCTCTCTCTCTCTCTTTCTCTCTCTCTCTCTCTCGCTCAAGAACGGCGCCGGAGGTCCTCGCTGGATCTCCGTCTCCAGCTGCTCTCCTCCGATTCTAACCGGTGGGATCATTCCCCACCACTCCCTCTTGCCATGGAACAAGGTTTCTCCCCAATCCCTTCCTTTTTCTTGTTTGTCTTGTTGTTTTTAGGTTTTGGGGAGATGCAAGTTGTTAGTGCGATTTTAGGCCAAATCTTTGCAAGAGTAGGATATAGGAGAGTGGTTTTGTGTAGTGATGGTACTTGCTATAGTTGTCCCATGATGGATTTGATCGACCATAGTACCGCATGTTGACACAGTTGTGCTCAGATCTCCGTGGCCGTTACGGATCTGCAACCGTGCGGTACTACCGCTCTTCAGGTGCGGTACGACCGCTCGTCCGGTACTACCGCCCTACTAGTGCGGTACTACCGCGTCGCTGCTACTACCGCTCCTTGGAGCGGTACTACTGCACATGGCGCAACACACGCTACTACCGCTGTCTCAAATCCCTCCTGTGGCACTTCTCACGTGCTATGTCTACTTGTTTCACCCGTTTTGTTGTGGTCTTTGAAATGATCCTTCTCGCGCTTCATGCGTGGTTGTTTTGTGGTGTGTTTAGGTGGTGGCTCAGGTGCTCCGGCTCGCCACTTCAATCCAAGCCGTAACACGGGATCCAAGCGTATGCGCAACTCAGAGGCAACAGAGGGCTCCAATGCCCCCCAACGCAGAACCAAGACCACCGCCACCAAAGAGAAGGAACCCACCATGGGTATGGATGAGATACCGCTTGCTGAGTTCATCGCTCGGAGGAAGATCAATCCATATGGAAACCCTTGTGCCAACTTTCGAGGGAATGAGCTATTCTGGACCAAGCAGCAGAATCTCATCTATCTAGATGTCATCAAGGCCAAGAAAAACACCTATGTGGAGGTGAAGTGGATCAACATGCATCACATGAAGCAAGAGAAGCACCGGGAATACTTTGGTGAGGCTTTAGACCTCGTGGAGCAATTTGGCATTGAGCATATCATCTCATTCCACAAAGACTTTGATCCTGAGATCATTGCTCAGTTCTTTGCCTCAGTGCACTTTCATTCCAATGAGGAAAGGACCATGACTTGGATGACCAATGGTCGGCAGCTGACTGCTACTTGGAAGGAATTCATGACTTTGCTTGGGGTTCCGGATGAGGGGCTCGCCACACCCCAAGGTGTTCGCCCTCATGCCAATTCCGAGTCTGCAAACAAGAACAGGCTTTTGCCCTTCTATGCGGAGAAAAAGCTCTCCAATGGCAAGTCAACTTGGGTACTCAACTCCTTTCTTGACATCATGCACCAGATCTTCCGCAACACTCTCTTCCCACGCATTAGGGACAAGGACAAGGTGCATGCATATCTTGTGGATAGGATGCTCCTGTGTGAAGACGCTCGCAACTCTCAGACACTACCACTTGATGTCTCACATATCATGTGGAATGAGCTTCGGTTTGCGGTCTACAACTGCAAGGTCGCCATCTATGGACCTTATCTATTTCAGTTGATCTCAGCAACTTGGGAGCAGCTCTACCCTCAGGATGATTTTGAGGCCCCTAGTTGGATCTGGCATGAGCCCATCAACCTCCGTATCAAGACTCAGTGGGCCAACACTACCTCTCGTGCCGATGCCGCGACTGACATGGACGTGGGTGCAGATGATCATGAGGAGGAGGCAGCAGACGAGGACAGCTCCAAGGGTTACACCCCTCCCACTTCTGAGCCATCTTGGGCTAAGCGACTGAAGAACAAGATGAAGATGTTGTTCTGTATGCAGGCAAAGGGGCAGTACAAGACCCATGTGGCTTCCAAGGAGACTCGCCGCCGCGACAAGCGGATTTTCAGGACCTTTGGCGAGAACATCTCCAGCGGGTCAGAGGAGGACATCAACCCCGAGGCAGAATGGATCGCCAAGCAGGGTTATCACTGGACCGAGTCTGAGGAAGAGTCCGTCCCAGCTGCCAAGTCTGACGGGGAGCGTGCAAGTGACCACTTAGCTTGAGCCACCACTATTGTTGTAGGTGTCCTCTCTGCCTTTTTGGCGTCTCGATGCCAAAGGGGGAGATAATGTAGGATTTGCGACTTGTGCCGTGTGTGGGTCAGTTGAACTTCGTTTATGTCGTTTGCTTTGGTTTGCTTTGGTTTGTGCTTGTGAGACCTTCTTTCATATGGTGTAAGACATATGCACTCTATCGTACCGTGGTGAGCTTATTCTATCTTGTGCTTATTTCATTATGCTCTTTCCTATCTTGCTTAGTTTTAGCCTTATTGCAAGATATGCCATGTCTATAAAATATAGGGGGAGTGTTGATCCTAGTATGTGTGCCGTGCAGTCCAAAGCACTCATCGAGATAGCACACATCTAGGTGGAGCCCATCTATATTTTAGAGACTTGGGGTTTGCCCTTGCTCTTTGCATTATACTCTTGTGCAAATCCGGTGTTGTCATCAATCCACCAAAAAGGGGGAGATTGTAAGGGCATTTTATCCCTTAGTTGGTTTTGGTTATTGATGACAATACTTCTGCGGACTAATCATGTGCATCGAATATTTCAGATATATATTGACTAGGCACAAGATGATTTGGTTCCCCTCGAAGGCTATGGAAGATGGCATTTCTCTATGTTTCTTTTCGGTGGTATTGAGTCGTAGGGAAGCCGTACTATTAAGAGGGGGTCCGCATCGGAAAGGGTGGGTGGATTCTTCACGTACACATCTTCCTTTGTACCTCCTTTTCTTCTAGCCTTTGGAGCATCCTATGTTTTCCTTGTCTATGCAAATTTTGCTCGTGCTTGCTGAACTAGGGCGTGCGGTAGTACTGCTCCTCCGAGCGGTAGTACCACAGGCCCTTGCGGTAGTACCGTTTGCCGGTGCGGTAGTACCGCAAGCGCCCACGGTAGTACCGCTTCCTGGCAAGCGGTAGTACTGTGGCCGGAGTCCAGATGTTGTCACCCTCTCTCTAGTGGGTGGCACCCAGCACGGTAGTACCACGCACTGGGCACGGTAGTACCGTGGTATCTGGCTTAGTTACCGCAAGGGGGCGCAGTAGTACCGCGCCAGCAGTACTGCCGCCCTCTGCCTTAGTGCATTTTGGGCTGTTCTGGTCTCTGCTGCGTGGGTGGTAGTACCGCAGGGCCCTGCGGTAGTACCGCGTGCCCCTGCAGTAGTACTGCACCGCTGGTACGGTAGTACTGCGTTGCGTAGGCTGAGTTGGTGGATAACGGTTGGATTTGTTCTTCTACTATATAAGGGGTGTATTCTTCCTCTAGTTGACCACCTCTTCCACCTCCAAGCTCCATTAATGCTCTAAGCTCCATTTTCGCCCGATCTCTCTCCCTAGCCAATCAAACTTGTTGATTTGCTCGGGATTGGTTGAGAAAGCCCCGATCTACACTTCCACCAAGAGAAATTTGATTCCCCCACCAATCCCTAGTGGATCTTGTTACTCTTGGGTGTTTGAGAACCCTAGACGGTTGAGGTCACCACGGAGCCATAGTCCATTGTGGTGAAGCTTTGTGGTGTTGTTGGGAGCCTCCAATTAAGTTGTGGAGATAGCCCCAACCTTGTTTGTAAAGGTCCGGTCACCGCCTCCAAGGGCACCAATAGTGGAATCACGGCATCTCACATTGTGTGAGGGCGTGAAGAGAATACAGTGGCCCTAGTGGCTTCTTGGGGAGCATTGTGCCTCCACACCGCTCTAATGGAGACGTACTTCCCCTCAAAAGGAAGGAACTTCGGTAACACATCCTCGTCTTCACTGGGTCCACTCTTGGTTATCTCTTACCTTTACTTGTGCAAGCTTATTAGTGTTACTTCTCTTGCTTGCTTGTGTGTTCGTTGTTGTTGCATCATATAGGTTGCTCACCTAGTTGCACATCTAGACAACCTACTTTGATGCAAAGTTTAATTTGGTAAAGAAAAGCTAAAAATTGTTAGTTGCCTATTCACCCCCCTCTAGTCAACCATATCGATCCTTTCACCTAGCCACGTATATAAATGAGGGAGGGAGAAAGGAGGCCGGCCAGGAGGGGCGCGCCATGGGGGGAGTCCTACTTGGACTCCTAGTCCAAGTAGGATTTGCCCCCCCTTTCCTTTCTTCCACCGAAGGGAAATGAAGGAGGGGAGAAGGAGAAGGAAGGAGGGGGCCGCGCCCCCACCCCTTGTCAAATTCGGTTTGGGCATGGGGGGGGGGCGCGTGCCACCTCATGGTCCTTCTTCTCTCTCTCCACTAAAGCCCACTAAGGCCCAATACTTCCCCGGGGGGTTCCGATAACCTTCCAGTACTCCAAAAAATACCCGAATCATTTTGGAACCATTCCGGTGTGCGAATATAATCTTCCAATATATCAATCTTTACCTCTCGACCATTTCGAGACTCCTCTTCATGTCTGTGATCTCATCCGGGAGTCTGAAAAAACTTCGGTCATCAAATCACATAACTCATAATACAAATCGTCATCGAACGTTAAGCGTGCGGACCCTACGGGTTCAAGAACTATGTAGACATGACCGAGACATATCTCCGGTCAATAAACAATAACGGAACCTGGATGCTCATATTGGTTCCTACATATTCTACGAAGATCTTTATCGGTCAAACCGCATAACAACATACGTCATTCCCTTTGTCATCGGTATGTTACTTACCCGAAATTCGATTGTCGGTATCATCATACCTAATTCAATCTCATTACCGGCAAGTCTCTTTACTCGTTTCGTAGTGCATCATCCCGTAACTAACTCATTAGTCACATTGCTTGCAAGGCTTATATTGATGTGCATTACCGAGAGGGCCCAGAGATACCTCTCCGATACACGGAGTGACAAATCCTAATCTCGATCTATGCCAACTCAACAAACACCATCGGAGACACCTATAGAGCATCTTTGTAATCACCCAGTTACGTTGTGACGTTTGATAGCACACAAAGTGTTCCTTCGGTATTCGGGAGTTGCATAATCTCATAGTCAGAGCAATATGTATAAGTCATGAAGAAAGCAATAACAACTAAACTAAATGATCATAATGCTAAGCTAACGGATGAGTCTTGTCCATCACATCATTCTCTAATGATGTGATCCCGTTCATCAAATGACAACACATGTCTATGGTCGGGAAACTTAACCATCGTTGATTAACGAGCTAGTCAAGTAGAGGCATACTAGGGACACTCTATTTGTCTATGTATTCACACATGTACTAAGTTTCCGGTTAATACAATTCTAGCATGAATAATAAACATTTATCATGATATAAGGAAATATAAACAACAACTTTATTATTGCCTCTAGGGCATATTTTCTTCAGTCTTCCACTTGCACTAGAGTCAATAATCTAGATTACATAGTAATGATTCTAACACCCATGGAGTCTTGGTGCTGATCATGTTTTGCTCATGAGAGAGGCTTAGTCAACGAGTTTGCAACATTCAGATCCGTATGTATCTTGCAAATCTCTATGTCTCCCTCCTTGACTTGATCGCAGATGGAATTGAAGCGTCTCTTGATGTGTTTGGTTCTCTTGTGAAATCTGGATTCCTTCGCCAAGGCAATTGCTCCAGTATTGTCACAAAAGATTTTCATTGGACCCAATGCACTAGGTATTACACCTAGATCGGATATGAACTCCTTCATCTAGAATCCTTCATTTGCTGCTTCTGAAGCAGCTATGCACTCTGCTTCACACGTAGATCCTGCCACGACGCTCTGCTTGGAACTGCACCAACTGACAGCTCCACCATTCAATAGAAATACGTATCCGGTTTGTGACTTAGAGTCATCCGGATCAGTGTCAAAGCTTGCATCAACGTAACCATTTACGATAAGCTCTTTGTCTCCTCCATAAATGAGAAACATATCCTTAGTCCTTTTCAGGTATTTCAGGACGTTCTTAACCGCTATCCAGTGATCAACTCCTGGATTACTTTGGTACCTCCCTGCTAAACTTATAGCAAGGCACACATCAGGTCTGGTACACAACATTGCATACATGATAGAACCTATGGCTGAGGCATAGGGAATGACTTTCATTTTCTCTCTATCTTCTGCAGTGGTCGGGCATTGAGTCTGACTCAACTTCACACCTTGTAACACAGGCAATAACCCTTTCTTTGACTGATCCATTTTGAACTTCTTCAAAACTTTATCAGGGTATGTGCTTTGTGAAAGTCCAATTGAGCGTCTTGATCTATCTCTATAGATCTTGATGCCCGATATATAAGCAGCTTTACCGAAGTCTTTCATTGAAAAATTCTTATTCAAGTACCCTTTTATACTATCTAGAAATTATGTATTATTTCCAATCAACAATATGTCATCCACATATAATATTAGAAATTCTACAGAGCTCCCACTCACTTTATTGTAAATACAGGCTTCTCCAAAATTATGTATAAAACCATATGCTTTGATCACATTATCAAAGCGTATATTCCAACTCCGAGAGGCTTGCACCAGTCCATAAATGTATCGCTGGAGATTGCACACTTTGTTAGCACCTTTTGGATCGACAAAACCTTCTGGTTGCATCATATACAACTCTTCTTTAAGATATCCATTAAGGAATGCAGTTTTGACATCCATTTGCCAAATTTCATAATCATAAAATGCGGCAATTGCTAACATGATTCGGACAAACTTAAGCATAGGTACGGTGAGAAGGTCTCATCATAGTCAACTCCTTGAACTTGTTGAAAACCTTTCGCAACAAGTCGAGCTTTGTAGATAGTAACATTACCGTCAGCGTCAGTCTTCTTCTTGAAGATCCATTTATTCTCTATTGCTTGCCGATCATCGGGCAAGTCAACCAAAGTCCACACTTTGTTCTCATACATGGATCTCATCTCAGATTTCATGGCCTCAAGCCATTTTGCGGAATCTGGGCTCATCATCGCTTCCTCATAGTTCGTAGGTTCGTCATGATCAAGTAACATGATCTCTAGAACACGATTACCGTACCACTCTGGTGTGGATCGTACTCTGGTTGACCTACGAGGTTCGGTAGTAACTTGATCAGAAGTTTCATGATCATCATCATTAGCTTCCTCACTAATTGGTGTAGGAATCACTGGAACTGATTTCTGTGATGAACTACTTTCCAATTCGGGAGAAGGTACAATTAACTAATCAAGTTCTACTTTCCTCCCACTCACTTCTTTCGAGAGAAACTCCTTCTCTAGAAAGAATCCATTCTTAGCAAAGAATATATTGCCTTCGGATATGTGATAGAAGGTGTACCCAACAGTCTCCTTTGGGTATCCTATGAAGACACATTTCTCCGATATGGGTTCAAGCTTATCAGGTTGAAGCTTTTTCACATAAGCATCGCAACCCCAAACTTTAAGAAACGACAGCTTAGGTTTCTCGCCAAACCACAATTCATATGGTTTCATCTCAACGGATTTAGATGGTGTCATATTTAACGTGAATGCAGCTGTCTCTAAAGCATAACCCCAAAACGATAGCGGTAAATCAGTAAGAGACATCATAGATCGCACCATATCTAATAAAGTGCGGTTACGGCGTTTGGACACACCATTACGCTGTGGTGTTCTAGGTGGCGTGAGTTGCGAAACTATTCCACATTGTTTCAAATGAAGACCAAACTCATAACTCAAATATTCACCTCCACGATTAGATCGTAGAAACTTTATTTTCTTGTTACGATGATTTTCCACTTCACTCTGAAATTCTTTGAACTTTTCAAATGTTTCAGACTTATGTTTCATCAAGTAGATATACCCATATCTGCTCAAATCATCTGTGAAGGTCAGAAAATAACGATACCCGCCGCGAGCCTCAACACTCATCGGACCGCATACATCAGTATGTATTATTTCCAATAAGTCAGTTGCTCACTCCATTGTTCCAGAGAACGGAGTCTTAGTCATCTTGCCCACGAGGCATGGTTCGCAAGCATCAAGTGATTCCAAAAGCCCATCAACATGAAGTTTCTTCATGCGCTTTACACCAATATGACCTAAACAGCAGTGCCACAAATAAGTTGCACTATCATTATTAACTTTGCATCTTTTGGCTTCAATATTATGAATATGTGTATCACTACAATCGAGATTCAACAAGAATAGACCAGTCACCAAGGGTGCATGACCATAAAAGATATTACTCATATAAATAGAACAACCATTATTCTCAGATTTAAATGAATAATCGTCTCGCATTAAACAAGATCCAGATATAATGTTCATGCTCAATGCTAGCACCAAATAACAATTATTTAGGTCTAAAACTAATCCCGATGATAGATGTAGAGGCAGCGTGCCGATGGCGATCACATCGACTTTGGAACCATTTCCCACGCGCATTGTCACCTCATCCTTAGCCAATCTTCGTTTAATCCATAGCCCCTGTTCCGAGTTGCAAATATGAGCAACAGAACCAGTATCAAATACCCAGGCGCTACTACAAGCATTAGTAAGGTACACATCAATAACATGTATGTCAAATATACCTTTCACTTTGCCATCCTTCTTATCCGCCAAATACTTGGGGCAGTTCCGCTTCGAGTGACCAGTCCCTTTGTAGTAGAAGCACTCAGTCTTAGGCTTAGGTCCAAACTTGGGCTTCTTCCCTTGAGCAGCAACTGGCTTGTTCTTCTTCTTGAAGTTCCCCTTCTTCCCTTTGCCCTTTTTCTTGAAACTAGTGGTCTTGTTCACCATCAACACTTGATGTTCCTTCTTGATTTCTACCTCTGCAGCCTTTAGCATTGCGAAGAGCTCGGGGATTGTCTTTTCCATCCCTTGCATATTATAGTTCATCACGAAGCCTTTATAGGTTGGTGGCAGTGATTGAAGAACTCTGTCAATGACACTATCATCAGGAAGATTAACTCCCAGCTGAGTCAAGTGGTTGTGGTACCCAGACATTCTGAGTATGTGTTCACTGACAGAACTATTCTCCTCCATTTTGCAGCTGTAGAACTTGTTAGAGACTTCATATCTCTCAACTCAGGCATTTGCTTGAAATATTAACTTCAACTCCTGGAACATCTCATATGCTCCATGACGTTCAAAACGTCTTTGAAGTCCCGATTCTAAGACATAAAGCATGGCACACTAAACTATCGAGTAGTCATCAGCTTTGCTCTGCCAGACTTTCATAACGTCCGGAGTTGCTCCTGCAGCAGGTCTTGCACCTAGCAGTGCTTCTAGGACGTAATTCTTCTGTGCAGTAATGAGGATAATCCTGAAGTTACGGACCTAGTCCGTGTAATTGCTACCATCATCTTTCAACTTAGCTTTCTCTAGGAACGTATTAAAATTCAAGGGAACGGTAGCACGGGCCGTTGATCTACAACAACATAGACATGCAAATACTATCAGGTACTAAGTTCATAATAAATTGAAGTTCAATTAATCATATTACTTAAGAACTCCCACTTAGATAGACATCTCTCTAGTCATCTAAATGATCACGTTATCCATATCAAATAAACCATGTCCGATCATCATGTGAGATGGAGTAGTTTTCAATGGTGAACATCTCTATGTTGATCATATCTACTATATGCACGTTCGACCTTTCGGTCTTAGTGTTCCGAGGCCATATCTGCATATGCTAGGCTCATCAAGTTTAACCCGAGTATTCTGCATGTGCAAAACTGGCTTGCACCCTTTGTATGTGAATGTAGAGATTATCACACCCGACCATCACATGGTGTCTCGGCATGATGAACTGTAGCAACGGTGCATACTCAGGGAGAACACTTATACCTTGAAATTTAGTGAGAGATCATCTTATAACGCTACCGCCGTACTAAGCAAAATAAGGTGCATAAAGGATAAACATCACATGCAATCAAAATATGTGACATGATATGGCCATCATCATCTTGTGCCTTTGATCTCCCTCTCCAAAGCACCGTCATGATCTCCATCATCACTGGCTTGACACCTTGATCTCCATCATAGCATCGTTGTCGTCTCGCCAACTATTGCTTATACGACTATCGCTACCGCTTACTGATAAAGTAAAGCAATTACATGGCGATTGCATTTCATACAATAAAGCGACAACCATAAGGCCCCTGCCAGTTGCCGACAACTTTTACAAAACATGATCATCTCAT
This sequence comes from Triticum urartu, assembly GCF_003073215.2. Lineage (NCBI taxonomy): Eukaryota > Viridiplantae > Streptophyta > Magnoliopsida > Poales > Poaceae > Triticum > Triticum urartu. Next base: position 194,361,808 of record NC_053023.1, read on the forward strand.
ACAACAATTTATATCTTATCACGTCTTGACCATATCATATCACAACATGCCGTGCAAAACAAGTTAGACGTCCTCTACTTTTTTGTTGCAAGTTTTACGTGGCTGCTACGGCTTCTAGCAAGAACCGTTCTTACCTACGCATCAAAACCACAATGATTTTTCGTCAAGTGTGTTGTTTTAACCTTCTATAAGGACTGGCCATAGTCAAACTCGATTCAACTAAAGTTGGAGAAACAGACACCCGCTAGCCACCTGTGTGCGAAGCACGTCGGTAGAACCAGTCTCATGAACACGGTCATGTAATGTTGGTCCGGGCCGCTTCATCCAACAATACCGCCGAATCAAAGTAACACGTTGGTGGTAAGCAGTATGACTATTATCGCCCACAACTCTTTGTGTTCTACTCGTGCATATAACATCTACGCATAGACCTGGCTCGGATGCCACTTTTGGGGAATGTAGTATTTCAAAAAAATTCCTACGATCATGCAAGATCTAACTAGGAGATGCATAGCAATGAGAGGGGGAGAGTGTGTCCACGTACCCTCGTGGACCGAAAGCGGAAGCGTTAGGTTAACGCGGTTGATGTAGTCGAACGTCTTCACAATCGAACCGATCAAGTACCGAACGTACGGCACCTCCGTGTTCAGCCCACGTTCAGCACAATGACGTCCCTCAAGCTCTTGATCCAATTGAGTACGAGGGAGAGTTTCGTCAGCAGGACGGTCTGGCGTCGATGATGATGAAGTTACTGACGTAGGGCTTCACCTAAGAACTACGATGATATGACCGAGGTGTTGAACTGTGGAGGGGGCACCGCACACGGCTAAGAGATTGTCTGTTGCGTTATTGGGGTGCCCCTGGCCACATATATGTAACGCCCTCGATGCGGCTATATCTCCCACATGTCGAAGCACGACTTAGAGGCATAACCGCATTGAAAGCAATGTCGCAAGTGAGGTAATCTTCACACAACCCATGTAATACATAAGGGAAAAAGATACATGGTTGGCTTACAATCGCCACTTCACACAATTACATGAATAAAGCATTACATCAATCAGATACAATCAAGGTCCAACTATGGAACCCAAAATAAAAGAAGATTACCCCAAATGCTACACAGATCCCCGATCGTCCCGACTGGGCTCCACTACTGATCAACTAGCACGAAAACAACACAAAGGACAAGATCTTCATCGAGCTCCTCCTTGAGCTTGGTTGCATCACCTGCTCGGTTCAACGGCACCTGCAAGCTGGTTTTGGAAGTATCTGTGAGTCACGGGGACTCAGCAATCTCACACCCTCGCGATCAAGACTATTTAAGCTTATGGGTAAGGTAAATGTATGATGTGGAGCTGCAGCAAGCGACTAGCATATATGGTGGCTAACCTATTCGCAAAAAAAAGCGAGAAGAGAAGGCAAAGCACGATCGAGAAACTATGATCAAGAAGTGATCCTAGAACAACCTACGTCAAGCATAACTCCAACACCGTGTTCACTTCCCGGACTCCGCCGGAAAGTGACCATCACGGTTACACACGCGGTTGATGTATTTTAATTAAGGTCAACTTCAGGTTTTCTACAACCGGACGTTAACAAATTCCCATCTGCCCATAACCGCGGGCACGGCTTTCGAAAGTTCAAATCCCTGCAAGGGTGTCCCAACTTAGCCCATAACAAGCTCTCACGGTCAACGAAGGATATTCCTTCTAGCAGGAAGACCCGATCAGACTCAGAATCCCGGTTACAAGACATTTCGACAAGGTAAAACTAAACTAGCAACACCACCCGAATGTGCCGACAAATCTCGATAGGAGTTGCACATATCTCTTTCTCAGGGCACACTCAGATTGTCTTAGGTACGAGTAGGCCAGCCCAGAGTTGCCCCTGGTGGCCACCGGCAGCTGACAGGTTGGACCAACACTCAGAGGAGCACTGGCCCAGGGGGTTAAAATAAAGATGACCCTTGAGTCCACGAAACCCAAGGGAAAACGAGGCTAGGTGGCGAATGGTAAAACCAAAGTTGGGCATTACTGGAAGAGTTTTATTCAAGGCGAACTGTCAAGGGGTTCCCATTATTACCCAACCGCGTAAGGAATGCAAAATCCGGGAACATAACACCGATATGACGAAAACTAGGGCGGCAAGAGTGGAACAAAACACTAGGCAAAAGGCTGAGCCTTCCACCCTTTACCAAGTATATAGATGCATTAATTAAATAAGAGATATTGTGATATCCCAACAAGTAAACATGTTCCAGCAAGGAACAACATCTCCATGTTCCAACAAGGAACAAACTTCAATCTTCACCTGCAACTAACAACGCTATAAGAGGGGCTGAGCAAAGCGGTAACATAGCCAGACAACGGTTTGCTAGGACAAGGTGGGTTAGAGGCTTGGTTCAACAATATGGGAGGCATGATAAGCAAGTGGCAGGTATCGCAGCATAGGCATAGCAAAAGAGCGAGCAACTAGCAAGCAAAGATAGAAGTGATTTCGAGGGTATGGTCATCTTGCCTGAAATCCCGCAAGGAAGAACGAGTCCATGAAGAAGACAAACAGACGTAGATGAACGGGTCCTCACAAACGCGACGTTATCAGAACTAACCCGAAGAAGCAACACCAGAAAGAAGCAAACAACATAGTAAACAACCATCACATCAACATGGCATGATGCACAACCAAGTATGATGCATGTTCGGTTTAAAGAAGCATGGCATGGCAAAGGGCACAAACAAAACTACAAGTTAAGTGGAGCTCAATATGCAATGGGTTGTGTTGGGAATATTACTACTGGGCGTAAACCGGCCTATCTGGGCCGGGTTAACTTCATCAGTAGTTAATTATGTTAAAGCCCAAGAAGGCAGATGAGAGCTCAAGGCCCATGGTTGGTTTAAGGCCTGTAGCCGTAAACCGGCGTTGGTATGTAACTTGTATTGTAAGTTAGGAATAAGTAGAGACCAAACCGGACACATCTATGAGCCGGTATTGGGAATCTGTGAACCGACGGGCGTCACCCGTGTATATAAGGGGATGACCCGGCGGCGGTTCAGAGGACAGACAACAACTCGAGACATAGGCGAAGCTTGTTTGCTCCCTAGTCATCGAAACCCCATCAATTCCATCACAACTAGACGTAGGCTTTTACCTTCATCGAAGGGGCCGAACTAGTATAAACTCTCTTGCGTCCTTGTGTCCGCTTTAACCCCTTCAAGCTAACCCGTCGCGATGGCTCCACGACTAAGTCCTTTCTCTAGGACATCTGCCATGACAATTCCACGACAGATGGCGCCCACCGTGGGGCTATCGCATGATGGTTTCCAGTTCTTGGAGGGCCGCTTTGAAGGACTCGAGGGCTACGCTGTAGGCTGGATGACTAAGAGTCGTCGCGGCAAGCTCTACATCGACGATGCAGGCTGGGGCCCCGAGGCCGGCTCAATTGAGTACGGGTACCGGGTCCCCTTTGGTAGCATTCATGTTTTCATTGGCAAGATCGGTGAACCGGGCCCTGAGCCGGACATCTGCACCGACCTCGTCGAAACGGCTCAGCGTGCGCAATCCGCCCGGGTTAAACCGGCCATGAAGCGTGCCTTTGTGGAAGTCATCCATGGAGGAAGTTATGAGGATGGATTGGAGTTTCGCGGGGCGACTGTCGTTGGTTCCAGTGATGAATCTTCGACCGGAGAAACCGAATCTCTTTATCAGCTACAAGATGGCCGGATTGGGAGCTTGAAAGTGCAACTATCCCTAGGTGGTTTTGGTAATTCATAACAACATATAGCTCATTGAGCTAATGCTATTCCAAGATGATTATTTCAGGAAAGCTCAATGATTGGCATGGCATGGATGTGAAAGTGGAACCCTCAAAATGCTAAGGACAAAGGATTGGCTCAAGCTCAAAAGCTCAAGACTCTTCATTTTATATTTTAGTGATCCAAGATCACATTGAGTCTTTAGGAAAAGCCAATACTATTAAGGAGGGATGAGGTGTTGCTTAATGAGCTTCTTGCTTCATGTGCTTAGTGATATGCTCCAAAACCCTCAACTACTTTCCCATATCCACATATGACCTAAACCCTAAGCCAAACTCGGTCCTACCGATTCTTCCTATCCGGCGCCACCGAGTTTCACTTGTCATTAGCCACTGCCAAACCCTAGCAATTCGGTCCTACCGATAAGGATCTCGGTCTCACCGAGATGGGGTTGCAAACTCTCTGTTTCCCTTTCGTAACTTTTTGGTCTTACCAAAAGAGCGAATCGGTCCCACCGAGATTGCAATGTAAACTCGGTGTTTCCCCTTTGTAACTTTTCGGTCTCACCGAGTTCCACTCGGTCTCACCGAAAGAGCAAATCGGTCCCACCGAGTTTGCCTGACCAACTCTCTGGTTAGCTAATTACCAAATTTGGTCTCACCGAGTTTGTGTAATCGGTCTCACTGGGATTACGTTATGCCCAAACCCTAACTGAATCGGTCCTACCGAGTTGCATGTCAGTCCCACCGAAATTCCTAACGGTCACTAGGTTTACTACTTCGGTCAGACCGAGTTTTCTGATTCGGTCCCACCGAGATTGGAAAACTGTGTAACGGTTGGATTTTGTGTGGAGGCTATATATACCCCTCCACCTTCTTCTCATTCGAAGTGAGAACCATCAGAACACACACACCATTCCAACTCATATGTTCTGAGAGAGAACCACCTACTCATGTGTTGAGACCAAGACATTCCATTCCTGCCATATGAATCTTGATCTCTAGCCTTCCCAAGTTGCTTTCCACTCAAATCTTCTTTCCACCAAATCCAAATCCTATGAGAGAGAGTTGAGTGTTGGGGAGACTATCATTTTAAGCACAAGAGCAAGGAGTTCATTACCTACACACCATTTGTTACTTCTTGGAGAGTGGTGTCTCCTAGATTGGCTAGGTGTCACTTGGGAGCCTCCGACAAGATTGTGGAGTTGAACCAAGGAGTTTGTAAGGGCAAGGAGATCGCCTACTTCGTGAAGATCTACCGCTAGTGAGGCAAGTCCTTCGTGGGCGATGGCAATGGTGGGATAGACAAGGTTGCTTCTTCGTGGACCCTTTGTGGGTGGTTGCTTCTTCGTGGACCCTTCGTGGGTGGAGCCCTGTGTGGACTCGCGCAACCGTTACCCTTGGGTGGAGCCCTGTGTGGACTCGCGCAACCGTTACCCTTCGTGGGTTGAAGTCTCCATCAATGTGGATGTAGGATAGCACCACCTATCCGAACCACGGGAAAAACATCTGTGTCTCCAATTACGTTTGAAATCTCCAAACCCTTCCCTTTACATTCTTGCAAGTTGCATGCTTTACTTTCCGCTGCCTATATACTCTTTGCATGCTTGCTTGAATTATGTGATGATTGCTTGACTTGTCCTAAATTAGCTAAAATCTGCCAAGAACTAAAATTGGGAAAAGGTTAAGTTTTTATTTGGTCAAGTAGTCTAATCACCCCCCTCTAGACATACTTTCGATCCTACAAGTGGTATCAGAGCCTTGGTCTCCATTTGCTTGATCTCCGTAGCTTTTGGTGGTCATAGCCTTGGTTTCACAACCTAGGAGAGTATGGCGTCTAGCGAGGGAAATTATCACCGTAGAGGTCCTTACTTTGATGGTACTAATTTTGCTAGTTGGAAGCATAAAATGAAAATGCATATTCTTGGACAGAACCCCGCTGTTTGGGCTATTGTGTGTGTTGGTTTGCAAGGTGACTTCTTTGACGGGAAAGAACCAAACCGTGAAGCTACCGCGGATGAGTTGAAGATGTTGCAATACAATGCTCAAGCTTGTGATATTCTCTTCAACGGATTGTGCCCCGAAGAATTCAACAAAATCAGCCGCCTTGAGAATGCAAAGGAAATTTGGGACACTTTGATTGATATGCACGGAGGTACCGACTCCGTCAAGGAATCCAAGTTGGATGTGCTTCAAAGCCAACTTGACAAGTTCAAGATGAAGGATGGTGAAGGTGTCGCTGAAATGTACTCTAGGCTTGCTCTCATCACAAATGAGATTGCCGGCTTAGGAAGTGAAGAGATGACCGATAGATTCATCATCAAGAAGATCCTAAGAGCCTTGGATGGAAAATATGATACCGTGTGCACATTGATCCAAATGATGCCCAATTACAAAGATCTCAAGCCAACGGAGGTGATTGGAAGAATTGTTGCTCATGAGATGTCACTTAAGGATAAAGAGGAACTTCACAACAAATCAAGTGGTGCCTATAAAGCCTCATGTGAAGCCCCTACATCATCAAGTGAGAGACAAGACTTCAATGAAGAATTGAGCTTAATGGTGAAGAACTTCAACAAGTTCTACAAGAGTAGAAGCAAAGATAGAAGCTCCAAGTCAAGGTCCTACAATGACAAAAGATCTTCTAGTAGAGAGCGAAACTGTTACAATTGTGGAAGACCCGGACACTATTCCAATGAGTGTACGGCTCCCTACAAGAGAAGAGAAGATTCTCCAAAAAGAAGAAGCAAAGGATCACCACCAAGGGAAAGAAGGAGTAGAGATGATCGTTATGAACGAAGATACTCACGGAGAAGCAAGGATTCGGAAAGGAAGGAAAAATCATCAAGGAGCTACACAAGACGAAGACATCAAGCTCATGTTGGTGAATGGGTATCCGGCTCCGACAGCCACTCCGAGAGAAGTTATCACTCCGACTCCGAAGATACTCAAGATGAAGGTGTTGCCGGTCTAGCACTTGTGTCAACCAACTCCTACGACATATTTGACTCACCAAATGAAGGAATTGGAAGATGCTTCATGGACAAAGGTCCTAAGGTAACACACCCCGAGTATGTTGATTTCAATAGTGATGAAGATGACTTGTTAGGTGATGATTTGCTTGGTGACAACTCTAGTGATGAATACTATGATGAAAGACCAATTAATCATGCTAATCAAGATAAAACGAATGACAATGATAAGGAGAAGATTGAGGCTCTAACTAAAGAACTAAAAACTCTTAAGTTAGCTCATGACACTATCTTCGAAGATCATCGAGAACTTTTAAGAGCTCATGAGAAACTACGCTTTGAAAAGCTCAATCTTGAGCAAGAGCATGAGTTCTTAAAGGCAATCAATGATGATCTCCGCAAGAAAAGTTCTTCTTACATTGCCAAGCGTTTACTCTTATCCACTTACATGCCTCAAGTCAAGTCTAGTAACAAGAAAGATTCTTCCTCTAGTAGTAACAATGATCATGCTAAATCCAATATTGTTGCTTCTAGTAGTTCTCTTGATTCCACTAATGATTCTCTTAGCCAAGTTACACTTGAGCAAGAAAATAGCTTATTGAAGGGAATTATAGAGAAAGGAGTGTACAAAAGCCTTGCCGAGAGTAAGCAATTCGAGGAAATTGTGCGCAAGCAAGGAATGCACCGGAAGAATCAAGGTGTTGGTTTTGAACGAAACTTCTATGCCAATGGAGTTGAATGGGAAGAAGATCAATACCCCAAGACAAAGTTTGTCCCTCAACAAGAGAAGTATACTTCTTTCAAGGGGACACAAGCTCAAGATGATCTTCCACCACAAGACTACGAGCAAAAAGGCAAGGACAAGCTTCAAGAGGAAATTGATGCATTTGAAGAAGCTCCCAAGACCTTAGTCAAGTGGATTCCCAAGACTACTTCAAGTTCCACTTCATCAAGTACAACTACAACTCCAAGGATTCCCATCAAGATGATGTGGATCCAAAAGAAGAAGAACTAGAGAGTTCTTGAGGGTGACTCCGCCAACATACTTCACTCTTATCATTTTGGCAAGAACAAGTGCAATCAACTTCCACATATTGCACTAGTTCAAGGAGTCACAAACCCTCTTGTTGGTAAGACAAGGGACAAGGTAACCTAAAAGTTTTCATGGACATCATCTTTTGTGTGCATCACTCTATGTCTATGGGTATACTTGTTTGTTCCTTGTGGGACTAACCCATGTAGGTATTGAAAGTGCAATTCACTCATATGGATAGCTCCAAGAGATCTACATCAACATTGAGCATCCACATCTTCAATATCTACATGAAGTCATCATCGACAAAACCCAAGGTCAGTTCATCCCTCTTAGGGGGGATATCACATCTAGGGGGAGCTTTACTCTAAGACTTGAGCTAAAGCAACTCTAAAGATGTGAACACAACAATGCCTTATGTAAAAGTGGTAACCCCACTTGAGCTTAAACGATGAGTATGACCTATGATCAAGTGTTCTCACTTGACTCCTAAGTCAATATACTCATATATAGATGACCTAGTCATCGCAAATTGCTTGATAGATGCTAGAATTGGTTGTGCATGCCTTGCCACATATTTCATTTGCCATCTTATTGTGTGAGCATGCTGGTTGCATAATTTACTCATTCGAGGACATCCACTTGTTGTTTTGATTGTTTGGTTTTATCTTCTTTTGCCAAGTGGATGGACAAGAATGCCTAAGAACCTCCTCTAGCTATCTATGCTTTTCTCATCTCAAACTCTATTCATGCTGCATCACAAAATTTGATCAAGTCAGATTCGAACCACTCTGTGTGAGGAGCGCTCGGAGTCCCCGATTCGTCATAGACTTAAACTTCCAAAACCTCTTTATGATTCTCGGTCTGACCGATACTCCACTTTCGGTCCTACCGAGATCATTAAGTTGATCTAGGTTTTCGATCTTGGTGCAACCGATTTGAACCTTTCGGTCACACCGAGTTTCAGTAACTGCACGCAGTTATGAATCTCGGTGCCACCGAGTTGTTCCACTCGGTCACACCGACAGGGTCGGGCTATATATAGTCACGGGCAAAATTTGGAAATTTCTCCGAACCCCTTCGCCCGCGCGATAGCCTGCTCTGCCCTCGAGGTCTCCGGATCGTCTTCTCGCCGCCAGCAGCCTCCAGTCGCTGGTCTCCATCGCCGTCAACGGGAATTCTGCCCCGCCGTTGCCGCCGTAGCAAGTCCCCGCCGAACTAGGGTATGGACTTGATCTTTGTGCTATTCCTCAATCTGATTCCTAGCACATTGTGATCATATTGTTTCTAGCCACGTTTGATAAACTTCTATCCAGTTAAAACGCTCATAGATTAGGTTTGATTCGAAAATTCTAGGTTTAGGTTTCCGCCGAAACTATCTCTGACCCACCGAGTTGAAAAACTCGGTCCCACCGATTTGGCTTATGCCATTGCACAAGTGAGACTCGGTCTGACTGAGAATTACTTATCGGTGTGACCGATTTTTGAACTCAGTAAAACCCTAGCAGTCTCGGTGCCACCGAACTGTGACTCAGTCCTACCGAGTTCACTAGTTTAGGTTCCAAAACTGCTTCGGTATCACCGAGTTTGAAAATCGGTAGATCCGAGATGATTTCAGTGGGAAACTAAAACTAAGTTTTTGGATCATTCTTTTTGCAAAAATCTCTGCATTTTGTGATGCTCATCCACTCTATCTCCTCTATAATCTATTCATAGGGTCAGCAGTCAGTTTGCAGCATGTCAGAACAGAGTGATAGCCAGAATCTGTCAGAGCAGCAAGTGGTGATGAGTGAGGGCACTAGTCCCTCCAGTTCATCTGATGAAGGCAGCAGGAGCACTCCTAGCAATTTGCCAAAGGCTTCCACGAGACAAAGGAAGAAGAAAACTTCAGACTCTGAAGATGAGGACTATGTGGCAGAGGAAGAGGCCACTTCCAAGAGAATTGAACCAGCTCAAGGCACTAAGCCAGGTATGAAAATCAAAAGGCCAGCAGGCAGGCAGCCCATGTCAAAGGCAAGAGCCTCAACTGAGAAGCCCACTCCCCAAGAGCCAGTTGCTGCAGAAGGCAAGAAAAGGAAGGAGAGGGTGAAGAAGACTGTGGCTAGAGTACTTGGCAAAGCTTCCATCATGGAAGAGAAAGAAGAAGAAGAGGCAGCTGCACCAGCGCCCAAGGCACCCAAGCTAATGGGACATGCCATAAAATCAGGGGGAGCTGCTTCCAAGGCCAAGCCAGCTCCAAAGCCAAAGCCCAAGAGGAACACACGGAGCATTCCTGCAGCTGAGAAGAACAAGGCCCCAGTGCCTGAGACTGTTGCTTAGGATGAGGAAGAAAATGTCCTAAGGAAGGTAAAGCCCAAGATCCCAGACCACAACGATGCTCATCCTGTGGCTGAGGATATGAAGCTCAGGAGAGACTCAAGGCTCAGGAAGTGGAGAGAAGCAGACCCATATGCTTCAAGGAGAAGGACTGCCGTGGACTACAGGTTTCACACCAAGGAGCAGCAGGATTTTTATGAGACAGTGCTGCTAGATAAGAAGCCCATTGTCTGTGATATGCGATGGGTTGATTGGACATACATCAAGGACAATGAGGAGCACTATCCTGGAGTGCAAGACAGCTTCATAGCTTGTGGAGTAGCTGACTTTGTTGGGCAGAAGCTCACAAAGTGGAACGAGGAACTTATCATGCAGTTCTACTCCACGGCACACTTTTATCCAGATGGGAGGATCACATGGATGTCTGAGGGTACAAGGTACCAATCTACAGTGGCTGAGTGGGCACAGATCATTAATGCCCCAGAGGAGCAAGATGAGGACTTGGATATCTATGCCAAGAAGAAGATGGACCATAACTCCATGTCCAACATGTACAAGGAGATTCCCAATGAAGCTCTTGACACCTTCAAGTTTGGCTCTGTGGATTACCTTCTGTCAGGGCTCCCGACGATCAATTGGATACTAAGGCACACCTTATTGCCTAAGTCTGGAGATCACAAGATGATCAAAGGCCATGCTATCAACTTGCTGCATGTGTTTGATGTGCCTCAGAAGTTTAAGGTGATGAGCCTCATAGTGGAAACAATTAAGAGGACTGCAGCAGATCAGAAGAGGAGCTGTGGATATGCCCCTCAGATTCAGGAGCTCATCAACTCCAAGATGGGCACGGGCGTATATTTGTTGGATAAGGAACACCTGCCCATCCGTCCAGATTTCGAGGACAATGAAGTTGTTATGACTGAGAACGAGCCATCATCTGCTCAAGCATTTGCAAAGAAGGAGAAGGCGAGGAAGGAGAAAGCTGCCAAGATGCCTACTCAAGAGGAGGCATCTGAGTACTTCTTGAAGACCAAACAAGAGCAGCTTGGTTACTTGATTGCATCCACGCTGAGGATTGAGCAAAGTCTGGCCACCCTCACTAAGAATCAGCAGAGCCTAGAGAGGATTATGGAATAGAAGTTCTATGACTTGGATGTCAAAGTAACAGAAGTTCAGTCTGCAGTGGAGCAGCTCCAGGAGGACATGAATGAGAGGAGAGGCAGGACCATGACTCATGCCTTTTCTAGAGTGCCACGAGGTCCGAGGTCGTCTGCATTGCCAATTGCTGACTCAAGAGCCACCACTTTAGCACCAGCTACAGCCTCAGCTCCAGCACCTACTTCAGCTCCAACTCCAGCGACTACTTCAACATCTACAGAAGCCTTCGTCCTTGGAGTGATCCGGACTCCACCACCACCTGAAGATCAAGCCTGAGCGTCGATCTAGTGCTATGCATTTTCTAGGAACTTTTTGGTAACTTGTTGCCAAATGGGGAGAAGATGTATAGATCATAGGCTTCGAGAGAGAGAGTGTTGCTTTTCTCTCTTGCTTTATTTGGTGGTTTTCAAACTTTTCTGCTTTTGAGTGCTTGATACTACGTCATTATTTGTGAGACATTGATGATCATGTGCTTGATCATAAGCTACACTTAATGCTTGCTTAATGCCATTATCCTATCTATCTTGTGTGATCATTCATTATTCTTGGTGATGAGTGCATGTATTTCATTCTTATCATTTTGAGCGCTCCACCAAGATGTATGTGACATGGAAGAGTAACCCATGACTCTAACTCTTTGTGCATTTGCAGTCCAAAGCAAATTTTAAATATGCACAAATTTAGGGGGAACTCTTACTTATCACATACTTCTCGAAGCGACGATATATTTCATGCTTATTATCATTTGTCGAAGCTTTGATCTATATGTTGTCATCAATTACCAAAAAAGGGGAGATTGAAAGTGCAACTATCCCTAGGTGGTTTTGGTAATTCATAACAACATATAGCTCATTGAGCTAATGCTATTCCAAGATGATTATTTCAGGAAAGCTCAATGATTGGCATGGCATGGATGTGAAAGTGGAACCCTCAAAATGCTAAGGACAAAGGATTGGATCAAGCTCAAAAGCTCAAGACTCTTCATTTTATATTTTAGTGATCCAAGATCACATTGAGTCTTTAGGAAAAGCCAATACTATTAAGGAGGGATGAGGTGTTGCTTAATGAGCCTCTTGCTTCATGTGCTTAGTGATATGCTCCAAAACCCTCAACTACTTTCCCATATCCACATATGACCTAAACCCTAAGCCAAACTCGGTCCTACCGATTCTTCCTATCCGGCGCCACCGAGTTTCACTTGTCATTAGCCACTGCCAAACCCTAGCAATTCGGTCCTACCGATAAGGATCTCGGTCTCATCGAGATGGGGTTGCAAACTCTCTGTTTCCCTTTCGTAACTTTTCGGTCTTACCGAAAGAGCGAATCGGTCCCACCGAGATTGCAATGTAAACTCAGTGTTTCCCCTTTGTAACTTTTCGGTCTCACCGAGTTCCACTCGGTCTCATCGAAAGAGCAAATCGGTCCCACCGAGTTTGCCTGACCAACTCTCTGGTTAGCTAATTACCAAATTCGGTCTCACCGAGTTTGTGTAATCGGTCTCACCGAGATTACGTTATGCCCAAACCCTAACCGAATCGGTCCTACCGAGTTGCATGTCAGTCCCACCGAAATTCCTAACGGTCACTAGGTTTACTACTTCGGTCAGACCGAGTTTTCTGATTCGGTCCCACCGAGATTGGAAAACTGTGTAACGGTTGGATTTTGTGTGGAGGCTATATATACCCCTCCACCTTCTTCTCATTCGAAGTGAGAACCATCAGAACACACACACCATTCCAACTCATATGTTCTGAGAGAGAACCACCTACTCATGTGTTGAGACCAAGACATTCCATTCCTGCCATATGAATCTTGATCTCTAGCCTTCCCAAGTTGCTTTCCACTCAAATCTTCTTTCCACCAAATCCAAATCCTATGAGAGAGAGTTGAGTGTTGGGGAGACTATCATTTTAAGCACAAGAGCAAGGAGTTCATTACCTACACACCATTTGTTACTTCTTGGAGAGTGGTGTCTCCTAGATTGGCTAGGTGTCACTTGGGAGCCTCCGACAAGATTGTGGAGTTGAACCAAGGAGTTTGTAAGGGCAAGGAGATCGCCTACTTCGTGAAGATCTACCGCTAGTGAGGCAAGTCCTTCGTGGGCGATGGCAATGGTGGGATAGACAAGGTTGCTTCTTCGTGGACCCTTTGTGGGTGGTTGCTTCTTCGTGGACCCTTCGTGGGTGGAGCCCTGTGTGGACTCGCGCAACCATTACCCTTGGGTGGAGCCCTGTGTGGACTCGCGCAACCGTTACCCTTCGTGGGTTGAAGTCTCCATCAACGTGGATGTAGGATAGCACCACCTATCCGAACCACGGGAAAAACATCCGTGTCTCCAATTGCGTTTGAAATCTCCAAACCCTTCCCTTTACATTCTTGCAAGTTGCATGCTTTAATTTCCGCTGCCTATATACTCTTTGCATGCTTGCTTGAATTATGTGATGATTGCTTGACTTGTCCTAAATTAGCTAAAATCTGCCAAGAACTAAAATTGGGAAAATGTTAAGTTTTTATTTGGTCAAGTAGTCTAATCACCCCCCTCTAGACATACTTTCGATCCTACAGAGCTGTTCCGATGGCGACAGTATTCCGGACCCCTCTGATCTGCCCAACCGGGTTGGAATATTCATGACCAGAACACAAGCAGCGCTTCATTCTTCGACAGCCACGACAACGATCTCCGGTTCAGCAGCGGCGACGGCTGCCGGGGCAGGAGGCCCTGTGCGCCCGCTGGCTCAGGTTCTATCAGAACTATTTGATGCGTTGGCTGTGCTTATGGCGGAAGTTAATCCGCCAGATCAGGACGTTCACAACACGGAGATTGCAAAGGTAAAGGAACAGATCACCCAGGCCAAGGCGGATCTGGCGGCTGAGGACACCAGGATGGCCGCAGAGCGGGCCGCTTTAGACGCACAGGCCTACAGGCTTATGTTGGACCAGAGCGCGTCGCATGAAGTCATGAGGAGGAAGCACCGATCCCGCTTACCTCCGGTTTTCGAGGCCAGAGACCTTTTCAACACTCCAGGACCAAGAGCCGGCAATCCACTGGGGGGGGAACCGGGCAGAAGCCCCTGGGACCGGTGCACCGGTTCAGCCTCGTCAGATGGACCCGCCTCGTCAAAATACCGTCATACCTCAGGATGCTTTAACACCTCGTCACTACTCTAACCCAATGGACAATCTTGTTGCCGCTGCTGCATGGCTGGAGGCCATTCCAATTAAAGGTGACTTGCCGCAGGCGGTAGAGACGCGACGGGTCAAGGAACTTCTGAGGACAGCTTTGGCCCAACAGGAAGCGTACTCATACAGCCGCGACCGGATCCACTCGACCCCCCATCCAAGCCGGAGTTATAGCAGACATATGGATGAACCAGGAGTGTCGAGTAATGAACGACGTGGAGCACCCCGTGGCAACAACCCGACGGGTGGTGCTGATGACGCTCAGGAAGTGGTGAACTGGGCCCGAGCGTGCAGGGAGGCCGAGTTAGCCGCACAGTATCAGGCTTGGCAGCTCACGCGGTTCGTCCAACCATCTCGATCGAACCTAGTGTTACTTCTAGTTCTTTGGGGGTGCCTTGCCTTATCCTTGCTTTACGCAACGTGCGCCTGCCCAAGGATTTCAAAGGCCCGCGCAAGGTACCAAATTACACGACGGATCAACCTCCAGAGACATGGGTGGAGAGCTATGAGATGGCCATGGAGATGCTTGATGTGGATGACACGGCGTGTGCGAAATACTTCACCATGATGCTTGAAGGAACGGCCCGTACTTGGTTAAAAAGCTTGCCAGCTAATTCTATCAGTTCATGGGCCCAATTACGAGCCCGGTTTATCAGCAATTTCAAGGATACCTGTAAACAGTCTATGTCGATAGTGGACTTAGCTGCATGCGTCTAGGAGGAAGGAGAATCAACGACTCATTGGGTGCGCCGGGTTTCACAAGTGTTGCACTCCTCAGACCGCATCAACGCTGACACCACAGTATTAACCCTAGAAGGCAACTGCCGGTTTGGGCCTCTGAAGTTGAAATTGGGACGGATGAAGCGTCATTGCACCGACATGGGGACCCTCATGGCCGCTTTGGTGAAATATGCTGATTCTGATAGTACCAAGGATCCCGAATCTGATGATGACAAGACAGGGAAAGGGAAGAAGAACAGCAGCTCCAAAGGTCAGCAGCATCACTGGGTAGGCAATGGCGGAGGAGGCAAGCGTAAAGCGGATGGTAACATGGACTTTGTGGCTAATACCAACACACAGGACAATGGCCAGCGACGCAAGGGTAGGCCGAAAAATCGTAATGGAGCACCCAACCCTAACCCAAACCGCCTAAACTATCTGCTAAGCCAGCCCTGTCCAAGACATGGGACGAAGGAGGAGCCAGCAAACCACCTTTGGAAGGATTGCTTTATTATGCAGGAGTTCAAGAATTCTAATAACTTCCGGTATGATCACGAATCTGGCGGTGGCTCAGGGTCCGGGCCGGGTTATGGTGGAGGAAGTTCCGGTTTAGGATTTAATGGTAATCCGGGCAGACATAATAGTCAAAATAGTCAGAACAACCAGGGTGCTTACAACCAACAGCAGCAACAGTCAGGTTACCAGAGCAACCCAAAGCAGTTGAGTAGTGGGCAGTACCATGTCTTTACCACTAGCTTGGACAAGCGAGATCGGAAGGTTCAGAGGCGGGCAGTCAACTCTGTTGAACCGACCATACCCCGTTATCTACGTTGGTCTGAACAGCCAATCATATGGAGCAGAGAGGATCACCCACCCCAGGTCAATAATCCGGGTCAGTTGGCTCTGGTGGTGGCGCCTTAGGTGGGAGGTTATAAGTTCACCAAGGTGCTCATGGATGGAGGGAGCAGCATTAACATCCTGTACTATGAGACCTTCCGTCGTATGGGACTAACAGATAAGAATCTCAAACCATCTAATACAGTATTCCACGGTGTAGTGCCTGGCAGATCAGCATATCCCGTTGGTAAGATAGCTCTGGAAGTGGCCTTTGGGGATGATCATGATTCCAGGTCGGAGACATTGACGTTTGAAGTGGTGAAAATCCAAAGTCCATATCATGCCCTGTTTGGGCGACCGGCATATGCCAAGTTTATGGCTCGGCCCTATTATGTGTACTTGCAGCTCAAGATGCCGGGTCACAAGGGGACAATAACGGTTCACGGAAGCCGCAAAATCGCTTTGGAATGCGAGGAAGGAGATGCGGCTTATGCAGAGTCGGTTTGTGCCACCGAGGAGTTGAAGTACTATAAAGACAATGTTGATCCGGCGGACATGACTCTGTTGAAGAAGCCAACTACGGAGCATGATCCGGCCCTGAAGTTCAAATCGGCAGCAGAAACTAAGCTTGTTGACTTCGTACCTGGCAATTCGTCCAAGCAGTTCAGCATCAGTGCCAACTTGGATCCGAAATAGGAAAGCGCGCTCATCGAGTTCATCCGTGAGAATCGGGACATTTTTGCATGGAAGCCCTCCGACATGCCAGGTGTACGGAGGCAACTCGCTGAGCACACACTTAATGTGGATCATAAATATAAACCGGTGAAACAGTTCCTCCGCCGGTTTAACGAAGAAAGGCGCAAGGCGATTGGAGAAGAGGTAGCCAGGCTCTTAGCAGCTGGCTTTATTGTTGAAGCTTTTCACCCCGAGTGGCTTGCCAATCCGGTGCTGGTCCTCAAGAAAAACGGCACCTGGCGCATGTGTGTGGATTACACAGATCTTAATAAAGCTTGTCCAGCAGATCCTTTTGCCCTCCCTCGTATTGATCAAATTATTGATGCTACGGCGGGTTGTGAGCGTTTAAGTTTTTTGGATGCGTATTCTGGCTATCATCAGATCAAAATGGCAGTTAAGGACCAGGAGAAGACATCATTTATAACTCCCTTTGGAGCCTTCTGCTATGTGTCTATGCCCTTCGGGCTCAAGAGTGCCCAGGCAACTTACCAACGGTGTGTACAAAATTGTCTTCACAAGCAGATTGGCCGTAATGTACATGCTTACGTGGATGATATCGTAGTTAAATCTAGGGAGAAGGAGACTCTGATTGATGATTTGAAGGAAACCTTTGATAACCTGAGAACATACAAGATGATGCTTAACCCGGACAAGTGTGTCTTTGGTGTACCGGCGGGCAAGCTATTGGGTTTTCTAGTGTCCAACAGGGGAATTGAGGCTAATCCGGAGAAGATCACGGCTATCACCTCCCTGGCTAAACCGAAGTGTATCAACGATGTTCAATGCCTGGCAGGCCGGATTGCTGCGCTAAGCCGGTTTATCAATCGCCTGGGTGAGAAGGCAATCCCTTTGTATCAGATGTTGAAAAATACGGATCAGTTTGTCTGGAGTTCTGCTGCTGATGAAGCATTTGAGGACTTAAAGCGGCAATTGGCCAATCCTCCTGTGCTCGCCGCTCCCGTTGACAAGGAGCCGTTACTACTATATGTTGCTGCTAATGTTCGGGCGGTCAATGTAGCTATTGTGGTGGAGCGAAAGGAGGCAGGTAAGGAGCATCCGGTTCAACGTCCGGTCTATTATATCAGCGAGGTGCTCGTTGAGTCCAAGAAAAGGTATCCGCATTGGCAGAAGCTGGTGTATGGAGTTTTTATGGCAAGCCGGAAGCTTAAACAATATTTCCAAGGGCACTCAATTACGGTGGTCAGTTCTGCTCCTTTGGGAGATATCATCCAGAACCGGGAAGCAACTGGCCGAATTGCAAAGTGGGCCATAGAGCTGGGGCCGTACGGTTTGAAGTATGTGCCTCGGACAGCGGTTAAGTCTCAAGCACTTGTTGATTTCATCAATGATTGGACGGAAATGCAAGCACCTAAAGAAAAGCCGGATCATACGTATTGGACCATCCATTTTGACGGATCCAGGTAGTTGGAAGGCTCGGGGGCTGGAGTCGTATTAACTTCCCCCGAGGTGATAGGTTTTGTTATGTTCTCCATTTAATGTTCCCTTGTACTAACAATGCAGCTGAGTATGAAGCCTTGCTCCTTGGTCTCCGAATGGCTAAGGAGATGAATCTAAGTCGAGTTAAGTGCTTCGGTGACTCGGACCTTGTGGCTCAGCAAGTGTCTGGCACTTGGGACTCCAAGGACCCACTCATGGCAGCATATCGTCGTGAGGTGGATACTGTCGCGGGTTATTTCAAAGGCTATCAGGTGGACCACGTGGACCGGCGGAAAAATGAAGCGGCAGACGCTTTAAGCCGGCTGGGCTCTCAGCGTAAACCGGTCCCACCCAATGTTTTTCTGGATGTGCTGCACAACCCGTCGGTCAAGATCCCTGGTGAAGAGGATTTGGCTATTCCGGATCCGGAGGCTCAATTGGTGGCGGTTCTTCATGTTATTCCAGATTGGACGCTTCCTTACCTGGTGTACAAGAACCGGGGTGAGTTGCCAGAGGATGAGATTCTAGCCCGACAGATAATCCGGCGATCCAAGTCCATGGCTATCATCAACGGCGAGTTGCATCATTGCAGTATATCAGGAGCTTTTCAACGCTGCATGTCTCCTGAAGAAGGCCGTGAAATTTTGCGTGAGATCCACGAAGGATATTGTGGTCACCATGCCGATTCAAAGTCTCTGGTGGCTAAGGCGTTTCGCCATGGTTTTTATTGGTTAACTACTCATGCTGATGCGGAGGATCTGGTCAGACGATGTGATGGTTGCCAAAGGTTTTCAAGGCGTGCTCATGTACCGGCTCAAGAATTGAGAATGATTCCAATTACTTGGCCGTTT
This sequence comes from Triticum urartu, assembly GCF_003073215.2. Taxonomy (NCBI): domain Eukaryota; kingdom Viridiplantae; phylum Streptophyta; class Magnoliopsida; order Poales; family Poaceae; genus Triticum; species Triticum urartu. Next base: position 194,380,801 of record NC_053023.1, read on the forward strand.
GCGACTTGGGGGCTGGATATGGTTGGGCCTTTCAAAAGGTCCAAAGATAAGAAGACCCACCTCCTGGTGGCGGTTGACAAGTTTACAAAGTGGGTGGAGGCAGAACCTGTTAGCAAGTGTGATGTGGCCACGACGGTTCAGTTCATCAAAAAGGTGATTTTCCGGTTTGGCTTTCCGCACAGTATTATCAACCAAGATCTTGGCGCCAAGATCTTGGACGTACTGCATGAAGGTGCGGCTCGTGAATTGTGTACCGTTGTCGGTGATTATCCTGTTAGGGATCCCGAAGCGGCAAACAATCGACCTGAAGAACTTGACTGCTGACTGTGCTGTCACCTTCCTCACTGGTTCCACTTCCGGCCACTTTGTGAACTTGTCGATTGCAACGTACAAGTACTCAAAGCCCCCGATTGCTCGGGGAAAGGGGCCGAGGATATCGAGCCCCCAGACCGAAAATGGCCAGGATAAAGGGATCGTCTGGAGAGCTTGAGCTGGTTGGTGTATCTGCTTGGAATGGAACTGGCACGCTTCACACTTGGTTACTTGTGCAGTTGCATCCTGGAGGGCTGTCGGCCAAAAGAAACCTTGCCGAAATGCTTTGCCGACAAGTGCTCTTGCGCCAATGTGGTGTCCACATATGCCTCCATGTATCTCTGCCAACAGCTTTTGTCCGTCTTCCCGGTGAATACACTTCAATTTCACACCGTTGAGTCTTCTTCTGTACAGTGTCTTGTCGACAAACTGGTACATACTTGACTGCCGGGCTACTCTTTCCGCTTCTTCTTGCTCTTCGGGAAGTTCTCCTGTCTGAAGGAAACGGACAATCTGCTGCGCCCATGCTGGAGCTTGTGGCTCGACAACAAGGACTAAGGGCAAATCTGCTGCTGCGGGAACATCCGCTTCTACGGCGAGAACCTGCGGCTTTGCCGGAGCTTGACGTTCCCCGGCAAGCTTGCCGGAGCAAAACTTGTCGGGAGCTTCTGCTTCAACGGAACAAACCCTAGGGCTTGCCGGAGCATATTGCTCCTCAGCATTCTTGGTGTTGATCTTGGGGACCTTCTTGGTGGCGGCTTCGGGAAGCTCTGCTAGAAAATAGTCACCAGAAATCAACTTCCTCTTCTTGCTCTGTCCAGTTGATGGCGTTACGGACGGTTGAGTCAGCTTGAGCACAAAGATCCCTGGTTCCACAGGTAACTTAAGTGCGGCGCACTTTGACAGGCCATCGGCAATGGCGTTCTGAGCTCTTGGAACATGCTCCATCTGTAGGCCGTCAAAGTGCTCTTCTAGCTTTCTCACTTCGTCAACGTAGGCTTCCATCAACGGACTTTGATAGCTCTTGTTCACTTGGCGGACGACAAGCTGTGAGTCACCCCTGACAATGAGCTTCTTAATCCCAAGGTCTGCCGCAATCCTGAGACCGGCAAGCAAGCCTTCATACTCTGCAGTATTGTTTGTTGCTTGCTCCTTGGGAAAGTGCATCTGGACTACGTACTTGAGGTGCTCTCCGGTGGGTGCGACAAGCAGCACGCCAGCGCCGGCGCCTTGCAGCGAAAAGGCACCATCAAAGTACATCAACCACTCTTTGCTTGCTTCCTTGATGGGGATGCTCGTTTCTGGAATTTCTTCATCTAGTGTTGGTGTCCATTCTGCTATGAATTCTGCCAATGCTCTACTTTGGATAGTTGAAGTACTCTCAAACTTGAGGCCAAAGCTTGACAGCTCCAGTGCCCACTCAACAATCCTGCCTGTCGCTTCTGGATTCTGTAGTATCCTCTTCAGCGGAAAGCGAGTGACAACTGTGACCTCATGTGCTTGGGAGTAATGGCGCAGCTTTCTCGAGGCCATGAGAAGGCCGAAAAGCAATTTCTGCACGCCAGAGTACCTTGACCTAGCCCCCTGCAGAAGGGAACTGACAAAGTAAACTGGGCGCTGCACCATTCTCTTCTGTATCTCCTCGCGCGCCTGCGCAGACCCATCCTTGTCGGGACCAGAGCTTGTCGGGGAAGCCCCCTGCTTGTCGCTGGATGTGCCTGCCGTGGTTGTTGGCTTGTCATTTGCCTCCCTCTCCGCTACTAACGCAGCACTAACCACTTGATTGGTTGCTGCTATATACAGCAGCAACTTCTCTTGTGGTTTAGGTGCGACAAGTATCGGAGGAGAGGACAGGTATCTCTTCAAGTCTTGCAGCGCAGCCTCCGCTTCCGGAGTCCATTTCATTGGACCTGCCTTTTTCAATAATTTGAAAAATGGCAGGGCGCGCTCAGCAGACGTAGAGATAAACCTGCTGAGAGCAGCCACGCAACCGGCAAGTCTTTGTACATCCTTGACGCGCTTTGGTGCTTCAATCTGCTCAATGGCCTTGATCTTGTCGGGATTGGCTTCAATTCCCCGCTGAGACACGAAGAACCCGAGAAGGTTGCCGGAGGGGACTCCAAACACACACTTCTCGGGGTTGAGCTTGAGGCTGATCTTGCGCAGATTTGCAAAGGTCTCGTCTAAATCTTGGATCAGAGTTGCCTTGTCCTTGCTCTTGACCACTATATCATCCATGTAGGCTTCCACATTCCTGTGTATTTGTGGCTCAAGAGCGACATGGACTACTCTTGCAAATGTTGAAGCAGCATTTTTTAAACCGAAAGGCATCCGTATGAAACAGTACGTGCCACATGGAGTAATAAATGCGGTCTTCTCCTCATCCTCTTCTGCCACGAAGATCTGATGGTATCCTGAGTATGCGTCAAGAAATGAAAGCAAATCACATCCGGCTGTGGAGTCAACAATCCGGTCAATGCGCAGCAAAGGAAATGGGTCTTTGGGACAAGCTTTGTTAACATCGGTAAAATCGATACAAAGTCTCCATTTCCCGTTCGCCTTGCGCACGACTACAGGATTGGCCAACCACGTAGGGTGGAGCACTCCTCTGACAAGGCCTGCTGCTTCCAACTTCTTGATCTCTTCTGCAATGAATTCGCCCTATAGTGAGTCGTATTACAATTCACTGGCCGTCGTTTTACAACGTCGTGACTGGGAAAACCCTGGCGTTACCCAACTTAATCGCCTTGCAGCACATGGGATGTCAGACGGTTGCCACGCAAACACGTCGACATTCGCCCGCAGGAAAGCAATGAGCACGCTTTCCTATTTGGGGTCGAGAGTGGCACTGATGGTGAAGGTACCACCAGTGCCGTCCTCCTTGGCGGACACCTTCTTCGTCTCTGGCGGAGCCGCCATTGTCTTCTTACACTTGCCGGTGGAGCTCGATGGTGCTTCCTCGACGGCAGCGCAGCACTCCGAAGAGGTGCGCTTGCCGGAGTGGGCATCAGAACTCTTGCCGGACTTGGTCTTCTTATTCCCCCCGGGAGCTTCAACGGCAAGTGACTTGCGGTCTGTTGCGGCTGCCGCTTCCCGGTAGATCTTGTCGGCGTAGATAAGAGCATCCTTCTTGTCGCCGGGGACAGAGATGACGCTTATCGGGCCTGGCATCTTCAGCATGTTGTATGCGTAGTGAGAGGCTGCCATGAACTTGGCGAGTGCTGGACGGCCAAGTATCCCATTGTAAGGCAATGGAATATCGGCAACGTCAAAAGTGACCCTCTCAGTCCTGAAGTTCAGCTCGCTGCCAAATGTTACTGGCAATGTGACCTTCCCCTTCAGCTTGCTCCTTCCCGGGTTAATTCCTTGGAATGTGCCGGTCTCTTCAAGCTCGCTGTCAGGGATCTGAAGTTTCTGGAGTACAGCGGAGGAGATCAGGTTCAAGCCGGCCCTGCCGTCAACTAACATCTTAGTGACCTTGAGGTTGCGGATAGTTGGTGAAACCAACATCGGCAAGCACCCGACCACAGTTGTGCGGTCAGGGTGGTCCTCAATATCAAAGATGATAGGCGTGCTGGACCATTTCAGAAGCTTGCGTGACTCGACAGGTGGTTCTGCCGCATTGACTTCCCGCACCCACTGCTTGAGTTGGCGGTGCGAAGTATGCAGAGAAGCACCGCCGTCAACGCACAAGACCTCTGTGGCTTTCTGGAACTCCTGTTCGCTGGTCTCAACATCATCCATGTCTTCGTCGTCGTCGTCTTCATCCTTGTCGCGGCCGCGGGGAGGTCTGTCTCCTTGCCGCTGCTTGGCCTTGCCGCCGCGTCCTCCCCGGCCGGCGCGCTTCTTGCCAGATTCTCCAGCGCCTTCTTGGGCCCTCTCCTTGTCTCGTCGCTCGTACTCAGCCTTTTGTTGCTGGACAAGCTGCTCGACCTTCTTGCAGCTCTGGAGGTCATGGCCCTTGGTGCGGTGAATCTTGCAGTACTGCTTGTCGGTGCCGTCCTGCTTGTCAGCGACCGCCACAGCCTGGCAGTTGGTGAATGCGGCAATCTCCTTGCCGGAGCTACCAACTTTGGCTTTCTTGGCGCCACCTTCGTTGCCGGACTGCTCAACGACTAGCACATCTTTGCCTTTCTTCTTCCTGTTCCGCCGCCGGTTTTTCTTTGCCGGGGCAGCATCCTCACTGTCAGATCCTCCTGCTCCTATATTCTCTCCGGGGAGTTTCCTTCCTTCTTCAGCACGTGCACACTTGTCGGCCAGGGCATACAGCTCATTGACGTCTCTGATCTTGCACATCGCCATCTCCTCCCGCATCCTGCGGTTACGCACATGGAACGCGCTGATGACCGCGGCAGGGTGGACATCTGGGATGTTGTGCTGTACACGGCTGAATCTCTGAATGTACTTGCGCAGGGGCTCTCCTTCCTTCTGGGCGAGCAGATGAAGGTCACTCTCTTGGCCATGAGGTTTGTGGCCGCCTGTAAAGGCGCCGACAAACTGATGGCACAGGTCTGCCCAGGAGGATATGGAGTTGTCCGGCAAGTGCATGAGCCAGGACCTGACGTTGGGTTTGAGCACCAGCGGGAAGTAGTTGACAAGGATCTTGTCGTCCCGTCCCCCTGCAGCATGCACCGCGATGGTGTAGATGCTGAGGAACTCCGATGGATGCGACTTGCCGTCGTACTTCTCTGGTACGTCTGGCTTGAAATTCTTCATGCTGGGCCACTGGACTTGCCGCAGCTCACGAGTGAACGCAGGGCAACCTACCGCGTACGACAAGTCGCCTGGTTCCCCTGGCGCATGCATGTCGACAGAGGGGCCAGCGCACTGGTCTGATTGACGTCGCGCTTCTCTTCGACGCTCGATGCGAGTACGAGCGTCTTCTTGCTGTCGTTCGTGAAGAACTTGGCGCTGATCGCGACGAGCTCGTGGATCTGATGACGCGGTGGAGTCGCTGTCGAGGTGGATCCGGTGAGTCGGCGATCTTGGCCTTCGGGGCGGAGAGTGCACAGTAGTTGCACCCCCACCGGTCTTGTCATCACCGGCTCGTGCCTGGCTGACTTGCCGCGGCTGCGACGTGCTCGGCTGCCGCTGAGTGCCGCCGTTGGCGAAACTGATGAGATTCTGAATGGTGGCCCTCCAGTCTCGATCTTGTCTGCTGTTGGAGGGTAGTCTAGGAGCAGTTGAGCTCGCGCCAAAGCTTCTGCTGCAGTGGCGGGTGGTGGTGGCGAACGGTGTGAGGAGCGGGATATGCTCGGACTTCTAACTATGTTAGAAGGAGCAGTATCCCGTCCAGGCGACCGCGCCTCGCTCATGCCAGCATGTTGGTGTGCATGCTGGTCTGGAGCACTCCGAGACCCACCAGCTCGATCTTGGTCCAGCAAACGCATGGTACCGTGAGTACCATGACGCTGCCGGTCCCGCACCTCCTGAGGTGGGTGCGGTGCATGTACGGACGCCGAGGTCTTGGAGTGCGCCCGGTCGTTGTGGGAGCCGGCTACGCCGCCGATGTGTGGCGCAGCCTTGTCCTTGGACCTGGCAGCACCGTGAGCCCCCTCGTCGACGCCCGTTCTTCCGCCGGCGCCCGCCCCGTCAGCCGTTTGCTCCGGTGGTAGCGGGGCGGACGGAGCAGCCGCCTCCGGAGCCTTCTTCTTCGGCGGCATGTCGATGAAGATGATGGAGATCTAGCTCGTGTGAATGCCAGATCTGGTTCACACAACCTCGACGCCCCTACCTAGCGCGCCAAAGATGTCGGGGGGCTAATCCACGAACACCTATGGGACCGGCGGACCGAGTCCCTTTCGGTTCGGCGGGGGCGGAGGTCGTGCAAAGAGCGGATCGAGGCGAAACACACGAGCAGTTTACCCAGGTTCGGGCTGCATGGATGCGTAAAACCCTACTCCTGCTTTGTGGTTTGTATTGAGTTCTTGCTCGGGAGCGCCGAGTGCTACCGTACACACCAGCAGCTAACGAGACCGAGCGTGAGTGTTCTGCTTTTCCGAACCCCCCTCTACGTTGCGCATTGGCCTCCTTTTATATGCTCAAGGGGTCACCGACAGGTGGCAACGGAGACGAAGGGTAAAAATGAAAAAGGTGATGCGGTAGGTACAGCTACCTGCTACAGTGTATCATACCTAACCCTGACGGCAGGGGACAAGGGCCTTAAATGCCCGTCTGCTTCACCTAAACAGTGTAAAAGGGACCGTCAGGGACGCCACCGCTCGCCACGATGGCAATCTTGTCAGCGCCGCTTGCCACCGCTCGCCGCTGGCTGCACAGCCGCCCGCCACGCACGCCTGGAAGGGTCCCAGAGCGACACGTTGGTGGATGTGCTGGAGCGCGGGCACAGAGTGGTGGCTTGCCGCGGCAAGCGCCTTGCCGCGGTCGTTGTCTTGTCGCGTCCGGGAGCTTGTCGCTCACCGGGCCTTGTCGCGACGTGTGGCGCGCCGCGGCAAGTTCCTTGAGATGCCTTGGGTGGCCTTCCCGGCAAGCTCCTCTTGCCGGGGTCTTGAGGTGCCTTGGTTGGCCTTCCCGGCAAGCTCCTCTTGCCGGGGTCTTGACTTGGATACTTTGCTCTTGAATGGCTCCAAAGGAACCACAGAGGACCTTGGCGGTCACCCGGCAAGCCTTGCCGCGGGATGCTGCGACTGCCCGTATACAAGTTCGGGATACTAGGGTACCCCTACTCTAGTACACCGACATCCTGCGGCAGTTTTTTGCTCCAAAACGGATCATCGCCCTGATTATGAAGACACTGATATTAAAAACAATGACCAGACATATCAATAACAGATTCAGCAAAGAGAAAAATCAAAGTCTTACAGCTGGCGGTTTGTTGGTGGCACAGAAAGGAAGCAGGCCGGTTCTAGCGCAAACGTGTTCTGATTCATTCAGTATCTTATGCACAGCCTCTGTGATTTCTTCACCGGAGAGCTGGAGTTTTGAATGTCGCAGTGGGTCATCAACACTGTCAGTATACTCGCACATCAAACCAGAGCGCTGACTAAGGGGCAGTATGCTCCATGATATCCAACAGCGAGCAAGATCAACCCCTGTTAAACCGTTGGCCATAAAGGCTCTGAGCTTTGATAGCTGAGGAGCATATTTACTTCTCTCCTGTGCAGTCAATCTTTGTGGAAAAGGGTGTGTGTTGCTGAGCCACTCCGGTCGAAAGCCAGGCAAGGGATTCTCACCAGCAGGGGAGGTGTCTTTGCAGTAGAACCATGTCTGATTCCATTCTTTGGGGTGGCTATGCAGTTTGGCGTGAGGGTATGTGACCTCTTTCCTTTTCTGAATCGCCACGCCACCCAACTCCATATTGGAGCCGTCAGTAAACTCAGTACGACGGTTTAGATGGAAAAGGTCTCTGAACAATTCCACTGTGGGCTCCTCTTGAAAGAACGCTTCACAGAGCACTTGGAAGTGACACATATTTGTAACAGAGTTGGGGCCAGTATCTTGTGGATGGAGCTGGAAATCGGCTAAAACATCCCGGTAAAATTTAGAACCGGGCGGTTTAAAGCCCCGGGCTAAGTGATCTACGAAAACAACAACCTCTCCTTCTCGAGGTGTGGGAGGGCATTCTTTGCCAGGAGCCCTCCAATGGATGGTATCTTTGCTGCCTAAAGCGACAATCAGGACTAAATCGTCCAGTCCAGCCTCTGTGACGCGAGAAGGAACCCAATTGCACTCATACACTTGCTTGGCCATGATGGAATCTACAAGGTAGAAGATCCCGGTTCAAAAATGCATTGATTAAAGTGCACTGGTATGTACAATGTTAAACCGGAGACAGCTCTATCTAAACCGGAGTTTTATGAAGCAACAGCAGCAGGCGGTTCAACAAGGGGACTAATGGTATATACCGGTCTGGCAATTTTTCTATAAAGTTAAACCGCCGGATCTAAGCATTGAAACAGTTGAGATTGCAGATAGATAAGTGTACAGAAACAGATTTCACAAGATTTCTCTACAGCAATGGATCTGAAGCAAGTTCAGAAAAGAAGGAAAATATTCAAGGTTCAAAAAAGAACAGTATCGAATCAATGGGCAGAGATACAGGTAGAGCTACGGTCTTGAGGCATATGAGTAAAGGCGGATGCTAAGAACTACCGCTACACAGAGCATAGGTTCACAGGTTCATCTAGGATCTATCATATGATTACGAAGCAGACGATGAACTCTGAAGAACTTGGAAACCCTAGAACGGATCTACGGAGGAAAAGGTGAAGAACTCACCGGAGCCGAGGAAGAAATAGAAGGTCGCCACGATGCTCTGGTACAGTCAGGGTGACGCAGCGGCCAAGGTTGGAGCAGAGGTCGTCGACGGCGGCGGAGCTCCGAAGCTGGACGACGCGAGGAAGACGAAGCAGAAGGGCATGAAGGGGAAAAAGAAATGACCCTTCGGTCCTATTTATAAGGCAAGGGACAGGAGTCAGGCGCGAAAATAAAGGAACTGTGGGTTTGGAAATGAAGTTGTCGCCTTAATTGTCGGAGACCTATTAAACAAAAAACAAAAAGGGGGTATCATGGATAAGGTTCTTTACAACAGGTGATGTCACGCCGGTTTACAACAACCAGAGAAGATGACATCACGGCGGTTCAACAAATTACAAGAAGATGTTGAAGGTGAAGATTTTTGCTAAGGATTGACATGAACCTGTTCAAATCAATCTGGGGCCTAATGTTGGGGATATTACTACTGGGCGTAAACCGGCCTATCTGGGCCGGGTTAACTTCATCAGTAGTTAATTATGTTAAAGCCCAAGAAGGCAGATGAGAGCTCAAGGCCCATGGTCGGTTTAAGTCCTGTAGCCGTAAACCGGCGTTGGTATGTAACTTGTATTGTAAGTTAGGAATAAGTAGAGACCAAACCGGACACATCTATGAGCCGGTATTGGGAATCTGTGAACCGACGGGCGTCACCCGTGTATATAAGGGGACGACCCGGCGGCGGTTCAGAGGACAGACAACAACTCGAGACATAGGCGAAGCTTGTTTGCTTCGTAGTCATCGAAACCCCATCAATTCCATCACAACTAGACGTAGGCTTTTACCTTCATCGAAGGGGCTGAACTAGTATAAACTCTCTTGCGTCCTTGTGTCTGCTTTAACCCCTTCAAGCTAACCCGTCGTGATGGCTCCACGACTAAGTCCTTTCTCTAGGACATCTGCCGTGACAATTCCACGACAGGTTGCATATTGACGGAACACCACATCAATTATTTGGTTCTCTCTCGTTTAGGTACCCAACAATATTAAATGTTGTTAAACATGGCAAGAGGTGAGGCATAACAAAACTACACCATTTAAACAATTTAAATGAGGCCGGATATAACAAATAACGAATCCGGTAAATCCCCATATGCCTTAGTAATTAATGCAAACAACAGTTTTAAACATTTTAATTGTTGTTATCATGATGCGGATGACATGTGCAAGTTTTATGCAATATTTATGAAAAAGTTGATAAAGAGCATTTTATTGAAGCATTTGTCACCGTGGTAGAAAGAAAGGGGTGCCACGACGACGAAACGGAAATGGTGCCATGGCAACATTCCGGTTCTGGTAACTCGATTGAGATGCCGGTGAAAAGAAAGTGTGACGGGAGCGAGTCACGCAAGGATGGTGGGGTGATCCCGAATACCAGGTTCCCATGGGTCGATGGTATGGCAAACGAGGGGAGACGTGTAATGACAACTGAGACACGGTGCAAACGCGGACATCACATACAACATGCATTTGTCCACGGTGGTTGGTCCGGCAGTTATACCTTCCAAGGGTGCATTTCGAGGCGGAACGAGTCGGTGCAAAGTAGAGGAAGTAGATGTTCTCACGACTATAGAGGAAGTAGTGGTACACGTCTCGGAGAAGGACTTGACGCATTCGATGTTTCCGAGGGCGACGGTAGGGAAACTTGGCGTTAGTGCTACGCGGGTCTTCGGTGCCGGTCGATGTACATGGCAAACGTAGAGGTACTATGCTTCGGTCGTCGTGGTACTTGGCTATAGTAGTGGTACAAGGGTTGTAGCCGGCCTTGTCGGTTCATCGTGTAGTCGTAAATGTTCCGTAGATGTTCATGTCGTCGAAACCGTTCGGATCTTGGAGTGATGGTAATCATTCACTTGGCGGTCTCGACGGATTCGAAAGGGTACTTGGCGGTCTGTCGTGGTACTTGGCGATGTTCCCTGTTCAATGGTCGTTGGACTTGGCGTCCCAGCCCGTAGTCGTTCGGACATCGTGGAAGAGCATGACACTCATGGGGTCTCAGTCTCGACAAGAGAAGGCAGCGGGGCAACGTCCTTGACGGACGCAGCTTGTGCAGGGGAACCATGGCAAGGCCGAAGGTGGGGTCTCGAGCAGGAGGTGTCCACACCTGGAGCAGAGGAGGTGGTCGACGTCGTGCACGAGGCGAGGTCGATGAAGGTCGCAGGTTGAGGGTGCTGCAGGCGGGAGCGGCTGAAGATGGTGGGGGAGCCACACAGCTCGACGGAAGCAGGGGCAGTGGAGCTCGTGCATCGGGCGGTGACACTGGACGAGGAGAGGCTTGGCAGCCGTTCTGGAGCAGGGAAGCAGAAGGGGCGACGGGCGTCGGGCCATGGGCGGCAGCAGAGCAGGGTAGAGCAGAGGGGACGATAGGCGTCGGCGAGATGGTGCAGGGCAGGTCGGGTCAACGTGGGCGCCATGGCCGGGGGCGACGTGGCTCCGTTCGCACAGTGTCTGGCAGGGCCCCGTCAGTAGCCTCCGGCGAAGGAGCCGAATGGTGGTGGGGCGACGGCGGCACTGGAGGGACGGGGGAAGGGAGCGAGGCGGCAGAGTGGGGGGTGCTGGCGCAGGATCTCCTCTCCCTGTGCGAAGCATGTGGCGGCGCTAGTAGAACGAGAGGGGGAGGGTCGTGGGAATCGTGCAGGAGAGACGAGGGAGATGGGGATCGGGATGTGTGCGTTGCACTCTCCTGGCGGCTAGGGTTAGAGAAAAAGGGTGCGGCTGGCCTAGGTGGTCTACGCTGGAAGAATGGGCCGGCTTGGGAAAGGATGGCCTCGGGTGGGCCCGTGTGAGAGGTTGGGAGGCCCAGGAGGCCGGCGGCGCAAACTCCCTCTCCCTCCCTTATTAACTTCTATTTGTTGCAAAAACAGAAATAGAGAGAAAAGTACAGAGGGTTAGGTGATGAAGTAGGGATGGAGGAACATATTTCTGGAAAACATGAAATATGTCCGATTTAATCAAATTAGTTTGGGAATTTTTACAGACTATAAATTTAAACATGTTCGAATTTAATTCAAACTTGCATGAATTTATAACCTAACCAAACTGAAGCCAAATGGGCTTAAATTTTATAGGATGACCCTACATAATAAATATGATTTATGGGCAAAAGATGAACATTTATTTAAGCAAATCTATTTGCAACTCAAATAAATAGAGAAAAGGAAAAAAGGAAGTGGCATAGGGATTTGAAACTTGGGTGAAACCAAGTTGGAAGTGAGCATGGGGTTGATGGAAGGATCAAGAGAAGAACAGAAGTGGCAGTGCACACGAGCAACTAAATTAAACAACACAACAATGGTAATGAGAAGATGCATGATGCAAAAATAAACAAACATCACAAGCGAGCAAGCACGCATGAACATGATGGATGCAAAAGCACATGGGCAACATACATGAAGATGGAATGCAAGGTGAAAATAAAAGATTAACACAAGCATGATGATGCAACAATAAGATAACACACGGCGACAAGGAGAAACATGGCGCGTCTGGAGGCATCGGTCTTGGGGCGTTAACAACACTCCACCACTACGAGAGGATCTCGTCCCGAGATCTAGAATGGCACCGGAGGGAAAACGGAAGGGGAAGAGAAGAGGGAAGCATAAGTTCCTTCTTTGACAAAAGAGTGAAACCAAAGAACCAAATGTTAAGCCATATGTAGTAAAGAATACAACGGAGATAAATGAAGTTGAAAGCACTCCGGTAGGGAAGAGGAACAAGGAATTACAAATTCGGACAGCACTTTGGTTGAAAAGAGATGAAAGACTTGATAAAATGAAAGAGCTTGAGCAAAGGGGCACAACACTCCGGTTAAAAGGATAAGCATGACAAGGACAATAAGAAGGTTTGAAGAGAGCAGCAACACAATTCCTCCGGGAGGGAGAGAAATATAAGATAGATGGTTAAAATAAAAGAATGGAGAAGAAAATGCCAACTTCTGCCACAAAAGAGTTTGAAAAAGCATCTTTAGGAGAAGGGTCGAACGGAGTTGTTGGAACATCAACAATGAAAGGAATACGCTTGATATGGTCTTATGGAATACATCTCAAATTATGAGGTGACAACCAGCCACTCACGGGAAGAAGAATTGGATTGATATGAACAAGGAGACGAGAAAACTATTTCACCGGGAGAATAAAAGAAGAACTTGGGTTACTTATGAGCACCATAGATAGCAACAATCCTTAGGGAAGGCTTTTGGTGAAAAATAACCCAAAATACTTCCAACGAAGAGGTTGATGGATTTAAAATATCTCATACTTGATAACTTGTGAATCATGAAAACATGAACTCAAATTATCAAGAATGACATAATACCACCCCCAATGATATGGAAGAAAGAATTGCACTCTGAATTGCAAAATGAAGAATTCTTGAGCTCCTTAAAAGAATCTCGATGAAAACTTTGAGAAGGAATTAAATCCTTGATGAACCATCATGTAGAACCTTCATGAAGAACTCCGGTAATAAAAGAATGATCCAAAATAATTGAATGATGAAAAGAATAAGTTGAAGCCTTGCAATGATTTAGATAGAGATCTCCGTGATAATATAATTGAAAGAGGTTGGAACTCTGGGAAAAAGAGGAGATGAAACAATTGAAGCCGAGAATTTGATGATCCTCCGGAATAAGGAATTGAATATACTCGATGAAACAAGAATAAGAATTACATTATGCGTATCCTTCACCAATTAAATTGATGACGAGCAAACGGATTTGGCATAGTACTTATTCTCGAAAAAAGGATTAGAATAGATATAGAGCAACTTGAGAATGTCTTCGATGATCCCCCGGTAGGATGACATAACGGATGAATTGATACAAAAATAAAGGAAGCGAAATCTTGAACGAACCACCGTAAGAATTGAAAAAGAGCGAAGTAAAGGGATGAATCACCGGGTAAGAATTGTGAAATGAATGACGATACTTGAGATAATCTAGATACATGAGAACGAAGGGATCATGACTGATTAGAGATCACTTGAACGATGCACCGGTAAGATTGGAGAATGATGACTGAAAGTTGAGAATTAATAAATCTGAGATGATGGACTCCGGAGGAAGGAAAAGAATTTTCATGATCAAAACAATTATGAGAGAATGGCCTTGAACTAGAACCACGAATCTCTGAGAGAACGGATAAGATATGGAGGTAAAACTCTTCTTCGGTCTTCAAATCTCCAAGAATGACGACGAGAAACACCACCATAAATTATTTAGAAACTCCGGAAGAATCAAAACGAAGAGGTTGAGCCAACAATGAAAAGAATTGACAGATCTTGGAGAAGTACATCTGACTGATGAAAATTCATTCTTACGTCAAAATTTGAAAAGAATTATGGAGTAACTCCGGGAAAAATTAGAAGAGCCAGGTAAGATCCTGGGAGAAGACTTTTGGGTTAGGGCCCACTGAAAAGAAACACCGTTGAAATGATTACTTGAAAAAGGAGAATGCACCGGTTGAATTAAATGGTTTGAATAAGATAACATTCTCGAAAGATCTTGAACGGATTGAGGATGGAAACAAATCATCCGAGATATTTTCAGCACTCCGGAACAACAGAATAGCGCGAGGTGAATGATAAAGAGGTGCACCGGTAAGAAAAGGTATTTGAAACGAGGAAAAAGGATATGATCCACAAAGCTTGACTTGGTTCCACCAGAGAAGAAAAAAATGAATAATGGTGAACTAGAAGCTCCGTTAGAATCTTCATGAGAAACACCGGATAAGAATGGAGAGACTTCCATCGATAAAATGGATAGTTGAATAAGAAATCTGAGTCCTTGAAGAAAAAGGGTGGGTGGGCGGGAAAAACAAAAGCAACTTGGAGACGGATGAAACAAACACCGTTGAGAAGAACTGATACTTGATCTTGCGGATGTTGCAATGATCGGATCCACTTGAAGAGAACACCGTTAAAAAGGATTGACATGACAAACTCGATGATCGAGAAGGATAGTATTCACATCGAAGTATGAGAACACCATTTGAGAAAGGTATGGAACAACATTTGACTGAAGCAACTCGAATACCACAACTCAAAACAAAACAAAAGGTTGGCTTGCAGAATAAGCCAGAACAAACATATGATAGAGATTTCATCTGAAGTTTTCGTGGTGGGGCCTACACCGGCTCGATCGTACAACACCATCATGTACAAGGCAGTGCACATGACATACGAAGCGTCCCCGAGTCGGCATAGCCAAGGACTCTTTAAGACACAACGAGACCACTTTAAAACCAACCGTGAATAGGCGGACCACTAGACGTCGAACCCCAATTTCATATCATACATCTGTCAGAAAGATATCCTAAAAGCTACTTGAATTCCCACTTATAAACTCCCGAAATTTTCCGGTTATGCAATCAGGTGTTGGGGATACAGGGGAAGCATAATATCTCACCTAAAAATAACAAATCCTACATCCATCTGTATCCATCCTTCAACACATAACCAAGAAAACCTTCGGAAATCATCTACCTCAACCTTCAAAAAGCATCCGTTATACAAGTTATGGCAATACTCCCGAACTCCCACCCCAGTATTGGGTGGCGTCGAGGTTATCTCACCAACGAACTGCATAAAAGAGATTTTTGATGTCGGCGAACTAAACTCAGGTATTCCAGAACTGCAACGATAAAATTGTGACGACAACACCTCGGAGCTCAACTCCCCGGGACACTGCCACAACCCCTAAATGTCAGGAGGCACCAAGAACAATGTTCTCGTCACAAAACCATCGGAATGATTCCAAGATACCCGCGTGATCCTAAATTCTTTTTTAGTGAAATTTGAGAAGAGAAGAGTCAAAGCTCTACGTCAGGATGCCTTACTAGAGCGATGAAAGGACTGGGGAGTAAAAAGAATTCCTAAACTCTCCGATATATAATTCCTAAATGACTCAAAACATTTTTCTAGACTCAACAATGACTGCTAAAAACGATCAAGCAGTGGGGGCTCGTAAGGTCGGGGAAGGCTCTGATTACCAACTTGTAACGCTCTCGACGCGGCTATATCTCCCATGTGTCGAAGCACGACTTAGAGGCATAACCGCATTGAAAGCAATGTTGCAAGTGAGGTAATCTTCACACAACCCATGTAATACATAAGGGAAAGAGATACATAGTTGGCTTACAATCGCCACTTCACGCAATACATGAATAAAGCATTACAACATCCAAATACAATAAAGGTCCGACTACGGAACCAAAATAAAAGAAGAACCCCAAATGTGACAAAGTGCCCGATCGACCCCAACTGGGCTCCACTACTCTGATCAACTAGAACGAAAACAACACAAAGACAGAATCTTCATCGAGCTCCCCCTTGAGCTTGGTGGCGTCACCCTGCACGTTCATCGGCACCTGCAAGCTGGTTTTGGAAGTATCTGTGAAGCCACGGGGACTCAGCAATCTCACAACCCTCGCGATCAAGAACTATTTAAGCTTATAGGAAGGTAAAGGTATGAGGTGGAGCTGCAGCAAGCGACTAGCATAATATGGTGGCTACTACGCAAAATGAGAGCGAGAAGAGAAGGCAAAGCACGGTCGAAAAAGTATGATCAGAGTGATCCTAAAACAACCTACGTTCAAGCATAACTCCAACACCGGTGTTCACTCCGACTCCGCGGAAAGAGACCATCAACGGTAACACACGCGGGTTGAAGCATTTTAATTAAGGGTCAAACTTCAGGTTTTCTACAAAACCGGACATTAAAAAAATTCCCATCTGCCCAACCGCGGGAACGGCTTTCGAAATTTTCAAATCCCTGGCAGGGTGTCCCAACTTAGCCCATAACAAGCTCTCATGGTCAACGAAGGATATTCCTTCTAGCGGGAAGACCCAATCAGACTCGGAATCCCGGTTACAAGACATTTCGACAAGGTAAAACTAAACCAGCAACACCGCCCGAATGTGCTGACAAATCCTGATAGGAGCTGCACATATCTATTTCTCAGGGCACACTCAGATTTTCTTATGTATGAGTAGGCCAGCCCAGAGTTTCCCCTGGTGGCCACCGGCAGCTGACAGGTTGGACCAACACTCAGAGGAGCACTGGCCCGGGGGGGTTAAAATAAAGATGACCCTTGAGTCGCGCAACCCAAGGAAAAAAAGGCTAGGTGGCGAATGGTAAAACCAATGTTGGGCATTGCTGGAAGAGTTTTATTCAAGGCGAACTGTCAAGGGGTTCCCATTATTACCCAACCGCGTAAGGAATGCAAAATCCGGGAACATAACACTGATATGACGGAAACTAGGGCGGCAAGAGTGGAACAAAACACCAGGCATAAGGCCGAGCCTTCCACCCTTTACCAAGTATATAGATGCATTAATTAAATAGGAGATATTGTGATATCCGAACAAGTAAACATGTTCCAACAAGGAACAATATCTCCATGTTCCAACAAGGAACAAACTTCAATCTTCACCTGCAACTAACAACGCTATAAGAGGGGCTGAGCAAAGTGGTATCATAGCCAAACAACGGTTTGCTAGGACAAGGTGGGTTAGAGACTTGGTTCAACAATATGGGAGGCATGATAAGCAAGTGGTAGGTATCACAGCATAGGCATAGCAAAAGAGCGAGCAACTAGCAAGCAAAGATAGAAGTGATTTTGAGGGTATGGTCATCTTGCCTGAAATCCCGCAAGGAAGAAGAACGAGTCCATGAAGAAGACAAACGGACGTAGATGAACGGATCCTCACAACATGACGTTACCGGAACCAACCCGAAGAAGCAACACCAGAAAGAAGCAAACACCATAGTAAACAACCACCAAATAAGCATGACATGATGCACAACCAAATATGATGCATGTCCGGTTTAAAGATACATGGCATGGCAAAGTGCACAAACAAAACTACAAATTAAGTGGAGCTCAATATGCAACTCGTTGCATATTGACGGAACACCACATCAATTATTTAGTTCTCTCTCGGTTAGGTACTCAACAATATTAAATGTTGGTTAGCATGGCAAGAGGTGAATCATAACAAAACTATACCATTTAAAAAATTTAAATGGGGCCGAATATAACAAACAAAAAATCCGGTAAATCCCCACGTGCATTTAGTAATTAATGCAAACAACAGTTTTAAACATTTTAATTGTTGTTATCATGATGCGGATGACATGTGCAAGTTTTATGTAATATTTATGAAAAAGTTGATAAGAGCATTTTATTGAAGCATTTGTCACCGTGGTAGAAAGAAAGGGGTGCCACGACGACGAAACGGAAATGGTGCCATGGCAACATTCCGGTTCTGGTAACTCGATTGAGATGCCGGTGAAAAGAAAGTGTGACGGGAGCGAGTCACGCAAGGATGGTGGGGTGATCCCGGATACCAGGTTCCCACGGGTCGACGGTATGGCAAACGAGGGGAGACGTGTAATGACAACTCGGACACGGTGCAAACGCGGACATCACATACAACATGCATTTGTCCACGGTGGTTGGTCCGGCAGTTATACCTTCCAAGGGTGCATTTCGAGGCGGAACGAGTCGGTGCAAAGTAGAGGAAGTAGACGTTCTCCGCGACGGTAGAGGAAGTAGTGGTACACGTCTCGGAGAAGGACTTGACGCATTCGATGTTTCCGAGGGCGACGGTAGGGAAACTTGGCGTTAGTGCTACGCGGGTCTTCGGTGCCGGTCGATGTACATGGCAAACGTAGAGGTACTATGCTTCGGTCGTCGTGGTACTTGGCTATA
This sequence comes from Triticum urartu, assembly GCF_003073215.2. Classification (NCBI taxonomy): domain Eukaryota; kingdom Viridiplantae; phylum Streptophyta; class Magnoliopsida; order Poales; family Poaceae; genus Triticum; species Triticum urartu. The sequence continues at coordinate 194,399,094 of NC_053023.1, forward strand.
GTAGTGGTACAAGGGTTGTAGCCGGCCTTGTCGGTTCATCGTGTAGTCGTAAATGTTCCGTAGATGTTCATGTCGTCGAAACCGTTCGGATCTTGGAGTGATGGTAATCATTCACTTGGCGGTCTCGACGGATTCGAAAGGGTACTTGGCGGTCTGTCGTGGTACTTGGCGATGTTCCCTGTTCAATGGTCGTTGGACTTGGCGTCCCAGCCCGTAGTCGTTCGGACATCGTGGAAGAGCATGACACTCATGGGGTCTCAGTCTCGACAAGAGAAGGCAGCGGGGCAACGTCCTTGACGGACGCAGCTTGTGCAGGGGAACCATGGCAAGGCCGAAGGTGGGGTCTCGAGCAGGAGGTGTCCACACCTGGAGCAGAGGAGGTGGTCGACGTCGTGCACGAGGCGAGGTCGATGAAGGTCGCAGGTTGAGGGTGCTGCAGGCGGGAGCGGCTGAAGATGGGGGGGGGGGCCCCCACGCCCACGGAAGCAGGGGCAGCGGAGCTCGCGCATCGGGCGGTGACACTGGACGAGGAGGAGGCTTGGCAGCCGTTCTGGAGCAGGGAAGCAGAGGGGGCGACTGGCATCGGTGAGATGGTGCAGGGCAGGTCGGGTCGCCGGCGCGGGCGCCATGGCCGGAGGCGACGTGGCTCCGTTCGCACAGTGTCTGGCGGGGCCCCGTCAGTAGCCTCCGGCGAAGGAGCCGAATGGTGGTGGGGCGACGGCGGCACTGGAGGGACGGGGGAAGGGAGCGAGGCGGCTGAGTGGGGGGTGCTGGCGCAGGAGCTCCTCTCCCTGTGCGAAGCATGTGGCGGCGCTAGTAGAACGTGAGGGGGAGGGTCGTGGGAATCGTGCAGGAGAGACGAGGGAGATGGGGATCGGGATGTGTGCGTTGCGCTCTCCTGGCGGCTAGGGTTAGAGAAAAAGGGTGCGGCTGGCCTAGGTGGTCTACGCTGGAAGAATGGGCCGGCTTGGGAAAGGATGGCCTCGGGTGGGCCCGTGATGAGAGGTTGGGAGGCCCAGGAGGCCGGCGGCGCAAACTCTCTCTCCCTCCCTTATTAACTTCTATTTGTTGCAAAAACAGAAATAGAGAGAAAAGTACAGAGGGTTAGGTGATGAAGTAGGGATGGAGGAACATATTTCTAGAAAACATGAAATATGTCCGATTTAATCAAATTAGTTTGGGAATTTTTACAGACTATAAATTTAAACATGTTCGAATTTAATTCAAACTTGCATGAATTTATAACCTAACCAAACTGAAGCCAAATGGGCTTAAATTTTATAGGATGACCCTACATAATAAATATGATTTATGGGCAAAAGATGAACATTTATTTGAGCAAATCTATTTGCAACTCAAATAAATAGAGAAAAGGAAAAAAGGAAGTGGCATAGGGATTTGAAACTTGGGTGAAACCAAGTTGGAAGTGAGCATGGGGTTGATGGAAGGATCAAGAGAAGAACAGAAGTTGCAGTGCACACGAGCAACTAAATTAAACAAACACAACAATGGTATGGAGAAGATGCATGATGCAAAATAAAACAAACATCACAAGCGAGCAAGCACGCATGAACATGATGGATGCAAAAGCACATGGCAACATACATGAAGATGGAATGCCAAGGTGAAAATAAAAGATAACACAAGCATGATGATGCAACAATTTAAGATAACACACGGCGACAAGGAGAAACATGGACGGCGTCTGGAGCATCGGTCTTGGGGCGTTACAATATATAAAGGAGGGAGGGAGAAAGGAGGCCAGCCAGGAGGGGCGCGCCATGGGGGAGTCCTACTTGGACTCCCCCATGGCGCGCGTCCTAGTAGGATTCGCCCCCCTCCTTTTCCTTTCTTCCACCAGAGGGAAAGGAAGGAGGGGAGAAGGAGAAGGAAGGAGGGGGCTATGCCCCCACCCCTTGTCCAATTCGGTTTGAGCAGGGGAGGCGTGCTCCACCTCATGGCCATTCTTCTCTCTCTCCACTAAATCCCACTAAGGCCCAATACTTCCCCGGGGGGTTCCGGTATCCTCCCAGTAGTCCAAAAAATACCCGAATCACTTCAGAACCATTCCTATGTCTGAATATAATATTCCAATATATCAATCTTTACCTCTCGACCATTTCGAGACTCCTCGTCATGTCCGTGATCTCATTCGGGACTCCGAACAAACTTCGTTCATCAAATCACATAAATCATAATACAAATCGTCATCGAACGTTAAGCGTGCGGGCCCTGCGGGTTCGAGAACTATGTAGACATGACCAAGACATATCTCTAGTCAACAACCACTAGCGGAACCTGGATGCTCATATTGTCGCCTACAAATTCTACAAAGACCTTTATCGGTCAAACCGCATAACAACATACGTCATTCCCTTTGTCATCGGTATGTTACTTGCCCGAGATTCGATCGTCGGTATCATCATACCTAGTTCAATCTCGTTACTGCAAGTCTCTTTACTCGTTCTGTAATGCATCATCCCGTAACTAACTCATTAGTCATGTTGCTTGCAAGTCCTATAGTGATGTGCATTACCGAGAGGGCCCAGAGATACCTCTCCGATACACGGAGTTACAAATCCTAATCTCGATCTATGCCAACTCAACAAACACCACCGGAGACACCTGTAGAGCATCTTTATAATCACCCAGTTATGTTGTGACTTTTTATAGCACACAAAGTGTTCCTCCGGTATTCGGGAGTTGCATAATCTCATAGTCAGAGGAATATGTATAAGTCATGCAGAAAGCAATAGCAACAAAACTAAATGATCATAATGCTAAGCTAATGGATGGGTCTTGTCCATCACATCATTCTCTAATGATGTGATCCCATTCATCAAATGACAACACAATTCTATGGTTAGGAAACTTAACCATCTTTGATTAACGAGCTAGTCTAGTAGAGGCTTACTAGGGACATGGTGTTTTGTCTATGTATCCACACATGTATCAAGTTTCCAGTTAATACAATTCTAGCATGAATAATAAACATTTATCATGATATAAGGAAATATAAAATAACAACTTAATTATTGCCTCTAGGGCATATTTCCTTCACCTTCATGTTACGAAAATGCTCAGTGACTACAATGTTGCGCGTATGTTGTTGCAATCTATGGTTGCGGACGCCTCCAAGCATGGCTTGCCGCCAAGCTCGAGCACTGATAACCCACAAGTGTAGGGTATCACAACAGTTTTTGAGGGTAGAGTATTCAACCCAAATTTATAGATTCGACACAAGGGGAGCCAAATAATATTTGAAGGTATTAGCAGCTAAGTTGTCAATTCAACCACACCTGGATTATCTGTAGCAAGTAATCAATAGCAAAGTAATATGATAGTTTTGATAATAGTAGCAGTAGCAATGGTAACGGTAACAGTGATAGCAGTAGTTTTGTAGCAAGTGTAACAGTGATGATAGCAACAGTAACTTAGCAAGAACAATATAGGATAAATTCGTTGGCATTGGATTGGTGACTTGTTGGATGATATTCATCATGAGACAATTATAACCTAGGGCGATTCGGCACTAGCGCTAGTTCATCGATATAATGTAGGCATGTATTCCGTAAATAGTCATACATGCTTGTGAAAAGAACTTGCATGACATCTTTTGTCCTACCCTCCCGTGGCAGCGGGGTCCTATTGGAAACTAAGGGATATTAAGGCCTCCTTTTAATAGAGAACCGGAACAAAGCATTGGCACACGGTGAATACATGAACTCCTCAAACTACGGTCATCACCGGGAGTGGGCCCGGCTATTGTCACTGCGGAGTTGCTAGATCATAACACGTAGTAGGTGACTATAACTTGCAAGATCGGATCTAGAACATGGATATAATGGTGATAAAATAAACGGTTCATATCTGAAATCATGGCACCCGGGCCCAAAGTGACAAGCATTAAGCATGGCAAAGTCATGGTAACATCAATCTAAGAACATAGTGGATACTAGGGATCAAGCCCTAACAAAACTAACTCGATTACATGATGAATCTCATCCAACTCCTCACTGACCAATGAGCCTACGAAGGAATTACTCACTCCCGGTGGGGAGCATCATGGAATTGGCGATGGAGAAGGGTTGGTGATGACGAAGAACAAAGATCCCCCTCTCCGGAGCCCCAAACGGACTCCAGATCTGCCCTCCCGGGGAAGAACAAGGCTTGGCGGCGGCTCCATCTTGTGGATCGCGATAATTATTTCTCCCTGATTTTTTCTGGAAAAATAAGATTTTATAGCGTCAGTTTCAGGCTCTGCGGGGCCACCAGGTGGGGACAACCCACCTGGGCGCGCCAGGAGAGGGGGCGCACCCTGGTGGGTTGTGCCCACGCAGGTGCCCCTCTCCGGTAGGTCTTGTCTCCAGAAATTCTTATATATCATATAAAAATTCATCAAAAAGTTTCGTTCTATTCCGAGAACTTTTATTTCTACACAAAAACAACACCACGGTAGTTCTGCTGAAAACAGCGTCAGTCCGGGGTTAGTTTCATTCAAATCATGCAAATTAGAGTCCAAAACAATAGGAAAAGCGTTAGGAAAAGTAGATACGTTGGAGACGTATCAACTCCCCCAAGCTTAAATCTTTGCATAAATAAGGTTAAACAACACCCAAATTTTCAGCCAACATTATAACTAACCATGCTGACAATAACTCTTAAAGATTATATTAACTCATATCAATGACACAATCAGCTAGCGAGCAATAATAAGACATCTCAAACTGCAACACCTTGTCAAAACAACCATGATATAATATGACAATAGTGGTATCTCGCTAGCCCTTTCTGAGACCGCAAAACATAAATGCAGAGCACCTCCAAAGTGCAAGCAATGACTAAACATTGTAATTCATGGTAGAAAAGATCCAGTCATGATGCACCCAACATTAGCTACACACAATGCATAAGTCATGACAGCTGTGCTCTCAGGTTCTAGCACTTGTTTTAGAAGGTGATGACACAACATAAAAGTAAATAGATAGTCCCTTCACAGAGGGAAGCAGATTTGCAGAGGTGCCAGAGCTCAAGTTTTTTAAAACAGAGATAAATGATATTTTGAGACATGCACCCTTCTCATTTACTTCACGACTATTAGTTATCAATATCTCTCATGCTAAACAAGGTAGTGGCAGTTCCCAAGCGATAAAAAGTAAAGGTTTTGACTCCATTGGGAGTTTTTGTTTGATTATTCGAGCGATTAACTCTTTTTGTATTTTGCAGTTTGGGACTGGGCATCCCTATTACCGCCCTTTTCTCGTGCGATGGCGAGTGAATAAACACTCGACCTGAGAACAACCCGCTTAGCATGGAAGATACCGACTACCTCTTGTCATTCCATGAACGATCCCGGCACACAAAAAGGATATTTTTTAGAAGTTTTTAGAGGTGGCACATGCAAATTTACTTAGGACGGCATGGTAATACCGCATATAGGTAGGTATGGTGGACTCATCTGGAATAACTCTGGGTTCAAGGTTTTTGATGTACAAGCAGAATCCCCACTTAGTACAGGCGAAGGCTAGCAATTAGATTGAGAAGCGGCCAGCTAGAGAGCAACAAAGATCATGATCATGCATTATGCATAAGTAACATTGGACACTAGCATGACTAGGATATGAACACCATGAACATAAAATATCATAGAGGCTATGTTGGTTTTGATTCAACTACATGCATGAACATGTGCCAAGTCAAGCCACTCGAACATTCAGAGGAGGATACCATATCATCATACTACATCACAATCATTTTAATGCAATGTTGATATCCAAGATAAATCATTATCCACTCCCACCTACTTATTCATGGCATGAGAAACTATAATCTCTAATTTTCATTGCAAACATGTTTAATCATAAAGGGCTGAATCATGGATACTAGGTTAAACATATTTACACAAATAGAACAAGTCGAGTTCATACCAGTTTCTCTCTGCCATGACCAGTTCATCGAATATCGTCATTATTGCCTTTCACTTGCATGACCGAATGATGTGAAAACAATAATAGTGCAAGAGTGCCATGGACTAAGATGGAATCTGCAAAACATTTTATTCAACAGGAGAAGACAAGGTAAAATGGGCTCTTTATTAGTTCAACAATTATTCATATGGGAGCCACTCAACATTTTCATCATGGTCTTCTCCTTGGTACAACTCGAATAAAAGGAAAATAAATTCAGAGAAACACACTGAAATATTTTTGGAGTTTTTGGTTTTCTTGAACAAGAAATTAAAAGGGAAAAGCAAAAACGAGAAAACTATTTACACAGGAAAGCTCCCAACAAGCAAAATAAGAACAAGGAAATATTTTTGGGTTTTCTTTTTAATACTACAGCTAAGCATGCATGGAAAATAAACTAACTACAACTATTTTTTTGGGTTTTTCTAAAGTTTTTCAAACACACAAGAAGAAAGAAAAAAAATAAAATTTAAACATGGATGATACAATGAAAAAGTGTGAACACCGACAAGATGAATAAGCGGACATGAATATAATGTCGGTGAGAAACACGTACTGCCCCAAGCTTAGGCTTTTGGCCTAACTTGGTAGTCGATCAGTAGTCTAGATAGTAGTTGGGGTACTGAGGAGCGGCCATCCACTGATCCCACTGCGGAGGCTCCTCCTCTGCCTCTATAGCAGCTTGAGCATTTCGGTAGGTGATGATGTCCGCGAGCATGATCTTATATCCACTCCTGGCAACAGAATCAAACAAAGCGGGAGCAGGCAAAGGAATAATATCACAAGTTTCAATGCTAAAAACCAGGTTATAAGGAATAGGAATATCAGGATAATCTTGTGCAAGAAAACGATGGTGTTCCATGGTTGCACGGTCTAGATAAACCTTGGTCAGAGGGTAATCATGAGGGAGTATCCCAACATTAAAGTAAGCCGCCAAGTGAGTATCATAAATCCCACCATGGATTTTACCCTGAGATTTATTAAGATGGAGGCGACGAGCCATAATAGCTCCCAAGCTATAAGTGTTGTCGCCCTCTAGTGCACGACGCAAGACAACAAGGTCTGGTGAGCTGAGCGCTCCCACCTTCTCCCTAGCAAGCAAGTGATGACCCACAAGTATAGGGGATCTATCGTAGTCCTTTCGATAAGTAAGAGTGTCGAACCCAACAAGGATCAGAAGGAAACGATAAGCAGTTTTCAACAAGGTAATCTCTGCAAGTACTAAAATAAGTGGTAACAGATAGTTTTGTGATAGGATAAATTGTAACGAGCAACAAGTAACAAAAGTAAATAAAGTGCAGCAAGGTGGCCCAATCCTTTTGTAGAAAAGGATAAGCCGGAACAAACTCTTATAATAGGAAAAGCGCTCCCGAGGACACATGGGAATATCGTCAAGCTAGTTTTCATCACGTTCATTTGATTCACATTCGATACTTTGATAATTTAATATGTGGGTGGACCAGTGCTTGGGTGCTATTCTTACTTGAACAAGCATCCCACTTATGATTAACCTCTATTGCAAGCATCCGCAACTACAACAAAAGTATTAAGGTAAACCTAACCATAGCATGAAACATATGGATCCAAATCAGCCCCTTACGAAGCAACGCATAAACTAGGGTTTAAGCTTCTATCACTCTAGCAACTCATCATCTACTTATTACTTCCCAATGCCTTCCTCTAGGCCCAAATAATGGTGAAGTGTTATGTAGTCGGCGTTCACATAACACCACTAGAGGCTAGACAACATACATCTTATCAAAATATCAAACGAATACCAAATTCACATGACTACTCATAGCAAGACTTCTCCCTTGTCCTCAGGAACGAACGTAATTACTCACAAAGCATATTCATGTTCATAATCAGAGGGGTAATAATATGCATATAGGATCTGAACATATGATCTTCCACCAATTAAACCAACTAGCATCAACTACAAGGAGTAATCAACAATACTAGCAACCTACTAGCACCAATCCCGGACTTTGAGACAAGAATTGGATACAAGAGATGAACTAGGGTTTGGAGATGAGATGGTGCTGGTGAAGATGTTGATGGATATTGCCCTCTCCCGATGAGAGGAGCGTTGGTGATGACGATGGTGATGATTTCCCCCTCCGGGAGGGAAGTATCCCCGGCAGAATAGCTCTGCCGGAGCTCTAGATTGGATCCGCCAAGGTTCTGCCTCGTGGCGGCGGAGTCTCGTCCCGAAAAGTTCCTCCCTATTTTTTTCTCATCGAAAGACCTCATGTAGGAGAAGATGGGCATCGAAGAGCCACCAGGGACCCACGAGGTAGGGGGCGCGCCCTAGGGGGGGGGCGCCGACCCTCGTGAGCAGGGTGTGGGCCCCCTGGCCTTCATCTTTGGCGTGGATTTTTCTTTATTTCTTTTAAGACGTTCTGTGGAGTTTCAGGACTTTTGGAGTTGCGCAGAATAGGTCTCTAATATTTGCTCCTTATCCAGACCAGAATTCCAGCTGACGACATTCTCCCTCTTTATGTAAACCTTGTAAAATAAGAGAGAATAGCCATAAGTATTGTGACATAAAGTGAAATAACAGTCCATAATGCAATAAATATCGATATAAAAGCATGATGCAAAATGGACGTATCAACTCTCCCAAGCTTAGACCTCGCTTGTCCTCAAGCGAAAAGCCGATAACAATAAATATGTCCTCATGTTTAGAGGTAGAGGCGTCGATAAAAATAAAATACGGACATGAAGGCATCATGATTATTCTTATAACAACAACATATATAGATTTTGTCATATGATCACTTATGTTCAAGTGATGATCTATTCACAATGCAAAAGTATAAATCATAAACTTTATTGGGCTCCAACAAACTATAATCTCAGTCACTGAAGCAATTGCAATTTATCATAACATCGGAAAGAGTCTATGTCAGAGCTAAAAAGCAAGTCCACATACTCAACTATCATTTAGTGCTCCATAATTGCTGACACTCACGCAATACTTGTGGTTACAGAGTTTTAATCAGACACAGAGAAAGATAGGGGCTTATAGTTTTGCCCCACAACCTTTTACCTCAAGGGTAATGTCAACAATAATTGGTTCATGCTCCCCTACATCCAATTAGATATATATATATATATATATATATATATATATATCATGTTCTTTCCAACATGCTGAGCTTGCCAAAGGATAAAATGAAAAAGGAAAAGGTGAAGATCACCATGACTCTTGCATAAGGTAGAAGATAATAATAAAGGATAGGCCCTTCGCAGAGGGAAGCAGAGGTTGCCATGCGCTTTTATGGTTGGATATATAAAATCTCAATGCGAAAGAATGTCACTTTATATTGCCCACTTGTGATATGAACCTTTATTATGCAGTCCGTCGCTTTTATTACTTCCACATCACAAGATCGTATAAAGCTTATTTCTCCCACACCAATCAATCATACATATTTAGAGCAATTTTTATTGCTTTGCACCGATGACAACTTACTTGAAGGATCTTACTCAATCCATAGGTAGATATGGTGGACTCTCATGGCAAAACTGGTTTAGGGATATTTGGAAGCACAAGTAGTATTTCTACTTGGTGCTGAGAATTTGGCTAGCATGAGGGGGAAAGGCAAGCTCAACAAGTTAGAGGACCATGACAACATACTTTATCTCAGATATAAGAAAGACATAACTCATTACGTTGTCTTCCTTGTCCAACATCAACTCTTTAGCATGTCATATTTTAATGAGTGCTCCCAATCATAAAAGATGTCAATGATAATATATCTATATGTGAAAACCTCTCTTTCCTTATTACTTCCTATTAATTGCAACAATGACCAAAGCTATGTCTGCCAACTCCCAACAACTTTTAATCATCATACTCTTTCTATGTGAAGTCATTACTCTCAATAAGATCAATATGAACTTTTGTTTCTTTTTATTCTTTTTCTCTTTTCTTTTATTCACCCAAGATCATGGCAAAATAATCAAGCCCTTGACTCAACACTAATCTTTATTATATATAACTCACGGACTCGATTACATAGAGAGATCATAAAGCAAAACTCAAAACTAGATCATGCCATAAACTTTATTCTACTAGATCAAGATACTACTAATAGGATCGAACTAAGAAAAACGGTAAAGATAGGAGTTGTGATTGTGATACGATACCGGGGCACCTCCCCCAAGCTTGGCAGTTGCCAAGGGGAGTGCCCATACCCATGTGATTATGTCTCCTTGGTTGGTGAAGAAGGTGGCGGTGACGGATAATCGCACATCGAGCGTAAGAGGTCCTCCAGCTTGCGAATAATGCCCTTGAGTGCAACAATATGCTCCTTCAACAAAATATTTTCTTGTGTGAGATACTTGTTTTGAACACGAGCTAACTCAATCATCTTGAAAGCTTCGATCTCAGTTGGGGTAAGAAGGTTATGATCAATTTGAAGGGTGTCTTTTGCCGCTGGAGCTTGATCCTCCGTGGCCTTCTTGATCCTTTCATCCTTGTTGACCCTCAGTGGGTTCTTCCCTCTTTAGATCTATCTTCATTAGCCAAGCATCGTTGTCACCATTGTTGGAGGAGGGAGACGACATGATGCCTAGCCTGGAAAACCCTGACAGAAAACAGCTCGAAACAAGAACAGAGAGGTTTGCGTGATACGGGAGTCAAAACCTTCGGGAGAATATATAATGAATTTTTACCGACCAAAATACATGTGCAAGAAAACGGAGTCCGGAAGGCACACGAGGTGCTCACGAGGTAGGGGGCGCGCCCAGGGGGGTAGGGCGCCCACCACCCTCGTGGGGCCCTCGTGTCCTTCCCGGACTGCTACTTATTTTTCTATTTTTCTAAATATTCCAAAACGGAGAAATATTGCCTTAAAAATTGTTTTGGAGTCGGTTTACTTACCGTACCACATACCTATTCCTTTTCGGAGTCTGAAACGTTCCGGAAAGTGTCCCTTATGTATTCCTCCGGGGTTATGGTTTCAATAATATTGGTTTCAACATTTATGGGATTACCTGAGATATAATGTTTAATTCTTTGACCATTTACCACCTTCGGATTTGTGCCCTCGAAGTTGTTGATTTTTATGGCACCGGAACGATAGACCTCTTCGATAACATAGGGGCCTTCCCATTTAGAGAGAAGTTTTCCTGCAAAAAATCTTAAACGAGAGTTGTATAGCAATACATAATCACCTACATTAAACTCACGCTTTTGTATCCTTTTGTCATGCCATCTTTTAACTTTTCTTTAAACAACTTGGCATTTTCATAAGCTTGGGTTCTCCATTCATCAAGTGAGCTAATATCAAATAACCTCTTCTCACCGGCAAGTTTAAAATCATAGTTGAGTCTTTAATAGCCCATATGCCTTATGTTCTAGTTCGAGAGGTAAGTGACATGCTTTTCCATAAACCATTTTATACGGAGACATACCCATAGGATTTTTATATGCAGTTCTATAAGCCCATAATGCATCATCAAGTTTCTTGGACCAATTCTTTCTAGACCTATTAACAGTCTTTTGCAAAATTAATTTGAGCTCTCTATTGCTCAACTCTACTTGACCACTAGACTGTGGGTGATAAGGAGATGCAATTCTATGATTAACATCATATTTAGCAAGCATTTTACGGAAAGCACCATGAATAAAGTGTGAACCACCATCAGTCATTAAATATCTAGGGACTCCAAACCTCGGGAAAATAACTTCTTTAAGCATTTTAATAGAAGTGTTATGATCAGCACTACTAGTTGGAATAGCTTCTACCCACTTAGTAACATAATCAACAGCAACTAGAATATGTGTGTATCCATTAGAGGCAGGAAAAGGTCCCATATAATCAAAGCCCCAAACATCAAATGGTTCAATAACAAGTGAATAATTCATAGGCATTTCTTGACGTCTACTAATATTACCAATTCTTTGACATTCATCACAAGACAAGACAAACTTACGGGCATCCTTGAAGAGAGTAGGCCAATAAAAACCAGATTGCAATACCTTATGTGCAGTTCTATCTCCAGCGTGGTGTCCTCCATAAGACTCGGAATGACACTTGCGTAGGATCTGTTCCTGTTCATGCTCAGGTACACAACGCTAATAACACCATCTACTCCTTCTTTATAAAGATGTGGGTCATCCCAAAAGTAATGTCTCAAGTCATAGAAAAACTTTTTCTTTTGCTGGTATGTGAAAGCTAGGTGGTATAAACTTAGCAACAATATAATTAGCATAATCAGCATACCATGGAGTACTACGAGAAGTACTTATAACATTTAATTGTTCATCAGGAAAGTCATCATTAATAGGTAGTGGGTCATCAAGAATATTTTCTAACCTAGATAAGTTGTCTGCAACGGGGTTCTCAGCTCCCTTTCTATCAACAATATTCAAATCAAATTCTTGTAGCAAGAGAACCCATCTAATAAGTCTAGGTTTAGCATCTTTCTTTTCCATAAGATATTTAATAGCAGCATGATCAGTGTGAATAGTTACTTTAGAATCAACAATATAAGATCTGAACTTATCACAAGCAAATACAACTGCTAAAAGCTCTTTTTCAGTAGTAGCATAATTTCTTTGAGCATTGTCTAGAGTCTTACTAGCATAATGAAACATTTAATTTCTTATCAACTCTTTGTCCTAGAACAGCACCTACAGACATAATCACTAGCATCACACATAATTTCAAAGGGTAAATTCCAATCAGGTGGCTGAACAATAGGTGAGAGATCAATGCTTTCTTAAGTATTTCAAATGCTTCTACACAATCATCATCAAAGACAAATGGTATATCTTTTTGAATAAATTAGTCAGAGGCCGAGAAATTTTTGAGAAATCCTTAATGAACCTCCTATAAAAACCGGCATGACCAAGGAAACTTCTTATACCTTTGATGTCCTTGGGACATGGCATCTTTTCAATAGCATCAACCTTGGCTTTATCAACTTCAATACCTCTTTCAGAAACTTTATGCCCCAAGACAATACCTTCATTAACCATAAAGTGGCACTTTTCCCAATTCAAGACAAGATTAGTTTCTTCACATCTCTGCAAAACTCGATCAAGATTGCTCAAGCAATCATCAAAAGAGGAACCATAGATGGAAAAGTCGTCCATGAAAACCTCACAAATCTTTTCACAAAAGTTAGAGAATATAGCCATCATGCATCTTTGAAAGGTAGCAGGTGCATTACATAAACCAAAAGGCATACGTCTATAAGCAAAAGTACCAAAAGGGCATGTAAAAGTAGTCTTTGATTGATCTCTAGCCGACACAGGTATTTGAGAGAAACCAGAATAACCATCTAGAAAGCAATAGTGTGTATGTTTGCATAATCTTTCTAGCATTTGATCAATAAAAGGTAAGGGGTAATGATCTTTCTTAGTAGCTTTATTTAATTTGCGGAAATCAATTACCATCCTATAACCTGTGATAATTCTTTGTGGAATCAATTCATCTTTATCATTAGGAACAACAGTAATACCTCCCTTCTTAGGGACACAATGGACAGGACTTACCCACTCACTATCAGCAACGGGATAGATTATACCTGCCTCCAGAAGCTTTAGTATTTCTTTTCTTACCACTTCTTTCATTTTAGGATTCAGACGTCGTTGAGGATCACGAACTGGTTTGGCATCTGCTTCCAAATTTATTTTATGTTGAATAGAGTGGGACTAATGCCCTTAAGATCATCAAGAGTATATCCAATAGCAGGATGCTTCTTCAGAGTTTTCAATAATCTTTCTTCTTCATGCTCTGAAAGGTTAGCACTAATAATAACAGGATATATCTTCTTTTCATCAAGATAAGCATATTTAAGATTATCAGGCAAAGGTTTAAGCTCAAACACGGGATCACCCTTGGGTGGAGGAGGATCCCCTAGGATTTCAATAGGCAAGTTGTGATGCAGAATAGGTTCCTGTTTAAAGAATAATTCATCTATTTCCCTTCTTTCATTCATGAACATATCATTTTCATGGTCTAGCAAATAGTGTTCTAAAGGATCACTAGGAGGTACGACAATAGAAGCAAGACCAATAATTTCATCCTTACTAGGTAATTCTTCCTCATGATGTTGTTTACTAAATTTAGAGAAATTAAACTCATGAACCATATAATCCAAACCAACAGTAATAATATTCTTAGTGTAGTCTATGGTAGCATTGACAGTATTTAAGAAGGGTCTACCAAATATAATGGGACAAAAGCTATCTTGTGGGGAAGTAAGAACAAGAAAATCAGCAGGATATTTAGTTTTGCCACACAAGACTTCAACATCTCTAACAATTCCAATTGGTGAAATAGTATCTCTATTAGCAAGTTTAATAGTAACATCAATATCTTCTAACTCAATAGGTGCAATTTCATTCTTAATTTCTTTGTATAAGTCATGAGGTATAACACTAGCACTAGCACCCATATCACATAAGCCATGATAACAGTGATCTCCTATTTTAACAGAAATAACAGGCATGCCTACCACAGGTCTATGTTTATCCTTATCACAAGGTTTAGCAATTCTAGCAGTTTCACCTTCGAACTGAATAACATGCCCATCAATATTATCAGACAAGAGATCTTTAACAATAGCAATATTAGGTTCTACTTTAACTTGCTCAGGAGGTGTATAAGTTCCAATATTGCTTTTATGAACAACAGTTGAAGCTTTAGCATGACCCTTTATTCTAACAGGGAAAGGTGGTTTCTCAATATAAGAAGTAGGAACAATATGATCATTATAAGTGACAGTCTTTTCTTCAACTTTAATAGGTGCAGCTACTTTTACTTCTATGGGAGGATGATATTTAAACCACTTCTCCTTAGTGAGATCAACATAAGTAGCAAAAGATTCACAGAAAGAAGCTACTATCTCAGAGTCAAGTCCATATTTAGTGCTAAACTTACGGAAAATAATTGTATCCATAAAATATTTAACACAATCAAACTTAGGTGTCATACCTGACTCCTTACCTTCGTCGAGGTCCCAATCTTCAGAGTTGCGTTTAATTCTATCCAATAAATTCCATCTGAATTCAATAGTCTTCATCATAAAAGAGCCAGCACAAGAAGTATCGAGCATGGTGCGATTGTTTTCAGAAAGCCGAGCATAAAAACTTTGCATAATTATTTCTCTCGGGAGCTCATGATTGGGGCATGAATATAACATTGATTTAAGCCTCCCCCAAGCTTGAGCGATGCTTTCTCCTTCGCGAGGCCAGAAATTATATATATAATTGCGATCACGATGAACAAGATGCATAGGGTAATACTTTTGATGAAATTCCAGCTTCAATCTTTTATAGTCCCATGATCTCATATCATCACATTGCCTATACCATACCAATGCGTCTCCCTTCAAAGATAAATGGAAGACCTTTTCTTAGCAACATCATCAGGTATACCTGCAAGCTTAAATAATCCACAAACTTCATCCACATATATTAAGTGCTCATCAGGATGCTTTGTTCCATCTCCTGTAAAAGGATTAGCTAGCAGTTTTTCCATCATAGCCGCAGGAAATTCAAAAGGAGTTTCATTTTCAATAGGTTCAGTAGGTTGAGGAGCAACTCTTTGCTCTACTGGACAGGTGAAGATACCCCGAACAAGCCCCTCAGAGTATTACTTTCCATAGTAACAAGTGACAGTAAATTTCAGCACACTATATAAAAGTTTCCTTACCAAATTCCACCTACCAAAGGCGCTACACTCCCAGGCAACGGCGCCAGAAAAGAGTCTTGATGACCCACAAGTATAGGGGATCTATCGTAGTCCTTTCGATAAGTAACAGTGTTGAACCCAACGAGGAGCAGAAGGAAATGATAAGCGGTTTTCAGCAAGGTAATCTCTGCAAGTACTGAAATAAGTGGTAACAGATAGTTTTGTGATAGGATAAATTGTAATGAGCAAAAAGTAACAAAAGTAAATAAAGTGCAGCAAGGTGGCCCAATCCTTTTGTAGCAAAGGACAAGCCGGAACAAACTCTTATAATAGGAAAAGCGCTCCCGAGGACACATGGGAATATCGTCAAGCTAGTTTTCATCACGTTCATATGATTCGCATTCGATACTTTGATAATTTGATATGTGGGTGGACCGGTGCTTGGGTGTTGTTCTTACTTGAACAAGCATCCCACTTATGATTAACCTCTAGTGCAAGAATCCGCAACTACAACAAAAGTATTAAGGTAAACCTAACCATAGCATGAAACATATGGATCCAAATCAGCCCCTTACGAAGCAACGCATAAACTAGGGTTTAAGCTTCTGTCACTCTAGCAACCCATCATCTACTTATTACTTCCCAATGCCTTCCTCTAGGCCCAAATAATGGTGAAGTGTTATGTAGTCGACGTTCACATAACACCACTAGAGGCTAGACAACATACATCTTATCAAAATATCAAATGAATACCAAATTCACATGACTACTCATAGCAAGACTTCTCCCTTGTCCTCAGGAACGAACGTAATTACTCACAAAGCATATTCATGTTCATAATCAGAGGGGTAATAATATGCATATAGGATCTGAACATATGATCTTCCACCAATTAAACCAACTAGCATCAACTACAAGGAGTAATCAAACAATACTAGCAACCTACTAGCACCAATCCCGGACTTTGAGACAAGAATTGGATACAAGAGATGAACTAGGGTTTGGAGATGAGATGGTGCTGGTGAAGATGTTGATGGAGATTGCCCTCTCCCGATGAGAGGAGCGTTGGTGATGACGATGGTGATGATTTCCCCCTCCGGGAGGGAAGTATCCCTGGCAGAACAGCTCTGCCGGAGCTCTAGATTGGATCCGCCAAGGTTCTGCCTCGTGGCGGCGGAGTCTCGTTCCGAAAAGTTCCTCCCTATTTTTTTCTCATCGAAAGACCTCATGTAGGAGAAGATGGGCATCGAAGAGCCACTAGGGAGCCCACGAGGTAGGGGCGTGCCCTAGGGGGGGGGCACCCTCGTGAGCAGGGTGTGGGCCCCCTGGCCTTCATCTTTGGCGTGGATTTTTCTTTATTTCTTTTAAGACGTTCCGTGGAGTTTTAGGACTTTTGGAGTTGCGCAGAATAGGTCTCTAATATTTGCTCCTTATCCAGACCAGAATTCCAGCTGCCAGCATTCTTCCACTTTATGTAAACCTTGTAAAATAAGAGAGAATAGCCATAAGTATTGTGACATAAAGTGAAATAACAGTCCATAATGCAATAAATATCGATATAAAAGCATGATGCGAAATGGACGTATCAGCAAGCATTTTGCAATGAAAAGTGCAAAGTAATGAACAGTAGGAAAATGCAAGCCAGCGGCAGTGGTGGCTGACACCCCTCTCTCATCTCCCACTGTCAAAGAGCGATAAAAGGCCTCAAACCCAGCTGGCCTAGGCTCGGCTAAGCTCCCATCAAAAGGGATCATGCATATGTTGCAAAATTCAGTAAGTGGTATCTGATGGTTTTCAACATATAAATCAAAGCTAACTTCAGGAGGATTATTCCTAGGCAAGAAAGTAAAGCTCTGAACAAAAAATGTTTGTGAGGATTTGGTGTTGTTCACACTCTTCTGCAATGAAGTCGGTGAGGCCGACATTCGTAGCATATTGCATGAACTCCTGAGGGATTCCAGCCTCTTCCAGGAACGGGATGTGCGACCATTTACACGGTCGTACCTCCGCCAACCTCCAAGGATGGAGATCACTATTAGATGACTCCCCAATAACACCCTTGGAGTTCTTCTTGGAGCCAAACTTCCTAAAGATATTCATGATTTTCCTATGAACAAAATTCTGAAACTTATTAGCCCACAAAAAAATTTCAACAAAACTTCACAAAAATGATACCAACTACTCATAGGGATACATAGAGGCCATAGCAAGCATTCAAACTACTTAGAACACTAAGAATTCAACATGCAAACACATCTATAGCAGCACCAAGAGTAGCTAGCTATTCAAAATATAAACCACTAAAACAAAAACTAATTGGACAAACGGAGGAGTCACATACCAAGCAACAATCCCCCGAAACAGTTTCAGAAACGGAGCTTCGAGCAAAGAGATCGAAATCCGCAGGTTTGAGGGCAAGAACACAAGAGAGAGAGAGCAATGGAGATTTTTTTGGAGGTAGGTGATGATGTGGTATGAAGAGATAAGTGAGGGGCCCACGTCGGGACTACAACCCACCAGGGCGCGCCTGGGGGTCCTGGCGCGCCCAGGTGGGTTGTGCCCACCTGGTGCACCTCCGTCTGATGTTTATTGCACCAAAAATTCTTGTATATTCAGAAAAAATCGTATTAAATTTTCAGGGCATTCTGAGAACTTTTATTTTTGGGTCATTTTTTATTGCACGGGAAAAATCAGAAAATAGAAAAAACATGGCATTTTATTTTATTTAACTAACAAAAACAGAGAATAAAAAGTAGGGATAGATAGTAGTGCTTACTAAATTCATCAACTTCATACCGTTCAAAAATGATCCATTAATAAGGTTGATTGTAGCGACCAGACCTCAAACAGTCTGATCTCTGTGCTCCGGTGTCATCCCTGGATCAGAAATGCTGACACCACACAGTACTCGGAGGATTTATACCCGAGTAGCAATCACACACTTATTACATCGAGTGTCTCAAAAGAGAACTTATTACAATAAATATGGCTTAAGGCCATCTAATAACGATAACATCGGAAGGCTTGGAAGATAAGTGAGTCCATCAACTCCAACGACATCACTGAGTATAGAACCACGACCTAAAAACTCCTTAATCGTCGTCTGAAAAGTCTGCAACATTAACGTTGCAGCCCGAAACGGGTGAGCACATGGAATATGCTGGCAAGGTTACACATAGAGAGTAATGGAATGAACAGCTATACTATATGCATATTTGGCTGGTGGAAAGCTCTATGGTTACAGTTTTGCGTAAAGCCAATTTTTCCCTACTTCAAAGGAATAAAATTTAATTACTATCATGGTGGTTGTTAAACATTGAGAATGGTTGACAGCATTCTCAATCCCAATTAAGCATCATCATTAAACATAACCCAACAAAATTTAATTTAGAGTAACATGTTGAGATTCACATGAAAATCCAGGTACTAGATACTCAAGATGTCCATAACCGAGGACACGGCTAACCATGATTAGTTTGTTACACTCTGCAGAGGTTTGCGCACTTTTCCCCACAAGACTCGATCGCCTCCGTTTGTTTTCTCGCACTACATGGTGTTTGAGAAGACGGATGACCGAGACATAGTCTTTCAGAAGCGCTAGCACCTTACGATCGGGTAGACCGTACCACCTATATCCCCTACATCTGCTAGTCTACCACTGTAAGAGTTCGCACAACTTAGTCAACTATGCTAGAGCCCATAATAGCTTGTGGCTGCACACGGAAGTTTCTAGTATGAATAGTCTTATGATCCCTTTGAGCCTGGGTGGCGGTCCAAAAGAAAACAGGCAAGTCCTGGAATACCCAGGTGCCTCAATCCACCCAGATGTGTGTTTAAGTTGCCACCTTAGATAAACCATTAATTAACAATCTCACATCTGTCATGGATATCACTCACCCAATCCACGTCTACTAGCATAGCATGGCATAATAAGCAAACGTAGAAGTAACTCCCAAAGGTTTGATAATAAACAGGTAATAAGGTACTACCTCATCTACTTCCCATCCCACAATTTAATTAGATCCTAATCATGCAATGTGTGTGGATTGATCTAATGCAATAAAACTGGGTAGTATAAAAGGTATGATCAAAGTGTTACTTGCCTTGCTGATGATCCGGGAAACCTAACGATTCGAAGTAACAGGCGGCGCACTCCGGGTACTCTATCGCAAACAAACAAACAGCATACAATAAGTACTCATCTAATGCACAGGTAAAACTCAAATAAGAGATCTAACCAGAAGGTTCAACTTAAGAACTCCGGTTGGCAAAAAGAATCAAATCGAACGAAGCAACGAAAGTCAAACGGCGAAAGAAAACAACTTCATTCTAGTAATCTGGATCTAGGTCAAGTTTTACAGTAGCAAAATCTTGTTTAAGTTGGTTAGACGGATAGAGGGTTTCGAGACGAAACTCTAGGCGCTTGAATCGCCTGATTCCGATAAACGAGCGAAAAGTTATACTAAAACGAAAATCGGATCAGGAATCGCGATCAGAAAAATCGCGGATTTAATCCGAGAAAAGAAAATGACGAACGGATTAACGAACGAACGTTCGTTATCCAGATCTAAACGATGAACGTGTTCGTTTAAACGAACAAACGAGCGAACGCTCGCTATTTAACCTAAACCGAAAAAACCGATCTAAAAAAAACGGGTGGCGCGGACTACGAGGCGGCGGTGAACCTCGGCGGGCGTGCAGCGGGCGGCGGCTCCGGCGGGTGGCGCGGCGGGGCGGCGGCGGCGGCTGCGGGTGCGGGGCTGGGGCAGGGCGCTAGGGCGGGGCGCTGGGCTAGGGTCCCCCCCGGGGTGGGCCGGCTTATAAAGCCCCTACGGGCCGGGAGTCCTAGTCGGACATGGCCCGTAGGTCGGTTCCCTTTTTTTTAAATAGTTACGCTCGGAAGAAAAATAAAAATAAATACTAAACGGACTCCAAAAATCCCGAAATAAATTTTCCCGGGCTTCTAAAATCAAGCCCGACAAAGTGAACATTTATTTGGGCCCTAAATGCAATTTTGAAAAATGCACATTTTTCCTAAATTCAAATAAAACACCGAAAAACTCCGAAATAAAATCTTATTTGATTTTATTATTAAATCCTCAATATTTCTATATTTTGGGAAAGTCATTTTATACCCTCTCTCATATTTTTGTAATAGAAATAATTGATGATAAAATAAATAAAATCAAATGATCCTATTCTCAAAATTTGAGAAAACTCAAATATGAAAATAACGAAATCCCCAACTCTCTCCGTGGGTCCTTGAGTTGCATAGAATTTTCTAGGATCAACCAAAATGCAAAATAAAATATGATATGCAATGATGATCTAATGTATAACATTCCAAATTGAAAATTTGGGATGTTATAAACCTACCCCCTTAAGATGAATCTCGCCCTCGAGATTCGGGTTGGCTAGAAAATAGGTGAGGGTGGTCTTTGAGCAAATCTTCCTCTCGTTCCCAGGTGGCTTCATCCTCTAAGTGGTGGCTCCACTGAACTTTGCAAAACTTGATAACTTTGCTGCGGGTAACTCGGCTGGCAAACTTGAGGATCTTAACTGGTTTCTCCTCGTAGGTCAAATCGTTATCCAACTGAATAGTTTCCAAAGGCACTGTGTCTCTCAATGGTATGTCAGTCATCTCCGCGTGACACTTCTTCAACTGAGAAACGTGGAACACATCATGTACTCCTAACAATCCTTCAGGCAATTCCAACTTGTAGGCCACTTCTCCCATACGCTCCAAAACTCGATATGGTCCTACAAATTGTGGCGCTAACTTCCCTTTAACTCCAAAACGCTTTGTTCCCCGAAGTGGAGATACTCGAAGCTAAGCTCTATCTCCGACTTCGTAAACTGTCTCCTTGCGTTTAGAATCTGCATAACTTTTCTGTCTGGACTGGGCTACCTTGAGCCTATCGCAAATCAATTTCACCTTCTGTTCAGACTCTTTAATCAAGTCAGGTCCAAACAACTGGTGGTCTCCAACTTCGTCCCACGACAGCGGTGTCCTGCACCTCCTTCCGTACAAAGCTTCGAAAGGGGCCATCTTCAAACTGGTTTGGTAACTATTGTTGTAAGAGAACTCGGCATATGGCAGATTGTCGTCCCAACTAGATCCATAATCTAGCGCACAAGCTCTCAGCATATCCTTCAAAATCTGATTGACTCTCTTGGTCTGTCCATCTATCTGTGGATGAAACGCTGTACTGAATTCTAGACTGGTACCCAAAGTTTCGTGCAACTGCTTCCAGAACTTTGAGGTAAACTGGGTTCCTCTATCTGATACGATACTCCTTGGAACTCCATGCAGACATACAATCCTGGTCATGTATATCTTTGCCAACTTAGCACTGGTGTAAGTGGTGTTTACTGGGATGAAATGAGCTACTTTCGTCAATCGATCAACTACAAACCAAATTGAGTCATAGCCTGAACGAGTCCTGGGCAAAACCGTGATAAAATCCATGCCTAGATTATCCCACTTCCATTCGGGTATCGGCAATGGTTGTAACAGTCCTGTTGGCTTCTGATGCTCCGCCTTTACTCTCTGGCATACATCACAAACTGCTACATACTCCGCTATATCTTTCTTCATTCCGGTCCACCAAAAAATATCCTTCAAATCCAAATACATCTTGGTATGTCCTAGGTGAATCGAATACGGTGAATCGTGTGCCTCTTGCAAAATCAACTTCCTGATCTCCGGGTTATTGGGCACATAAACACGGTCTTCAAACCATAGGGTATCGTGCTCATCCTCACGAAATCCTTTAGCTTTTCCTTTGCTCATTTTCTCCTTTATAGTGGCAATCTCTTTGTCAGTCTTCTGAGCTTCCCTGATTCTATCCATCAAAGTTAACTGAATCTCCAATGCTGCTACATAGCCTCTCGGAACTATTTCCAAACATAGTTCACGAAGATTTTCTGCTAACTCCTTGGGTATTTCTCCCGTCATTAACGTATTGACATGGCTCTTACGGCTTAATGCGTCAGCTACTACATTAGCCTTTCCGGGATGATAATGTAATTTCATATCATAATCTTTGATAAGCTCCAACCATCTCCTTTGTCTGAGATTCAACTCCTTCTGTGTGAAAATGTACTTCAAACTCTTATGATCCGTGTACACCTCACAATGGTTTCCAATGAGGAAATGTCTCCATGTTTTCAAAGCATGCACTACGGCTGCTAACTCCAAATCATGCGTAGCATAATTCAACTCATGGGGCTTCAGTTGTCTTGAGGCATATGAAACAATTCTCCCTTCCTACATAAGCACTGCTCCAAGTCCTCGACGTGAAGCGTCGCAATACACCTCATAATCTTTGGCCTGGTCTGGAAAAATCAACACTGGTGAGGTAACCAAGCATTTCTTCAACTCCTGAAAACTAGCCTCACACTCCGCTGTCCATATGAACTTGGTATCTTTCTTTAACAACTCAGTCATAGGCTTCACAATCTTTGAGAAATTCTCAATAAATCTCCGGTAGTATCCCGCGAGTCCAAGAAAACTCCGGATCTCTCCAACTGTTGTTGGGGCTTCCCACTTGGTCACGGTTTCAACTTTAGCAGGATCTACTGCTATACCTTCTCCGGATATAACGTGTCCAAGGAATCCTACTTCTTTCAACCAAAACTCACATTTGCTGAACTTGGCATATAATTGGTGTTCTCTGAGCTTTCCAAGTACCAAACGCAAATGCTCCTTATGCTCCTCTTCATTCTTCGAATAAACCAGGATATCATCAATGAACACTACGACAAACTTATCCAAAAACTCCATAAACACTTTGTTCATCATGTTCATAAAGTAGGCAGGCGCGTTAGTCAGACCAAATGACATAACGGTATACTCATACAGCCCATACCTGGTGGTAAATGCTGTCTTCGAAATATCCTATTCTCGAATCTTCAACTGGTGGTATCCTGATCGCAGATCGATCTTGGAAAATACCTTAGCTCCTTGCAATCGATCAAACAGATCATTGATCATTGGCAGTGGGTACTTGTTCTTGATCGTTACTTTGTTCAATCCTCGATAATCAACAACCATCCTTAACGATCCATCCTTCTTCTCCACTAGAAGTACTGGCGATCCCCAAGGTGAAGAACTTGGGCGAATATATCCCTTATCCAGTAACTCCTTAATCTGCTTCTTAATTTCCACCAAATCCTTTATTGGCATCCTATAAGGTCTCTTTGATATTGGCCTAGTGCCGGGCAATAGCTCAATCAAGAACTCAATATCTCTATCCGGTGGCATGCCTGGCAACTCTTCTGGAAATACATCAGGGAAATCCCTTACCACTGGTACTTCCTCCTGCACAACTCCTGTTAGGCAATTTACTTGGGTCCTCTTTGGCACATGCCGGGATACATACTTGATCCTTCTCCCTTCTGGTGTGGTAAGCAAAATTGACTTACTAGCACACTCAATATTCCCTTCATACTTTGATAACCAATCCATGCCTAATATCACATCCAATCCTTGAGATTCCAATACTATTAGGTCTGAGGGAAAAACATAGTTACCAATCCTTAATGGTAACCGATCACACCATAGACTAGCCACATACTCTGCTCCGGGCGAGGTTACTAACATGGGTGACCTAAGGGCTTGGGTTGGTAGGTTATACTTATCCACAAATCCCCTTGAGATGTATGAATGCGATGCACCAGTATCAAAAAGAACAAGTGCAGTAATTGACTTAACCAAAAACTTACCTATTACTGCATCGGGCTGAGCTTCAACCTCCTCCACGCTAATGTGGTTCACCTGTCCCCTGTTGAAAGGGTTCGGCTTCTTCCCAGAACTTCCATTGCCATTTTGGCCTCCAGGACATTCATTGGCATAATGTCCGGTCTTCGAACACTTATAGCAAGTGACTTGGCTCAAGTCCTTCTTGGCTGGGGTTGAGGGGTTGGTGCAGTTCTGGCCGTTGCTTCCTCCATTGCCATTACCATTCTTGGTGCCATTGTGATTGTGCGAGCTACCTCCTCCATGGGTATGCTGAAAATGTCCTCCCGGTCTAGGGGTAAAACGTGGCTTCTGCTGAGCTCCTGAATTGTACTTTCCTTGTCCATACTTCCTCTTGCGATTCTCAGTTTGCTGCTGCTTCCCTTCAATCATAAGAGCACGATCTACCAACTCCTGGTAGTTATTGAAGGTGGCTACCATCAACTGCATGCTCAATTCATTATTCAGTCCTTCCAGAAACTTCTCTTGCTTAGCTGCATCTGTAGCGACGTCATCTGGGGCATAACGTGCTAACATACTAAATTCCTCCACATACTGGCCAACTGTCTTTCCTCCTTGGCGCAAGTTGCAAAACACACGCTTCTTCATGGCCATAGCTCCTGCTGAAACATGGGCAGTACGGAAAGCCTGCTGAAACTGGTCCCATGTGACAGTGTCTACTGGGAAAGTGGCTGTGAAATTCTCCCACCATGATGCTGCGGGTCCTTCTAACTGATGTGCGGCAAACTTCACCTTCTCCGCATCTGTGCATCCTGCTGTGGTCAACTCCCTAGCTGTCTTGCGGAGCCAATCATCTGCTACTATCGGCTCGGTGCTACTGGAAAACACCGGCGGATTCAGCCTAAGAAAACGGGCTAAGTGGTCAACAGGTGGTGGTGGTGGTGGGTTGTTGTTGTTGTTGTTCCCCTGATTCTGATTCTAGACTAGCAACTGCATCAATGTGTTCTGCTGCTGGATCAACTGGGTGAGCTCCGGTGGGAAAGCAAAACCGGGGTCACGTCTCGGAGGCATCTGAGGGTTTAGAAAAGATGAGATATAAGAATAGAGAGGGTCTAAAGAGAAAACACTACCCATATGCACATGAGGCAAAAGCAAACAATTCACTTCAATCAATCAAACAAGGGCATACAATCGATCTAACTATCGCAAAAGTACCCGGGCTACTATATTTACATGGTGGACTACTACTACTGATGAGGTGGTCTATTAGAAATATTCTACGGTCGTTGACTCCATAATATCTACTCCTTCTTCATCAACATAGTCATCATCGCTACTATCTGCTTCTGAGTTGGTGCCGTCGATGATGATGTAGTCTTCCGGGCTAATCTCCTTGGGTTCTTCGTCTTCATCTATGGGTGTCGGGCCTCCCATAAATATTCCAATCTTCTTGATCAGGTCGTCATTCTTCTCCACCAATACTTCAATTTCCTCTTCATAATCTTCACATGTAGCCTTGAGTTCTTCCTCCAGTTCCTTGATTCTAGTCTTAGCCTTCTTCAGATCTATCATGTCGGCGCACATCTGGTTCTCCTGTCAGCGAATGTGCTGATTTAACTCCTGGATAAAGACTGCAATTGATCTATCCTTCCTGGTGCTGATCATCTCCCAGTGTTCATCTCGGCGCCCACAAATCTGGTAGATAGTATCCTTGAGATCCTTGCGGTAGACTTCTCCAATGCATCCCATGGCAACGTGAGCTGCCATGCTCTTTCATAGACTCCAAGTTGGTGCATCAAAAGAAAACTCTATGGGCTCAGTGACTGGCATGAACGTTCTTCCTGGAACTTGAACTTGAATCATCCAGCGCTCTTCTTCAGGTAAAGTGGTGTTGTAGGTTCCCGTGAAGCTTGGTACTCCTATGTTCAGGTATCTAGTGACTTCCTTCAAGTGACGTCCAAAGGGTGTATCTTCATCCGGTTGTGTGAACTTGTTCCTTGCATCCGCCATCCTAAAGAGTAGAAAAGATGAGAAGTCAGAAGAGAAGAGAGTGATCTAGGTCTGTAGCTTAGTGGTCGTGTCCTACAGTCAACGTGTGCTCTGATACCATCTCTGTAGCGACCAGACCTCAAAAAGTCTGATCTCTGTGCTCTGGTGTCATCCCTGGATCAGAAATGCTGACACCACACAGTACTCGAAGGATTTATAGCAGAGTAGAAATCACACACTTATTACATCGAGTGTCTCAAAAGAGAACTTATTACAATAAATATGGCTTAAGGCCATCTAATAACGATAACAGCGGAAGGCTTGGAAGATAAGTGAGTCCATCAACTCCAACGGCATCACTGAGTATAGAACCACGACCTAAAAACTCCTTAATCGTCGTCTAAAAAGTCTGCAACATTAACATTGCAGCCCGAAACGGGTGAGCACATGGAATATGCTGGCAAGGTAACACATAGAGAGTAATGGAATGAACAGCTATACTATATGCATATTTGGCTGGTGGAAAGCTCTATGGTTACAGTTTTGCGTAAAGCCAATTTTTCCCTACTTCAAAGGAATAAAATTTAATTACTATCATGGTGGTTGTTAAACATTGAGAATGGTTGACAGCATTCTCAATCCCAATTAAGCATCATCATTAAACATAACCCAACAAAATTTAATTTAGAGTAACATGTTGAGATTCACATGAAAATCCAGGTACTAGATACTCAAGATGGCCATAACCGGGGACACGGCTAACCATGATTAGTTTGTTACACTCTGCAGAGGTTTGCGCACTTTTCCCCACAAGACTCGATCGCCTCCGTTTGTTTTCTCGCACTACATGGTGTTTGAGAAGACGGATGACCGAGACATAGTCTTTCAGAAGCACTAGCACCTTACGATCGGGTAGACCATACCACCTACATCCCCTGCATCTGCTAGTCTACCACTGTAAGAGTTCGCACGACTTAGTCAGCTATGCTAGAGCCCATAATAGCTTGTGGCTGCACACGGAAGTTTCTAGTATGAATAGTCTTATGATCCCTTTGAGCTTGGGTGGCGGTCCAAAAGAAAATAGGCAAGTCCTAGAATACCCAGGTGCCTCAATCCACCCATATGTGTGTTTAAGTTGCCACCTTAGATAAACCATTAATTAACAATCTCACATCTATCATGGATATCACTCACCCAATCCACGTCTACTAACATAGCATGGCATAATAAGCAAACGTAGAAGTAACTCCCAAAGGTTTGATAATAAACAGGTAATAGGTACTACCTCATCTACTTCCCATCCCACAATTTAATTAGATCCTAATCATGCAATGTGTGTGGATTGATCTAATGCAATAAAACTGGGTAGTATAAAAGGTATGATCAAAGTGTTCTTGCCTTGCTGATGATCCGGGAAACCTAACGATTCGAAGTAACAGGCGGCGCACTCCGGGTACTCTATCGCAAACAAACAAACAAGCATACAATAAGTACTCATCTAATTCACAGGTAAAACTCAAATAAGAGATCTAACCAGAAGGTTCAACTTAAGAACTCCGGTTGGCAAAAAGAATCAAATCGAACGAAGCAACGAAAGTCAAACGGCGAAAGAAAACAACTTCGTTCTAGTAATCTGGATCTAGGGCAAGTTTTACAGTAGCAAAATCTTGTTTAAGTTGGTTAAACGGATAGAGGGTTTCGAGACGAAACTCTAGGTGCTTGAATCGCCTGATTCCGATAAACGAGTGAAAAGTTATACTAAAACGAAAATCGGATCAGGAATCACGATCAGAAAAATCGCAGATTTAATTCGAGAAAAGAAAATGACAAACGGATTAACGAACGAACGTTCGTTATCCAGATCTAAACGATGAACGTGTTCGTTTAAACGAACAAACGAGCGAACGCTCGCTATTTAACCTAAACCGAAAAAACCGATCTAAAAAAAACGGGTGGCGCGGACTACGAGGCGGCGGTGAACCTCGGCGGGCGTGCAGCGGGCGGCGGCTCCGGCGGGCGGCGCGGCGGGGCGGCGGTGGCACGCAGGCGGCGGCGGCGGCTGCGGGTGCGGGGCTGGGGCAGGGCGCTAGGGCGGGGCGCTGGGCTAGGGTCCCCCCCCGGGGTGGGCCGGCTTATAAAGCCCCTACGGGCCGGGAGTCCTAGTCGGACATGGCCCGTAGGTCGGTTCCCTTTTTTTTAAATAGTTACGCTCGGAAGAAAAATAAAAAGAAATACTAAACGGACTCCAAAAATCCCGAAATAAATTTTCCCGGGCTTCTAAAATCAAGCCCGACAAAGTGAACATTTATTTGGGCCCTAAATGCAATTTTGAAAAACGCACATTTTTCCTAAATTCAAATAAAACTCCGAAAAACTCCGAAATAAAATCTTATTTGATTTTATTATTAAATCCTCAATATTTCTCTATTTTGGGAAAGTCATTTTATTCCCTCTCTCATATTTTTGTAATAGAAATAATTGATGATAAAATAAATAAAATCAAATGATCCTATTCTCAAAATTTGAGAAAACTCAAATGTGAAAATAACGAAATCCCCAACTCTCTCCGTGGGTCCTTGAGTTGCGTAGAATTTTCTAGGATCAACCAAAATGCAAAATAAAATATGATATGCAATGATGATCTAATGTATAACATTCCAAATTGAAAATTTGGGATGTTACATTGATCAAGTCTTATTAACAACCACTTTCGATTAGCATGAAATCGAAGAACTTTCGTAAATCACTAAGTTACCTCAATGGGGATATGCATGTAGCCAACAATAAGCATTTCATATTTCTTTTTGACAATAGGTAGAGGTATTTGAAAACTTTCAATATTGATTGTCAGAGATCTTTCAATAACATTAATACCATTCACTTGGAATTGTTTCTTCGGAAAGTGCACCGTGTGCTCATTACCATTGATATGAAAAGTGACCTTGCTTTTATTGCAATCAATAACAGCCCCTGCAGTATTCGAGAAGGGTCTACCAAGGATAGTTGACATGTTGTCATCCTCGGGCATCTCAAGTATAACAAAGTTAGTCAAAATAGTAACATTAGCAACAACAATGGGCACATCCTCGCAGATACTGATAGGTATGGCAGTTGATTTGTCAGCCATTTGCAAAGATATTTCAGTAGGTGTGAGTTTATTCAAATCAAGTCTTTATTTTTCTCTTATTTGTGATGATGTCTTTCATATACTTTGCATAAGGTGGCATTTTCAAGATATCAGTCAAGCGAGTATGCAAAAAGACTAGCCTCAGCATTTTAGCAAAGCGTTCAAATTCTTCTTCATCATTCTTTTTAGTTGACTTAGGTGGAAAAGGCATAGGTTTTTTAACCCACGGTTCTCTTTATTTACTGTGTTTTATAGCAATGAAGTCTCTTTCATCATACCTTTTGTTCTTAGTTTGTGGGTCATCAAGATCAACAGGTGGTTCTATCACAACATCATTGTCTGGTTCTTTATTAATTGGTTGAGAGTCTTCATGAACTTCAACATTATCTTTTTCATTATCACTAGGTGAGTGTTCATTACGAGACTGAGTTTGAACATCGGAGATAGAAACTTCATTATCATTATCAGGAGGTTTCTCTATTTTAGGTTCACTAGGAGCATGCAAAGTCCTATCATTTTTCTTCTTCTTTTTCTTTTTAGAAGAACTAGGTGCACTAGTGTTGGCTCTTTGTGAATCTTGTTCAATTCTTTTTGGGTGTCCCTTAGGATAGAGTGGTTCCTGAGTCATTTTACCTCCTCTAGTTGCAACTCTAACAACAAAGTCATGTATATTATTATTCATTTCATCAAGCAACTCTCTTTGAGATTTAGCAACTTGTTCTAACTGAGTTTGAACCATAGAAGCATGCTTTCCAACACCTCTAACATCATTTGATATTCTAAATAACAAGTCACTCAAGTGAGCAATCGTATCAGAATTGTATTTCAATTGTTTCATAACATTTGCATTGAAGTGATCTTGTTTTCTAATATAGTTTTCAAACTCATAAAGCTATTGACTAGGATGCATATTGTGAGGATTATCATTATCATTGAACTTCATAAGAGAATTTACCTCTAGCACCTTAGGCAGCGGTGGTGTATTAAGCCCATGTATTTATTCAATAGGAGGTAAATTTTTAACATCCTCAGCTTTAATACCTTTTTCCTTCATAGATTTCTTTGCCTCTTGCATATCTTCAGGACTGAGATATAATATACCCCTCTTCTTCGGAGTGGGTTTAGGTGGTGATTCAGGAATAGTCCAATCATCATATTTTTTCAATATATTATTCAATAATTCTTCAGCTTGACCAATAGTTCGTTCCTTGAAAACACAACCAGCACAACTATCTAGGAAATCCCTAGAAGCATCGGTTAGTCCATTATAGAAGATATCAAGTATTTCATTTTTCTTAAGAGGATGATCAGGCAAAGCATTAAGTAATTCGCAAAGCCTCCACCAAGCTTGTGGGAGACTCTCTTCTTTAATTTGCAGAAAGTTAAATATTTCCTGTAAGGAAACTTGTTTCTTATGAGCAGGAAAATATTTTTCAGAGAAGTAATAAATCATATCCTGGGGACTATGCACACAACCAGGAGCAAGAGTATTGTACCAAGCTTTAGCATCGCCCTTTAATGAGAAAGGAAATAATTTGAGAATAAAGTAATAGCGAGTTTTCTCATCATGAGTAAAAAGGGTGGCTATGTCATTCAACTTAGTAAGATGTGCCACAACAGTTTCAGTTTCAAAACCATGGAAATGATCAGATTCAACCAAAGTAATTAACATTGGGTCGACAGAGAATTCATAATCCTTATCATCAATAAAGATAGGTGAAGTAGCAAACTTAGGATCACATTTCATTCTAGCATTCAGAGAGTTTTCTTTATACTTGCATAATAATTTCTCTAGATCATCTCTATCTCTGCAAGCAAGAATATCTCTAGTTGTTTCTTCACTCATAACATAACCTCCCGGTACCTTAGGCAGTTCATATCTAGGAAGGCTAGTTCTAGTAGGTGTTTCAGGAGATTCAGTTTCAAGCTCATCCTCAGATTCAACAACATCATGTTGTATAACTCTAGCAATTTGTTTATCAAGAAATTCAGCAAGTGGCACATCATCATTAAGCAAGGTACTAACATCATCATAAGCATTATCCATAGCAGAGGTAGCATCATCAATAACTTGCGACATATCAGAATTTATAGCATGTGGTGGTGTTGTAAGTTTACTTATGACAGAAGGTGAATCTAAAGCAGAACTAGATGGCAGTTCCTTACCTCCCCTCGTCATTGAGGGAAATATCTTAGTCTTAGCATCCTTCAGATTCTTCATAGTGATAATATGATAATAATCCCAATTGACTCAACAAATATAGTTATGCTCCTCGGCAACGGCGCCAGAAAAAGGTCTTGATAACCCACAAGTATAGGGGATCGCAACAATTTTCGAGGGTAGAGTATTCAACCCAAACTTATAGATTCGACACAAGGGGAGCCAAAGAATATTTGAAGGTATTAGCAGCTGAGTTGTCAATTCAACCACACCTAGAGATTAATTATCTGCAGCAAGTAATCAGTAGCAAAGTAATATGATAGTTTTGATAATAGTAGCATTAGCAATGGTAACGGTAACAGTGATAGTAGTAGTTTTGTAGCAAGTGTAACAGTGATGATAGCAATAGTAACTTAGCAAGAACAATATAGGATAAATTCGTACGCATTGGATCGGTGACTTGTTGGATGATATTCATCATGAGGCAGTTATAACTGCTACGTCTTGAGCTTGTGTTGGTTTTCCCCGAAGAGGAAGGGATGATGCAGCAGAGTAGCGTAAGTATTTCCCTCAGTTTTTGAGAACCAAGGTATCAATCCAGTAGGAGCCCACGCTCAAGTCCCTCGTACCTGCACAAAGCGATAGCTACCCGCAACCAACGTGATTAGGGGTTGTCAAGCCCTTCACGGTCACTTACGAGAGTGAGATCTGATAGATAGAATATTTTTGGTATTTTTGATATAAAGATGCAAAGTAAAAAAAGTAAAAGGAAAGTAAATAGCAAAACAATATAAAAGTGATGGAGATTGATATGATGAGAATAGACCCCGGGGCCATAGGTTTCACTAGTGGCTTCTCTCGAGAGCATAAGTTTTCTACGGTGGGTGAACAAATTACTGTTGAGCAATTGACAGAATTGAGCATAGTTATGAGAATATCTAGGCATGATCATTTATATAGGCATCACGTCCATGACAAGTAGATCGAAACGATTCTGCATCTACTACTATTACTCCACTCATCGACCGCTATCCAGCATGCATCTAGAGTATTAAGTGAAAAACAGAGTAACGCTTTAAGCAAGATGACATGATGTAGAGAGATAAATTCATGCAATATGAAATAAACCCCATCTTGTTATCCTCGATGGCAACGATACAATACGTGTCTTGCTGCCCCTTCCGTCACTGGGAAAGAACACCGCAAGATCGAACCCAAAGCTAAGCACTTCTCCCATGGCAAGAACTACCAATCTAGTTGGCCAAACCAAACGGATAATTCGAAGAGACTTGTAAAGATAACCAATCATACATAAAAGAATTCAGAGAAGATTCAAATATTGTTCATAGATAGACTTGATCATAAACCCACAATTCATCGGTCTCAAAAAACACACCGCAAAAGAAGAAGATTACATCGAATAGATCTCCACGAGAGAGGGGGAGAACATTGTATTGAGATCCAAAAAGAGAGAAGAAGCCATCTAGCTACTAACTATGGACCCGAAGGTCTGAGGTAAACTACTCACACTTCATCGGAGAGGCTATGATGATGTAGAAGCCCTCCGTGATGACGGCCCTCTCTGGCAGAGCTCCGGAACAGGCCCCAAGATGGGATCTCGTGGATACAGAAAGTTGCGGCGGTGGAATTAGGTTTTGGCTCCTGTTCTAATCGTTTGGGGGTACGTGGGTATATATAGGAGGAAGGAGTACGTCGGTGGAGCACCGAGGGTCCCATGAGGCAGGGGGCGCGCCCTAGGGGGGGCCTACCCTTGTGAGCACCTCTTTGCTTTCTTGCAGTAGGGTCCAAGTCTCCTGGATCACGTTCGGTAAGAAAATCACGTTCCCGAAGATTTTATTCCGTTTGGACTCCGTTTGATATTCCGTTTCTTCGAAACACTGAAATAGGCAAAAACAGCAATTCTGGGCTGGGCCTCCGGTTAATAGGTTAGTCCCAAAAATAATATAAAAGTGGAAAATAAAGTCCAATATAGTCCAAAACAGTAGATAATATAGCATGGAGCAATCAAAAATTATAGAGACGTTGGAGACGTGTCAGGCATCCCCAAGCTTAATTCCTGCTCGTCCTCGAGTAGGTAAATGATAAAAAGAGAATTTTTGATGCGGAGTGCTACTTGGCATAATTTCAATGCAAAATTTCTTAATTGTGGTATGGATATTCAGATTAGAAAGATTCAAGACAAAAGTTCATATTGACATAAAGAACAATAACACTTCAAGCATACTAATAAAGTAATTATGTCTTCTCAAAATAACATGGCCAAAGAAAGTTATCCCTACAAAATCATATAGTCTGGCTATGCTCTATCTTCACCACACAAAGTATTCAAATCATGCACAACCCCGATGACAAGCCAAGCAATTGTTTCATACTCTAACTTTTTCAATCTTCATGCAATACATGAGCGTGAGCCATGGACATAGCACTATGTGGAATAGAAGGGTGGTTGTGGAGAAGACAAAAAGAGGGGAAGATAGTCTCACATCAACTAGGCGTATCAACGGGCTATGGAGATGCCCATCAATAGATATCAATGTGAGTGAGTAGGGATTGCCATGCAACGGATGCACTAGAGCTATAAGTATATGAAAGCTCATCAAAAGAAACTAAGTGGGTGTGCATCCAACTCGCTTGCTCACGAAGACCTAGGGCAATTTGAGGAAGCCCATCATTGGAATATACAAGCCAAGTTCTATAATGAAAAATTCCCACTAGTATATGAAAGTGACATAACGAGAGACTCTCTATCATGAAGATCATGGTGCTACTTTGAAGCACAAGTGTGGTAAAAGGATAGTAACATTGTCCCTTCTCTCCTTTTCTCTCATTTATTATTATTTTTTATTTTTTTATTTGGGCCTTTTCTCTTTTTTTATGGCCTCTTTTTTTCGTCCGGAGTCTCATCCCGACTTATGGGGGAATCATAGTCTCCATCATCCTTTCCTCACTTGGGACAATGCTCTAGAAAATGATGATCATCACACTTTTATTTTTTTACAACTCAACAATTACAATTCTATACTTAGGACAAATATGACTCTATATGAATGCCTCCGGCGGTGTACCGGGATATGCAATGAATCAAGAGCGACATGTATGAAAGAATTATGAATGGTGGCTTTGCCAAAAATACGATGTCAACTACATGATCATGCTAGCTATATGACAATGATGGAGCGTGTCATAATAAATGGAATGGTGGAAAGTTGCATGGCAATATATCTCGGAATGGCTATGGAAATGCCATGATAGGTAGGTATGGTGGCTGTTTTGAGGAAGGTAATGGTGGGTGTATGATACCGGCAAAAGTTGCACGGTATTAGAGAGGCTAGCAATGGTGGAAGTGTTGGGGAACGTAGTAATTTCAAAAAAATTCCTACGCACATGCAAGATCATGGTGATGCATAGCAACGAGAGGGGAGAGTGTTGTCTACGTACCCTCATAGACCGGAAGCGGAAGCGTTAGCACAACGCGGTTGATGTAGTCGTACGTCTTCACGGCCCGACCGATCAAGCACCGAAACTACGACACCTCCGAGTTCTAGCACACGTTCAGCTCGATGACGATCCCCGGACTCCGATCCAGCAAAGTGTCGGGGATGAGTTCCATCAGCACGACGGCGTGGTGACGATCTTGATGTTTTACCGTCGCAGGGCTTCGCCTAAGCACCGCTACAATATTATCGAGGACTATGGTGGAGGGGGGCACCGCACACGGCTAAGAGATCAATGATCAACTGTTGTGTCTCTGGGGTGCCCCCCTGCCCCCGTATATAAAGGAGTGGAGGAGGGGGCCGGCCAAGGAGGGTGGCGCGACCTAGGGGGTAGTCCAACTCCCACCGGGAGTAGGACTCCCCTTTTTCGTATTAGGAGTGGGAGAGGGAAGGAAGAGGAAAGAGGGAGGAAGGAAAGGGGGGGGGGCGGCCCCCCTCCCAATTAGGATTGGGCTTGGGGGGGGCGCCCCCTCCCTTGCTCGTTTCCCCTCCTTTCCACTAAGGCCCAATAAGGCCCATATACCTCCCGGGGGGTTCCGATAACCTCCCGGCGATCCGGTATTGTCCCAATCTCACCCGGAACCTTTCCGGTGTCCAAATATAGTCGTCCAATATATCGATCTTTATGTCTCGGCCATTTCGAGACTCCTCGTCAAGTCCGTGATCACATCCGGGACTCCGAAAAACCTTCGGTACATCAAAATATATAAACTCATAATGAAACTGTCATCGTAACGTTAAGCATGCGGACCCTACGGGTTCGAGAACAATGTAGACATGACCGAGACATGTCTCCAGTCAATAACCAATCGCGGAACATGGATGCTCATATTGGCTCCTACATATTCTACGAAGATCTTTATCGGTCAGACTGCATAACAACATACGTTTGTTCCCTTTGTCATCGGTATGTTACTTGCCCAAGATTCGATCATCGGTATCTGAATACCTAGTTCAATCTCTTTACCGACAAGTCTCTTTACTCGTTCTGTAATACATCATCTTGCAACTAACTTATTAGTTGCATTACTTGCAAGGCTTAAGTGATGTGCATTACCGAGAGGGCCCAGAGATACCTCTCCGACAATCGGAGTGACAAATCCTAATCTCGAAATATGCCAACCCAACATGTACCTTTGGAGACACCTGTAGAGCTCCTTTATAATCACCCAGTTACGTTGTGACGTTTGGTAGCACACAAAGTGTTCCTCCGGTAAACGGGAGTTGCATAATCTCATAGTCATAGGAACATGTATAAGTCATGAAGAAAGCAATAGCAACATACTAAATGATCGGGTGCTAAGCTAATGGAATGGGTCATGTCAATCATATCATTCTCCTAATGATGTGATCCCGTTAATCAAATGACAACTCATGTCTATGGTTAGGAAACTTAACCATCTTCGATTAACGAGCTAGTCAAGTAGAGGCATACTAGTGACACTTTGTTTGTCTATGTATTCACACAAGTATTACGTTTCCGGTTAATACAATTCTAGCATGAATAGTAAACATTTATCATGATATAAGGAAATAAATAATAACTTTATTATTGCCTCTAGGGCATATTTCCTTCAGTCTCCCACTTGCACTAGAGTCAATAATCTAGATTACACAGTAATGATTCTAACACCCATGGAGCCTTGGTGCTGATCATGTTTTGCTCGTGGAAGAGGCCTAGTCAATGGGTCTGCTACATTCAGATCCGTATATCCTGCAAATCTCTATGTCTCCCACCTGGACTAGATCCCGGATGGAATTGAAGCGTCTCTTGATGTGCTTGGTTCTCTTGTGAAATCTGGATTCCTTTGCCAAGGCAATTGCACCAGTATTGTCACAAAAGATTTTCGTTGGACCCGATGCACTAGGTATCACACCTAGATCAGATATGAACTCCTTCATCCAGACTCCTTCGTTTGCTGCTTCCGAAGCAGCTATGTACTCCGCTTCGCATGTAGATCCCGCCATGATGCTTTGTTTAGAACTGCACCAACTGACAGCTCCACCGTTTAATGTAAATACATATCCGGTTTGCGATTTAGAATCGTCCGGATCAGTGTCAAAGCTTGCATCAACGTAACCATTTATTATGAGCTCTTTGTCACCTCCATATATGAGAAACATATCCTTAGTCCTTTTCAGGTATTTCAGGATGTTCTTGACCGCTGTCCAGTGATCCACTCCTGGATTACTTTGGTACCTCCCTGCTAGACTTATAGCAAGGCACACATCAGGTCTGGTACACAACATTGCATACATGATAGAGCCTATGGCTGAAGCATAGGGAACATCTTTCATTTTCTCTCTATCTTCTGCAGTGGTCGGGCATTGAGTCTTACTCAACTTCACACCTTGTAACACAAGCAAGAATCCTTTCTTTGCTTCATTCATTTTGAACTTCTTCAAAACTTTGTCAAGGTATGTGCTTTGTGAAAGTCCAATTAAGCGTCTTGATCTATCTCTATAGATCTTAGTGCCCAATATGTAAGCAGCTTCACCGAGGTATTTCATCGAAAAACTCTTATTCAATTATCCCTTTATGCTATCCAGAAATTCTATATCATTTCCGATTAGCAATATGTCATCCACATATAACATCAGAAATGCTACAGAACTCCCACTCACTTTCTTGTAAATACAGGCTTCTCCAAAAGTATGTATAAAACCAAATGCTTTGATCACATTATCAAAGCGTTTATTCCAACTCCGAGATGCTTGCACCAGTCCATAAATGGATCGCTGGAGCTTGCATACTTTGTTAGCTCCCTTTGGATCGACAAAACCTTCCGGCTGCATCATATACAACTCTTCTTCCAGAAATCCATTTAGGAATGCAGTTTTGACATCCATCTGCCAAATTTCATAATCATAAAATGCGGCAATTGCTAACATGATTCAGATAGACTTAAGCATCGCTACAGGTGAGAAGGTCTCATCGTAGTCAATCCCTTGAACTTGTCGAAAACCTTTTGCGACAAGTCGAGATTTGTAGACAATAACATTACCGTCAGCGTCAGTCTTCTTCTTGAAGATCCATTTATTCTCAATTGCTTGCCGATCATTGGGCAAGTCAACCAAAGTCCACACTTTGTTCTCATACATGGATCCCATCTCAGATTTCATGGCTTCAAGCCATTTTGCGGAATCTGGGCTCACCATCGCTTCTTCATAGTTCGTAGGTTCATCATGATCTAGTAGCATGACTTCCAAAACAGGATTACCGTACCACTCTGGTGCGGATCTTACTCTGGTTGATCTACGAGGTTCAGTAGTAACTTGTTCTGAAGTTCCATGATCATCATCATTAGCTTCCTCACTAATTGGTGTAGGTGTCACAAAAACCGGTTTCTGTGATGTACTACTTTCCAATAAGGAGCAGGTACAGTTACCTCATCAAG
Organism: Triticum urartu; assembly: GCF_003073215.2. Classification (NCBI taxonomy): domain Eukaryota; kingdom Viridiplantae; phylum Streptophyta; class Magnoliopsida; order Poales; family Poaceae; genus Triticum; species Triticum urartu. The sequence continues at coordinate 194,437,607 of NC_053023.1, forward strand.
TTCTACTTTCCTCCCACTCACTTCTTTCGAGAGAAACTCCCTCTCTAGAAAGGATCCATTCTTAGCAACAAATGTCTTGCCTTCGGATCTGTGATAGAAGGTGTACCCAACAGTCTCCTTCGGGTATCCTATGAAGACACATTTCTCCGATTTGGGTTCGAGCTTATCAGGTTGAAGCTTTTTCACATAAGCATCGCAGCCCCAAACTTTCAGAAACGACAACTTTGGTTTCTTGCCAAACCATAGTTCATAAGGCATCGTCTCAACGGATTTTGATGGTGCCCTATTTAACGTGAATGCGGCCGTCTCTAAAGCATAACCCCAAAACGATAGCGGTAAATCTGTAAGAGACATCATAGATCGCACCATGTAACATCCCAAATTTTCAATTTGGAATGTTATACATTAGATCATCAATGCATATCATATATTATTTTCTTTTGGTTTTGATCCTAGAAATCCTAAGCAACTCAAGGACCCACGGAGAGAGTTGGGGATTTCATTATTTTCATATTTGAGTTTTCTCAAAAATTGAGAATAGGATCATTTGATTTTATTTATTTTATCATCAATTATTTCTATTACAAAATTATGAGAGAGGGAATAAAATGACTTTCCCAAAATAAAGAAATATTGAGGATTTAATAAAGATATCAACTAAGATTTTATTTCTGAGTTTTTCGATATTTTATTTGAATTTAGGAAAAATATGCGTTTTTCAAAATTGCATTTAGGCCCCAAATAAATGTTCACTTTGTCTGGCTTGATTTTAGAAGACGGGGAAAATTTATTTCGGGATTTTTGGAGTCCGTTTAGTATTTCTTTTTATTTTTCTTCTGCGTGTAATTATTTAAAAAAAATCGCACCGACCTACGGGCCGTGTCCGACCGGGACTCCGGCCCGCGTAGGCTTTATAAGCCGGGGGGGAGAGCCCAGCCGAAGCCAGCCCAGCCCCGCGCCCCGAACCCTAGCGCCCGCGCCCTCCCCCCCCTCCCCCCTTGCCGCCGCGGCCGCCAGCGCCGCCAGCGCCGCCGCCTGCCGTCGCCTCGCCGACCCGCCGCCCGAGATTTGCCTCGTAATCCATGCTGCCGGTTTTTTTAAAACCGATCGGTTTTTCGTCGGTTTTTTTAGGTTCCATTTTTTTATTAGATCAGTTTTATTTTCGGTTGCCTGTTTTCTTTTGGACCGCCACCCAGGCTCAAAGGGATCATGAGACTATTCATGCTAGAAACTTCCGTGTGCAGCCACAAGCTATTATGGGCTCTAGCATAGTTGACTAAGTCGTGCGAACTCTTACAGTGGTAGACTAGCAGATGTAGGGGATGTAGGTGGTACGGTCTACCCGATCGTAAGGTGCTAGCACTTCTGAAAGACTATGTCTCGGTCATCCGTCTTCTCAAACACCATGTAGTGCGAGAAACCAAACGGAGGCGATCGAGTCTTGTGGGGAAAAGTGCGCAAACCTCTGCAGAGTGTATAAATTAATCATGGTTAGCTGTGTCCCCAGTTATGGACATCTTGAGTATCTAGTACTTGGATTATCATGTGAATCTCTACATGTTACTCTAAATTAATTTTGTTGGGTTTTTGTTAATGATGATGCTTAATTGGGATTGAGGATGCTGTCAACCATTCTCAGTGTTTAACAACCACCATGATAGTTAAATAAATTTATTCCTTTGCAGTAGGGAAAAAATGGCTTTTTGCAAAAACTGTAACCATAGAGATTTCCACCAGCCAAATATGCATATAGAATAGCTGTTTCATTCCTTTACTCTCTATGTGTTACATTGCCAGCATATTCCATGAGCTGACCAGTTTTCGGGCTGCAACGTTAATGTTGCAGACTTTTCAGACGATGATTAAGGAGTTTTAGGTCGTGGTTCTATACTCAGTGATGCCGTTGGAGTTGATGGACTCACTTATCTTCCAAGCCTTCCGCTGTTATCGTTATTAGATGGCCTTAAGCCATATTTATTGTAATTAGTTCTCTATTGAGACACTCGATGTAATAAGTGTGTGATTGCTACTTTGTTATAAATCCTTCAAGTACTGTGTGGTGTCAGCATTACTGATCCAGGGATGACACCGGAGCACAGAGATTGGACCGTTTGAGGTCTGGTCGCTACAGAGATGGTATCAGAGCACATGCTGACTGTAGGACACGACCACTAAGCTAAAGACCTAGATCACTATCTACTCTCTTCTCTTCTGACTCCTCATCTTTTCTACTCTTTTAGGATGGCGGATGCAAGGAACAAGTTCACGCAACCGGATGAAGATACACCCTTTGGACGTCACTTGAAGGAAGTCACTAGATACCTGAACATAGGAGTACCAAGCTTCACTGGAACCTACAATGTCACTTTACCTGAAGAAGAGCGCTGGGTGATTCAAGTTCAAGTTCCAGGAAGGACGTTCATGCCTGTCACTGAGTCCATAGAGTTTTCTTTTGATGCACCAACTTGGAGTCTAGGAAAGAGCATGGCAGCTCACATCGCCATGGGACGCATTGGAGAAGTCTACTGCAATGATCTCAAGGATACTATCTACCAGATTTGTGGATGCCGAGATGAGCACTGGGAGATGATCAGCACCAGGAAGTTTAGATCAATTGCAGCTTTTATCCAGGAGTTAAACCAGCACATTCGATGTCAGGAGAACCAGATGTGCACCGACATGATAGACCTGAAGAAGGCAAGGACAAGAATCAAGGAACTGGAGGAAGAACTCAAAGCTACACGTGAAGATTATGAAGAAGAAATTGAAGTATTAGTGGACAAGAATGCCGACCTAGCAATGAAGATCGGGATATTTATGGGAGGCCCTACACCAGTAGATGAAGATGAAGAACCCAAGGAGATTCGCCCGGAAGACTACATCATCATCGACGACACGGACTCGGATCCAGATGATAGCGATGATGACTATGTTGATGAAGCCGGAGCAGATATCATGGAGTCTGCAACCGAAGAATATTTCTAGTAGACCACCTCATCAGTAGTAGTAGTCCACCATGTAAATATTATAGTCCGAGCACTTTTGCGATAGTTAGATCGATTGTATGCCCTTGTTTGATTGAATGAATGAAGTGAATTGTTTGCTTTTGCCTCATGTGCATATGGGTAGTGTTTTCTCTTTAGACCCCCTCTATTCTTAAATCTCATCTTTTCTAAACCCTCAGATGCCTCTGAGACGTGACCCCGGATTTACCTTTCCACCGGAGCTCACTCAGTTGATCCAGCAGCAGAACACATTGATGCAGTTGCTAGTCCAGAATCAGAATCAGGGGAGCAACAACAACAACCCACCACCACCACCACCTGTTGACCACTTAGCCCGTTTTCTTAGGCTGAATCCGCCGGTGTTTTCCAGTAGCACCGAGCCAATAGTAGCAGATGATTGGCTCCGCAAGATAGCTAGAGAGTTGACCACAGCAGGATGCACGGATGCGGAGAAGGTGAAGTTTGCCGCACATCAGCTTGAAGGACCCGCAGCATCATGGTGGGAGAATTTCACAGCCACTTTCCCTGTCGACACTGTCACATGGGACCAGTTTCAGCAGGCTTTTCGAACTGCCCATGTTTCAGCAGGAGCTATGGCCTTGAAGAAGTGAGAGTTTCGCAACTTGCGCCAAGGAGGACGGACAGTTGGCCAGTATGTGGAGGACTTTAGTAAATTAGCACGTTATGCCCCAGATGATGTTGCTACGGATGCAGCTAAGCAGGAGAAGTTTCTGGAAGGACTGAATGATGAGTTGAGTATGCAGTTGATGGTAGCAACCTTCAACAACTACCAAGAGTTGGTAGATCGTGCTCTTATGATTGAAGGGAAGCAGCAACAAATTGAAAATCGCAAGAGGAAGTATGCACAAGGAAAGTACAATTTAGGAGCTCAGCAGAAGCCACGATTTACCCCTAGACCGGGAGGACATTTTCAGCATACCCATGGAGGAGGTAGCTCGCACAATCACAATGGCCCCAGAAATGGTAATGGAGGAATCAATGGCCAGAACCGCACCAACCCATCAACCCCAGCCAAGAAAGACCTGAGCCAAGTCACTTGCTTTAAGTGCCAGAAGACCGGACATTATGCCAATGAATGTCCTGAATCACAGAATGCAAATGGCAATGGAAGCTCTGGGAAGAAGCCGAACCCTTTCAACAGGGGACAAGTGAACCACGTTAGAGTGGAGGAGGTTGAAGAACAGCCGGATGCAGTAATCGGTAAGTTTTTGGTTAAGTCATTTACTGCACTCGTTCTTTTCGATACTGGTGCATCGCATTCATACATATCCAGGGGATTTGTGGATAATTATAAACTGTCAACCCAAGCCCTTAGGTCACCCATGTTAGTAACCTTGCCTGGAGCAGAATATATGGCTAGTCTATGGTGTGATCGGTTACCATTAAGGATTGGTAACTATGTTTTTCCCTTAGACCTAATAGTATTGGAATCCCAAGGATTGGATGTGATATTAGGCATGGATTGGTTATCAAAGTATGAAGGGAATATTGAATGTGTTAGTAAGTCAATTTTGCTTACCACCTCAGAAGGGAGAAGGATCAAGTATGTATCCCGACATGTGCCAAAGAGGACTCAAGTAAATTGCTTAATAGGAGTTGTGCAGGAGGAAGTACCAGTGGTAAAGGAATTCCCTGATGTATTTCCAAAGGAGTTGCCGGGCATGCCACCGGATAGAGATCTTGAGTTTTTGATTGAGCTATTGCCAGGCACAGGGCCAATATCGAAGAGACCATACAGGATGCCTACAAAGGATTTGGTGGAAATTAAGAAGCAAATTAAGGAGTTACTGGATAAAGGTTATATTCGCCCAAGTTCTTCACCTTGGGGATCGCCAGTACTTCTAGTGGAGAAGAAGGATGGATCGTTAAGGATGGTTATCGATTATCGAGGACTGAATGAAGTAACAATCAAGAACAAGTACCCACTCCCGATGATCAATGATTTGTTTGATCTATTGCAAGGAGCTAAGGTATTTTCCAAGATCGATCTGCGATCAGGATACCACCAGTTGAAGATTCGGGAACAGGATATACCCAAGACGGCTTTTACCACCAGGTATGGGCTATACGAGTATACCGTTATGTCATTTGGTCTGACTAACGCACCTGCATATTTTATGAACATGATGAAAAAAGTGTTTATGGAGTTCTTGGATAAGTTCGTCGTAGTGTTCATTGATGATATCCTGGTTTACTCAAAGAATGAAGAGGAACATAAGGAACATTTGCGTTTGGTTCTTGGAAAGCTCAGGGAACATCAACTATATGCCAAGTTTAGCAAATGTGAGTTTTGGCTGAAGGAAGTAGGATTCCTCGGACACGTTGTATCCGGAGAAGGAATAGCAGTTGACCCCACAAAGGTTATCACTGTGACCAATTGGGATGCACCAACAACAGTTGGAGAGATCCGGAGTTTTCTTGGACTCACAGGTTACTACCGGAGATTTATTGAGAATTTCTCAAAGATTACGAAGCCTATGATGGAGTTGTTGAAGAAGGATACCAAGTTCATATGGACGGAGGAATGTGAGGCTAGTTTCCAGGAGTTGAAGAAACGTTTGTTTACTTCACCAGTGTTGATTCTGCCAGACCAGACCAAGGATTATGAGGTGTATTGCGACACTTCACGTCGAGGACTTGGAGCAGTGCTTATGCAGGAAGGGAGAGTTGTTTCATATGACTCACGACAGCTTAAGCCTCATGAGTTGAATTATGCTACGCGTGATTTGGAGTTAGCAACCGTAGTGCATGCACTGAAGACTTGGAGACATTTTCTGATTGGAAACCATTGCGAGGTGTATACGGATCATAAGAGTTTGAAGTATATTTTCACACAGAAGGAGTTGAATCTCAGACAAAGGAGATGGTTGGAGCTCATCAAGGATTATGATATGAAATTGCATTATCACCCCGGAAAGGCTAATGTAGTAGCCGACGCATTAAGCCGTAAGAGTCATGTCAACACCCTAATGACGGGAGAATTACCAAGGGAGTTAGTCGAAAATCTTCGAGAGTTATGTTTAGAAATAGTCCCGAGAGGCTATGTAGTAGCATTGGAGATTCAGTCTACATTGATGGATAAAATCAGAGAAGCCCAAAGGACTGACAAGGAGATTGCTTCTATTAAGGAGAAACTTAGCAAGGGAAAGGCTAAGGGATTTCGTGAGGACGAGCACGATACCTTATGGTTTGAAGACCGTGTCTATGTACCAAATGATCCGGAGATTAGAAAGCTAATTCTGCAAGAGGCCCATGATTCACCATATTCGATTCACCCAGGAAATACCAAGATGTATTTGGATTTGAAGGATATTTTCTGGTGGACCGGAATGAAGAAGGATATTGTGGAGTACTTAGCAGTTTGTGATGTATGTCAGAGAGTGAAGGTAGAGCATCAGAAGCCAGCAGGATTGCTACAACCATTGCCGATACCCGAATGGAAGTGGGATAAGCTAGGCATGGATTTTATTACAGGATTGCCCAGAACACGTTCAGCCTATGACTCGATATGGGTTGTAGTCGATCGTTTGACAAAGGTAGCTCATTTCATTCCAGTGAAGACTACCTATACCAGTGCAAAGTTGGCAAAGATATACATGACCAGGATCGTATGTCTGCATGGAGTTCCAAGGAGTATCGTATCAGATAGAGGAACCCAGTTTACCTCAAAGTTCTGGAAGCAGTTGCAGGAAACTTTGGGAACCAGGCTAGAATTCAATACAGCTTTTCATCCACAGACAGATGGACAGACCGAGAGAGTCAATCAGATTTTGGAGGATATGCTGAGAGCTTGTGCGCTAGATTACGGATCTAGTTGGGACGACAATTTGCCATATGTAGAGTTCTCTTACAACAACAGTTATCAAGCCAGTTTGAAGATGGCCCCTTCCGAAGCCTTGTATGGAAGGAGGTGCAGGACACCGTTGTCGTGGGATGAAGTTGGAGACAGCCAGTTGTTTGGACCTGACTTGATTAAGGAGTCTGAACAGAAGGTGAAATTGATTCGCGATAGGCTCAAGATAGCCCAGTCCAGACAGAAGAGTTATGCAGATTCTAAACGCAAGGAGATAGTTTACGAAGTTAGAGATAGAGCTTATCTTCGAGTATCACCACTTCGGGGAACAAAGCGCTTTGGTGTTAAAGGAAAGTTAGCGCCACGATTTGTAGGACCATACCGAGTATTGGAACGTATGGGGGTAGTGGCCTACAAGTTGGAATTGCCCGAAGGGTTGTCAGGAGTTCATGATGTGTTCCATGTTTCTCAGTTGAAGAAGTGCCACGCGGAGATGGCTGACATACCTTTGAGAGACACAGTGCCCTTGGAAGCAATCCAGTTGGATAACAATTTGACCTATGAGAAGAAACCAATTAAGATTCTCGAGTTTGCCAGCCGAGTCACTCGCAGCAAGGTTATCAAGTTTTGTAAGGTTCAGTGGAGCCACCACACGGAGGACGAAGCCACCTGGGAACGAGAGGAAGATTTGCTCAAGGACCACCCTCACCTATTTTCTAGCCAACCTGAATCTCAAGGGCGAGATTCATCATGGGGGGTAGGTTTGTAACATCCCAAATTTTCAATTTGGAATGTTATACATTAGATCATCAATGCATATCATATATTATTTGCTTTTGGTTTTGATCCTAGAAATCCTAAGCAACTCAAGGACCCACGGAGAGAGTTGGGGATTTCATTATTTTCATATTTGAGTTTTCTCAAAAATTGAGAATAAGATCATTTGATTTTATTTATTTTATCATCAATTATTTCTATTACAAAATTATGAGAGAGGGAATAAAATGACTTTCCGAAAATAAAGAAATATTGAGGATTTAATAAAGAAATCAAATAAGATTTTATTTCGGAGTTTTTCGATATTTTATTTGAATTTAGGAAACATATGCAATTTTCAAAATTGCATTTAGGCCCCAAATAAATGTTCACTTTGTCCGGCTTGATTTTAGAAGTCGGGGAAAATTTATTTCGGGATTTTTGGAGTCCGTTTAGTATTTCTTTTTATTTTTCTTCTGCACGTAATTATTTTAAAAAAATCGCACCAACCTAGGGGTCGTGTCCGACCAGGACTCCGGCCCTCGTAGGCTTTATAAGCCGGGGGGGAGAGCCCAGCCGATGATAGCCCAACCCCGTGCCCCCGAACCCTAGCGCCCGCGCCCGACCCCGCCGCCGCCAGCGCCGCACGCCGCCGCCGCCTGCCGTCGCCGGAGCCGCCGCGCCGCCGCCTCGCAGACCCGCCGCCCGAGGTTCACCTCGTAATCCGCGTCGCCGTTTTTTTAAAACCGATCGGTTTTCCATCGGTTTTTCGTCGGTTTTTTTAGGTTCCGTTTTTTATTAGATCGGTTTTATTTTCGGTTTAGTCTAAATAACGAGCGTTCGCCCGTTCGTTCATTTTAGCGAACGTATTCGTCGTTTAGATCCGGTTAACGAACGTTCGTTCATTAATCCGTTCGTCGTTTTTCTTTTTCTCGGATTTTCCGCGATTATTTTCTGATCGCGATTTCTGATCCGATTTTCGTTTTAGTATAATTTTTCGCTCGTTTATCGGAATTGGGCGATTCAAGCGCCTGGAGTTTCGTCTCGAAACCCTCTATCCGTTAAACCAACTTAAACAAGTTTTTGCCACTGTGAAATTGCCCTATATCCAGATTAGTAGAACGAAGTTGTTTTCTTTTGCCGTTTGACTTTCGTTGCTTCGTTCGATTTGATTCTTTTTGCAAACCGGAGTTCTTAAGTTGAACTTTCTGGTTAGTTCTCTTATTTGGCTTTTACCTGTGCATTAGATGAGTACTTATTGTATGCTTGTTTGTTTGTCTGCGATAGAATACCCGGAGTGCGCCGCCTATTACTTCGAATCTCTAGGTTTCACGGATCATCAGCAAGGCAAGTAAGACTTTGATCATACCTCCTACTACCCAGTTTTATTGCATTAGACCAATCCTTACACATTTCATGATTAGGATCTAATTAAATCGTGGGTTTGGGGAGTAGTTGAGGTAGTACCTATTACCTGTTTATTATCAAACCTTTGGGAGTTACTTCTACGTTTGCTTACCATTGCTATGCTATGCTAGTAGACGTGGATTGGGTGAGTGATATCCATGACAGATGTGAGTTTGTTAACTAATGGTTTATCTAAGGTGGCAACTTAAACACACATCTGGGTGGATTGAGGTACCTGGGTATTCCAGGATTGCCTGTTTTCTTTTGGACCGCCACCCAGGCTCAAAGGGATCATGAGACTATTCATGCTAGAAACTTCCGTGTGCAGCCACAAGCTATTATGGGCTATAGCATAGTTGACCAAGTTGTGCGAACTCTTACAGTGGTAGACTAGCAGATGTAGGGGATGTAGGTGGTATGGTCTACCCGATCGTAAGGTGCTAGCACTTCTGAAAGACTATGTCTCGGTCATCCGTCTTCTCAAACACCATGTAGTGCGAGAAAGCAAACGGAGGCGATCGAGTCTTGTGGGGAAAAGTGCGCAAACCTCTGCAGAATGTATAAACTAATCATGGTTAGCCGTGTCCCCGGTTATGGACATCTTGAGTATCTAGTACTTGGATTATCATGTGAATCTCAACATGTTACTCTAAATTAATTTTGTTGGGTTTTTGTTAATGATGATGCTTAATTGGGATTGAGTATGCTGTCAACCATTCTCAATGTTTAACAACCACCATGATAGTTAAATAAATTTATTCCTTTGCAGTAGGGAAAAATTGGCTTTTCGCAAAAACTGTAACCATAGAGCTTTCCACCAGCCAAATATGCATAGAATATCTGTTTCATTCCTTTACTCTCTATGTGTTACATTGCCAGCATATTCCATGTGCTGACCCATTTTTGGGCTGCAACATTAATGTTGCAGACTTTTCAGACGATGATTAAGGAGTTTTAGGTCGTGGTTCTATACTCAGTGATGCCGTTGGAGTTGATGGACTCACTTATCTTCCAAGCCTTCCGATGTTATCGTTATTAGATGGCCTTAAGCCATATTTATTGTAATTAGTTCTCTATTGAGACACTCGATGTAATAAGTGTGTGATTGCTACTCTGTTATAAATCCTTCAAGTACTGTGTGGTGTCAGCATTACTGATCCAGGGATGACACCGGAGCACAGAGATTGGTCCGTTTGAGGTGTGGTCGCTACACACCATATCAAGTAAAGTACGATTACGACGTTCGGACACACCATTACGCTGTGGTGTTCCGGGTGGCGTGAGTTGTGAAACTATTCCGCATTGTTTCAAATGTAAACCAAACTCGTAACTCAAATATTCTCCTCCACGATCGGATCATAGAAACTTTATTTTCTTGTTACGATGATTTTCAACTTCACTCTGAAATTCTTTGAACTTTTCAAATGTTTCGGACTTATGTTTCATTAAGTCGATATACCCATATCTGCTTAAATCATCTTTGAAGGTGAGAAAATAACGATATCCTCCACGAGCTTCAACATTCATTGGACCACATACATCTGTATGTATGATTTCCAACAAATCTGTTACTCTCTCCATAGTACCGGAGAACGGCGTTTTAGTCATCTTGCCCATGAGGCACGGTTCGCAAGTACCAAGTGATTCATAATCAAGTGGTTCCAAAAGTCCATCAGTATGGAGTTTCTTCATGCGCTTTACACCGATATGACCTAAACGGCAGTGCCACAAATAAGTTGCACTATCATTAGCAACTCTGCATCTTTTGGCTTCAACATTATGAATATGTGTATCACTACTATCGAGATTCATCAAAAATAGACCAGTCTTCAAGGGTGCATGACCATAAAAGATATTACTCATATAAATAGAACAACCATTATTCTCTGATTTAAATGAATAACCGTCTCGCATCAAACAAGATCCAGATATAATGTTCATGCTCAACGCTGGCACCAAATAACAATTATTTAGGTCTAATACTAATCCCGATGGTAGATGTAGAGGTAGCGTGCCGACCGCGATTACATCGACTTTGGAACCATTTCCCACGCGCATCATCACCTCGTCCTTCGCCGGTGTTCGCTTAATCCGTAGTCCCTGTTTCGAGTTGCAAATATTAGCAACAGAACCAGTATCAAATACCCAGGTGCTACTGCGAGCTCTAGTAAGGTACACATCAATAACATGTATATCACATATACCTTTGTTCACCTTGCCATCCTTCTTATCCGCCAAATACTTGGGGCAGTTCCGCTTCCAGTGACCAGTCTGCTTGCAGTAGAAGCACTCAGTTTCAGGCTTAGGTCCGGACTTGGGTTTCTTCTCTTGAGCAGCAACTTGCTTGCTGTTCTTCTTGAAGTTCCCCTTCTTCTTCCCCTTGCCCTTTTTCTTGAAACTAGTGGTCTTGTTTACCATCAACACTTGATGCTCCTTCTTGTTTTTTACCTCCGCAGCTTTTAGCATTGCGAAGAGCTCGGGAATTGTCTTATCCATCCCTTGCATATTATAGTTCATCACAAAGCTCTTGTAGCTAGGTGGAAGTGATTGGAGAATTCTGTCAATGACGCAATCATCCGGAAGATTAACTCCCAGTTGAATTAAATGATTATTATACCCAGACATTTTGAGTATATGCTCACTGACATAACTGTTCTCCTCCATCTTGCAGCTATAGAACTTATTGGAGACTTCATATCTCTCAATCCGGGCATTTGCTTGAAATATTAGCTTCAACTCCTGGAACATCTCATATGCTCCATGACGTTCAAAACGTCGTTGAAGTCCCGATTCTAAGCCGTAAAGCATGGCACACTGAACTATCGAGTAGTCATCAGCTTTGCTCTGCCAGACGTTCATAACATCTGGTGTTGCTCCAGCAACAGGCCTGGCACCCAGCGGTGCTTCCAGGACGTAATTCTTCTATGCAGCAATGAGGATAATCCTCAAGTTACGGACCCAGTCCGTATAATTGCTACCATCATCTTTCAACTTTGCTTTCTCAAGGAACGCATTAAAATTCAAAGGAACAATAGCACGGGCCACATCTATCTACAATCAAACATAAACAAGCAAGATACTATCAGGTACTAAGTTCATGATAAATTTAAGTTCAATTAATCATATTACTTAAGAACTCCCACTTAGAAAGACACCCCTCTAATCTTCTAAGTGATCACGTGATCCAAATCAACTAAACCATAACCGATCATCACGTGAAATGGAGTAGTTTTCAATGGTGAACATCACTATGTTGATCATATCTACTATATGATTCACGCTCGACCTTTCGGTCTCAGTGTTCCGAGGCCATATCTGCATATGCTAGGCTCGTCAAGTTTAACCTGAGTATTCTGCATGTGCAAAACTGGCTTGCACCCGTTGTATATGGACGTAGAGCTTATCACACCCGATCATCACGTGGTGTCTGGGCACGATGAACTTTGGCAACGGTGCATACTCAGGGAGAACACTTTTATCTTGAAATTTAGTGAGAGATCATCTTATAATGCTACCGTCAATCAAAGCAAGATAAGATGCATAAAAGATAAACATCACATGCAATCAATATAAGTGATATGATATGGCCATCATCATCTTGTTCTTGTGATCTCCATCTCCGAAGCATCGTCATGATCACCATCGTCACCGGCGCGACACCTTGATCTCCATCGTAGCATCGTTGTCGTCTCGCCAATCTTATGCTTCCACGACTATCGCTGCCGCTTAGTGATAAAGTAAAGCATTACAACGCGATTGCATTGCATACAATAAAGCAACAACCATATGGCTCCTGCCAGTTGGCGATAACTCGGTTACAAAACATGATCATCTCATACAATAAAATTTAGCATCATGTATTGACCATATCACATCACAACATGCCCTGCAAAAACAAGTTAGACGTCCTCTACTTTGTTGTTGCAAGTTTTACGTGGCTGCTACGGGCTTAGCAAGAACCGTTCTTACCTACGCATTAAACCCACAATGATAGTTTGTCAAGTTGGTGCTGTTTTAACCTTCGCAAGGACCGGGCGTAGCCACACTCGGTTCAACTAAAGTTGGAGAAACTGACACCCGCCAGCCACCTATGTGCAAAGCACGTCGGTAGAACCAGTCTCGTGTAAGCGTACGCGTAATGTCGGTCCGGGCCGCTTCATCCAACAATACCGCCGAACCAAAGTATGACATGCTGGTAAGAAGTATGACTTATATTGCCCACAAATCACTTGTGTTCTACTCATGCATATAACATCAACGCATAAAACCTAGGCTCTGATGCCACTGTTGGGGAACATAGTAATTTCAAAAAATTTCCTACGCACATGCAAGATCATGGTGATGCATAGCAATGAGAGGGGAGAGTGTTGTCTACATACCCTCGTAGACCGGAAGCGGAAGCATTAGCACAACGCGGTTGATGTAGTCGTACGTCTTCACGGCCCGACCGATCAAGCACCGAAACTACGACACCTCCGAGTTCTAGCACACGTTCAGCTCGATGACGATCCCCGGACTCCGATCCAGCAAAGTGTCGGGGATGAGTTCCGTCAGCACGACGGTGTGGTGACGATCTTGATGTTTTACCGTCGCAGGGCTTCGCCTAAGCACCGCTACAATATTATCGAGGACTATGATGGAGGGGGGCACCGCACATGGCTAAGAGATCAATGATCAACTGTTGTGTCTCTGGGGTGCCCCTACCCCCGTATATAAAGGAGTGGAGGAGGGGGCCGGCCAAGGAGGGTGGCGCGCCCTAGGGGGAGTCCAACTCCCACCGGGAGTAGGACTCCCCTTTTTCCTATTAGGAGTGGGAGAGGGAAGGAAGAGGAAGGAGGGAGGAAGGAAAGGGGGGGCCGGCCCCCCTCCCAATTCGGATTGGGCTTGGGGGGGGCGCCCTCCCTTGCTCCTTTCCCCTCCTTTCCACTAAGGCCCAATAAGGCCCATATACCTCCCGGGGGGTTCCGATAACCTCCCGGCGATCCGGTATTGTCCCAATCTCACCCGGAACCTTTCCGGTGTCCAAATATAGTCGTCCAATATATTGATCTTTATGTCTCGACCATTTCGAGACTCCTCGTCAAGTCCGTGATCACATCCGGGACTCTGAACAACCTCCGGTACATCAAAATATATAAACTCATAATGAAACTGTCATCGTAACATTAAGCGTGCGGACCCTACGGGTTCGAGAACAATGTAGACATGACCGAGACATGTCTCCGGTCAATAACCAATAGCGGAACCTGGATGCTCATATTGGTTCCTACATATTCTACGAAGATCTTTATCGGTCAGACTGCATAACAACATACGTTTGTTCCCTTTGTCATCGGTATGCTACTTGCCTGAGATTCGATCGTCGGTATCTCAATACCTAGTTCAATCTTGTTACTGGCAAGTCTCTTTACTCGTTCTGTAATACATCATCTTGAAACTAACTTATTAGTTGCATTGCTTGCAAGGCTTAAGTGATGTGCATTACCGAGAGGGCCCAGAGATACCTCTCCGACAATCGGAGTGACAAATCCTAATCTCGAAATACGCCAACCCAACATGTACCTTTGGAGACACCTGTAGAGCACCTTTATAATCACCTAGTTATGTTGTGATGTTTGGTAGCACACAAAGTGTTCCTCCGGTAAACGGGAGTTGCATAATCTCATAGTCATAGTGAGGGAGTCCTAGATTAGGGGGTGTTCGGGTAGCCGGACTATACCTTCAGCCGGACTCCAGGACTATGAAGATACAAGATTGAAGACCTTGTCCCGTGTCCGGATGGGACTTTCCTTGGCGTGGAAGGCAAGCTTGGCGATGCGGATATTCAAGATCTCCTACCATTGTAACCGACTCTGTGTAACCCTAACCCTATCCGGTGTCTATATAAACCGGAGGGTTGTAGTCCGTAGGCAATCAACTCCATACACAACAACCATACCATGGGCTAGCTTCTAGGGTTTAGCCTCCTTGATCTCGTGGTAGATCTACTCTTGTACTACCCATATCATCAATATTAATCAAGCAGGAGTACGGTATTACCTCCATCGAGAGGGCCCGAACCTGGGTAAAAAACATCGTGTCCCTTGTCTCCTGTTACCATCCGGCCTAGACGCACAGTTCGGGACCCCCTACCCGAGATCCGCCGGTTTTGACACCGACATTGGTGCTTTCATTGAGAGTTCCTCTGTGTCGTCGCCTTTAGGCCCGATGGCTCCTTTGGTCATCAACAACGATACGGTCCAGGGTGAGACTTTTCTCCCCGGATAGATCTTCGTCTTCGGCGGCTTTGCTCTGCGGGCCAATTCGCTCGGCCACCTGGAGCAGATCGAAAGCTACGCCCCTGGCCATCAAGTCAGGTTTGGAAGCTTAAGCTACATGGCTGACATCCGCGGGGACTTGATCTTCGACGGGCTCGAGCCATGGCCAAGCGCGCCGCACTATCTCGAGGGGCATCATCTAGCTCTGCCCCCGGACAGTGTCCTAGAGGCCGCACACGCACCGGTTCCGACCCCTAACGTGGAGCCTATTGCGCCAATTGAGGATGAGCGGTTGGACGTCACCTCGGGGGCTGCGATCCCGAAAGCGATCGAGCCGAACGCTAGCCCCGCACTTTGCACGACCCGGGACTCCGAGGATCCGGACTCCTCCCCGGACTCCGAACCCCCCGCGCCCCCGCCAATCGAATCCGATTGGGCGCCGATAATGGAGTTCACCGCCGCAGACATCTTTCAGCACTCGCCTTGTGGCGATATCCTGAACTCTCTCAAGTCTCTCTCCTTATCAGGAGAGCCCTGGCCGAACTACGGTCAGCGAGGATGGGATACGGACGATGAAGAAATTCAAAGCCCACCCACCACCCACTTGGTAGCCACTGTCGACAATTTAAACGACGTGCTCAACTTCGACTCTGGAGACATCGACAGCATGGATGACGATGCAGGAGATACCGACGAACCAACGCCCATAGGGCATTGGACAGCCACCTCATCTCACGATGTGTACATGGTGGATACCCCTAAAGGAAGCGACAACGAGGAAAAAGGGGATGGGATGGGAGATCGACCCCCCGAAAAGCAATCAAAGCGTCGGCGTAAACGCCGACCCAAGCCCCGCCTCGACAAAAACCCAGCCATAGAGCAGGACGAGCCGGTAGACGACGAGCAGGCCTTAGGGCAACCGTCCGAACAGGGAAACACGGATAGAGAAACCGAACATCCCTCCTCCGGCGAAAACGGCATTCCGGACGACCTCACGCCGAATAAACCTATGGAGGAGAAGAATCTCCACGAGAGGCTCGTTGCAACTGCACCAGCCTAAAAAAGCAGAAGCGGAAGCTAAAAACAGCGGAAGATGCACTCCAGATTAGATGGAGCAAAGTAATCAATACCACAGATAAGTACGGCGACAGTCGCCGCACTAAAAGCTATCCGAAAAGAAAGCTACTGCCTGAATTCGACGAAGAGGCCCTAGAGCCCTCGCATTCAAAAAATGAAAAAGCCACACGGTCGGATAGACAACCCCATAAAGTGGCAAGCGGCGCTGCACCTAAATCGGCATGCGACCCACTTAAGGATCCGCATCATGGCCCAGTCAGGTCCATTTATGGGCCAAGAAAGCAAGCTCTCGTAAGCAACGCTATGAAGCCATCATCGGAATTCGGCATACCCAAATACAGGGGCGCCGCACACCCCCTATGTTTCACCGATGAGGTCCTGGACTATGAATTCCCAGAGGGATTCAAACCCGTAAACATAGAGGCATATGATGGAACAACAGACCCTGGAGTTTGGATCGAGGATTATATCCTCCACATACACATGGCTAGAGGAGATGATCTCCACGCCATAAAATATCTACCCCTTAAGCTTAAAGGGCCAGCCCGGCATTGGCTTAAAAGCCTTCCCGAAAACACAATTGGAAGCTGGGAAGAGCTCGAGGATGCTTTCCGAGCAAACTTTCAAGGGACCTATGTCCGCCCTCCGGATGTAGACGATCTTAGTCACATAACTCAACAACCCAGAGAATCAGCTCGGCAGTTCTGGAATAGATTCCTCACTAAAAAGAATCAGATAGTCGACTGTCCGGACGCCGAAGCCTTAGCAGCTTTCAGGCATAACGTCCGAGACGAATGGCTCGCCAGACACCTCGTCCAAGAAAAGCCAAGAACAATGGCCGCACTAACAAGCCTCATGACCCGCTTTTGTGCAGGGGAGGACAACTGGTTGGCAAGGTGCAGCCCCAGCGACCCAAGTACATCCGAAACTAGGGATGGAAACGGAAAACCGTGACGCAACAAGGACCGTCGCTGGACTAAGGACAAAAGTCCGAAGAGCACGGCAGTCAATGCCGGATTCAAAGGCTCATGACAAAATCAGGAAAAATCGCCCCCCTAGGATAACAGGGACGATCCATCCAACCTAAATAAAATCCTGGACAGGATATGTCAGATACATAGTACTCCCGGGAAGCCTGCTAACCATACCCACAGAGACTGTTGGGTTTTCAAACAATCCGGCAAACTCAATGCCGAACACAAGGGGCTCGACACACCAAGCAAAGACGAGGACGAACCCCAAAAGCAGAGCACCAGGAAACAAAAGAACTTCCCACAAGAAGTAAAAATAGTGAACTCACTTCACATAACAAAACGTGCGGCGCCCGTAAAGGTATGCACCACACGGCCCATCCCCAAAGGGTCCTGCCACTGGTTGTCAAAACCGATCATCTTCGATTAGCTAGATTATTCTAGGAATATCAAGAATGTAGGCTGGACTGCCTTGATACTCGATCCAATAATTGGCGGACTCCAGTTTTCAAATGTCCTTATGGACGGCGGCAGTGGACTAAACCTGATATATCAGGATACAATCCAGCACATGGGGATAAACCCAGCAAGAATCCGCCACAGCAAAACCTCCTTTCAAGGGGTAATACCTGGTCCGGACACCCATTGTATGGGTTTTCTCCGGCTCGAAGTCATATTCGGCTCTGCCGATAACCTCCGCCGCGAAAAGCTGACCTTCCATATCGTCCCGTTCTCAAGTCGCTATCAAGCACTACTGGGACGCGAAGCTTTCGCTCGCTTTAACGCAATACCGCATTATGCATCTCTTACGCTTAAGATGCCCGGTCCACGAGGCATCATCTCTTTGAAGGGGAAGCACTAAAGTGCGCCTCCCCAAGTGGAGGACTGTGCGGCCGCTTTGACAGCCCCACAGCAAAATGGCCTCACCGGCCAAAAAACTTCGAAATAGGTCATTCAAGACCACGAACGCGGATAGACGAGTTCGGTGCAAAATCATCATTGATGCAGGCCTAGAAGCCATATACCCCCGCACTAGGGGCTCCACGCATATACAATAAGAGACAATAAAACTCAATCCTATATATCTTACTTTATACTTTGCTTATTTCAAACTTTTTCGGCACAACCCGTTTTCAACTCAGTTCCTCTCTTTTACAGATGAACGTCGTGCGGCGCCCATCCAGGATACGGCACAATGGAGACACAGGCGCAGACGTGCAGTAGGGACCCGTCCTAAAGGATTCTTTTTAGATTAAGACCCTGCGTAAACCTTTTTTACTGTCTCTTGTTGCTACACATCCCCTGGTTTTTTCTTTCTGATATAACCAAGGAGGAGGCTAGCGTCTTGGCATGTGGCCACGTCAGAATTTTTGCACGTACCTGGACACTAGGGGCTTTTTTAATAAAGAGTGTTATTTTGCCCGCACTCATAAAGACCGAACACCTTAGGGAGTGTTCGGCGTCGCGAGTTTTGGCATTATATGCATCAGCTCCGAATCATGTCTTTGGTCAAATGTTGGGTTGCCCGGCTCCTGAGTTCGGCTACCTTACGTTCCGCTCTATCGGCTAAGGTAGCACCAGGAGAACTACTGCGATTGTGCCCTGGTTCGGCCGGGCGAGCACCTTAGTAGAGAAAGCCGAAAACTGACTGTCATGATGTAGCATAAGACTGGTCAGCCACTCGATGACCTGTCGGAATCTATCGGATTCCTCCGCTTTAACGAAGGGCCGCTTCCCGGTCAGGCACATACGCGCCCCGAAGTCAGACGAGTGCAGTTGCCACCAAGGAGCTACCTAAATAGTCTCATTGTCAAACTCCTATGGCTAAGTGAAAGTGTTAAAGCATTATAGTCCGGTTGCCTGGCCCACTGTGCTATCACCTCCTTTGTAGGACCAAGACGTTGGGTTAAGTGTGAAAATGCGTCTTCTGCGAGCACCCCCGCACTATGTGCATGGGGGCTGAAGCCAACGACTGCCATCTTTCAGATTCTATATATATATATATATATATATATATATATATATCTTAAAGCGGCCGCACAGGAGGTGTTCCCAATACTTGGAGGCACAAGTATAAAAAAGGCCACTACAGTTTATCAAAATATTACTTTATAATTACATATGCTATCATAGCATAGCATCTTTCGGGCACTGCGTCTCTATTACACGAGCGCCTTTAAGAACTTCCTGAAAATAGTGCTCGGAGGGTACTCGGCTTTTGTCCGAATCTCGGGACGCAACAACGGTGGTCTCCATCTCTGCCCAGTATGTCTTAACACGGGCAAGAGCCATCCTAGCGCCCTCTATGCATGCTGACCTCTTCATTGCATTTATACGCGGCACCGCATCAAGGAATTGCTGCACCAAGCTGAAATAACTCTTCGGCTCCGATCTCCCCGGGCACAGGTGACCCATGACGTACTTCATGGCGAGTCCGGACAATCTATTCAGTTCGGCCCATTGAGCCAGGCGATCGTCCACTGCCAGTGGACGCTCTGGATTGTGGAACTGTGACCAGAAAAGCTTTTCCACTTCGCGATCTTTTAGATCTCGAAAGTGTTCAGTCGCATCAGCAGCACTTGCTGCCAAATCCAGATAGGTGTCCTCCACACTCCACATCCGGTCCAACGGAGCAAACTTCGGATCACAAAACTTCCTCCGCAGCATAAAGGGCTTTCCAGCCGCAATCTGTTCGGCCTGAGGCAGCTCCTCCTTCGCAGCTCTCATCGCAGAGCGAGCGTCCTTGGCATCGGCAATGGCCTTCTCTAAGTCCGTCTGTCTCTCCCGGTCTTCTTTCTCAAGAAGTTTGCAACGGTCTACAGTGCTCTTTAACTTCTCGGCCATCTCGGCCATCTATTCTTTGCTTCGGCAGTGAGCAGCCTGTTCAGCTCTCAGCTCTTCAAGGGCCTTCTCGGCAGCCGCATCGCTTTTTCTAGCTTGCTCCTTAGCTCGGGCAAGTTCTGCCCTAAGATTCTCCATGGCGGCCGTACCATCTGCGTCAAGCACACACATTGTAAGACACTGGCATGAAGCTCCTCTTACCTGATGCCGCCCGAAGAATTACATACCTTGAGCCTCATCAAGCCGCTTGTTGACAAGCGCGATGTCGGCATCTGCCATGTCCAGTTGCCGCTTTAGTTCGGCCACATCATCAGTTCGGCTTGATTCCGGACACCTCGCCACCTACATTCAAAGGCGACATCTTAGACCTGGGATTATGATCCTCTGCGTGCCTTCATTTCTTGACAACGCGCAGAGTCTCAGGGGCTACTATCTACACAGGGCGCATCTTACTTATGCGCAACTGAAAAGAGTGTACATTATCTAATGTACCTCAAAACCCGTCAGTAAACTTTTGACGGCCTCATGCAATCCGCTTTCTACGGATGAAATCCTTTCAATCACCGTGCCCATCAATGCACGGTGCTCCTCTGAGATAGAAGCTCGCCCTAGCAGAATCTTTAGCTCCTCTGGCCGAGCACCAGACGGTGCCAGACTTGTCCTATGGCCTCTTTCGAAGGCCAGATGCGGAGAGCCTTGGGGGGCCACATAGCTATCTTCCGCCCCTGCCGGATTCAGAGAAACCCTCCACGATGACACCTCAGGGTCGCCCGCCTCGCTAGGCGGTACGGCAGGGGGAGGCGTCCCGCTCTCCATCATCTCTGGAAGAAGATCCCCCGAAGACGAGCTCTGCTGAGAAGGGCTGAGGTCCGAGCTACAAGGTAAAATTTCGGTTAATCTTCTCAGATATAAATCAAGGATTTCTTTCATCCCTCAAAAGGAAAACCTCTCTCTACTTACGGCTCGCTGGAGGGCTGATCCCTTTGAGGGCGTAGTTCGACCGAGGAACTCCCCGGCGTCGGATCCTCTGACGAGGATTTTCTCCCCCGCTTCGGGGCCATGGTCTCCGGGTCGTCAGAGGCGGCCCTCTTCTTCCCCTTGGGAGAGGAATTGTCGGTTCCTCCCTTCAGAGCAGCCTCCTTCGAGGAGGCCATAGTTCCCTTGTCCTTCCCCTTACTTCCCTCCAAAGGCATTATCTTCAACATCCTGACAAGCACGGGATCCGGCCTAGTTTCGGGAAGGGGAGCCGGACACCTGATCAGCTTTGCCTTCGCTATCCACTCCTGTTTAAAAGGACAGCTCTTTTAGGGGCAAGTTTATGACGATTATATGGGTAGTAGGTCCGGGCACAAGGTTACTTACTTGGGTATCCGGGCGATTGCAGCTTAGGCCTGCGTCCTCGGTCAAATCCGGACACATCATTTGTGATCCGAAGAACCGTTTATACATCTCCACGGGCGTTGCGCCCATAAAATGCTGGAGAGCTCGTGGTCCCTCCGGATTAAACTCCCACAGACGAAGGGAGCGATGTTTGCTGGGCAGTGTTCGGTGAATCAGCATGACCTGCGTCACCTTGACCAGGTTGAGATCTCTTTCTAAGAGATCCCTGATGCGGCCTTGCAACAAGGGCACGTCTTTGGATAACCCCCAATCTAATCCTTTGTTGACCCATGATGCTAGCCGTGATGGGGGACCCGAGCGAAAGGAAGGAGGCGCCGCCCACTTAGCGCTCCTGGGAGCGGTGATATAGAACCATTCTCGTTGCCACAAGCCGAGCTCCTCTTGAAAGGAGCCCTCGGGCCATGGAGCATCAGCATTCTTACTTATGACAGCGCCTCCGCACTCTGCGTGCCATCCCTCGATCATCTTCGGCTCCACTCCAAAAGTCTTGAGCCATAATCCGAAGTGAGGAGTAACATGGAGGAACGCTTCGCACAAAATGATGAATGAGGAAATGTGGAGGATGGACTCCGGAGCTAAGTCATGAAATTTCAGCCCGTAATAAAACAGCAGCCCCCTCACGAAGGGATCCATCGGGAAGCCTAACCCCCGAAGGAAGTGAGACATGAACACTATGCTCTCACCGGGCTGGGGACTGGGAATAGCCTGCCTTTGAGCAGGCAGCCTATGCGAAATTTCGGCGGTCAAGAACTTAGCCTCTCTCAACTTTAGCACGTCCTCCTCCGTGACGGAGGAGGGCATCCATCGGCCTTGAAGGTCGGAACCGGACATTATCGAAGGTCCGAAGCGCCTGGAATCTGGAGCCTAGGGTGTTGGAACTCGAGGCGACGGGCGAACTCGTTTGAGATTGGAAAAAAGGAGTAAGGCCTTGGTCTCTTTATAAGAGGTTGAATACCAGGAGCCCTCCCCGTAACCGTTTGGGACTCGCCTTTAATCGAGAAAACATGCTAACGGGCACGATTGGGTTACCCACGTCCGTATTGATGAGAATCCCGTAAAAGGGGGGCACACGATCTCTGCTTTAACAAGACGTGCCAAGGAAACCGCCTCGCAAAACACGCTGAGGTGGAAAATTGAAAACGATTCGAGTAAAGGACTTAGCTGTAGTGTGATGACACACTACGGAATACGTCAGCAGATTTGATTTGTGTCAATATTATTCTCTCTATGGCAATATGTGGAAGCTTATTTTGCAGAGCCGGACACTACTCTTGGTGTTTACAATCTTCTATGAAGGACTTGGAGGAGGAACCCGCCTTGCAATGCCGAAGACAATTTGCGCGCCGGACTCGTCGTAATTGAAGCCTGGTTCAGGGGCTATTGAGGGAGTCCTGGATTAGGGGGTGTTCAGGTAGCCGGACTATACCTTCAGCCGGACTCCAGGACTATGAAGATACAAGATTGAAGACCTCGTCCCGTGTCCGGATGGGACTTTCCTTGGCGTGGAAGGCAAGCTTGGTGATGCGGATATTCAAGATCTCCTACCATTGTAACCGACTCTGTGTAACCCTAACCCTATCCGGTGTCTATATAAACCGGAGGGTTGTAGTCCGTAGGCAATCAACTCCATACACAACAATCATACCATAGGCTAGCTTCTAGGGTTTAGCCTCCTTGATCTCGTGGTAGATCTACTCTTGTACTACCCATATCATCAATATTAATCAAGCAGGAGTAGGGTATTACCTCCATCGAGAGGGCCCGAACCTGGGTAAAAAACATCGTGTCCCTTGTCTCCTGTTACCATCCGGCCTAGACGCACAGTTCGGGACCTCCTACCCGAGATCCGCCGGTTTTGACACCGACATTGGTGCTTTCATTGAGAGTTCCTCTGTGTCGTCACCTTTAGGCCCGATGGCTCCTTTGATCATCAACAACGATACGGTCCAGGGTGAGACTTTTCTCCCCAGACAGATCTTCGTCTTCGACGGCTTCGCTCTGCGGGCCAATTCGCTCGGCCACCTGGAGCAGATCGAAAGCTACGCCCCTGGCCATCAAGTCAGGTTTGGAAGCTTAAACTACACGGCTGACATCCGCGGGGACTTGATCTTCGACGGGCTCGAGCCATGGCCAAGCGCGCCGCACTATCTCGAGGGGCATGATCTAGCTCTGCCCCCGGACAGTGTCCTAGAGGCCGCACACGCATCGGTTCCGACCCCTAACGCGGAGCCTATTGCGCCAATTGAGGATGAGCGGTTGGACGTCACCTCGGGGGCTGCGATCCCGAAAGCGATCGAGCCGAACGCTAGCCCCGCACTTTGCATGACCCATGACTCCAAGGATTCGGACTCCTCCCCGGACTCCGAACCCCCCGCGCCCCCGCCAATCGAATCCGATTGGGTGCCGATAATGGAGTTCACCGCCGCGGACATCTTTCAGCACTCGCCTTGTGGCGATATCCTGAACTCTCTCAAGTCTCTCTCCTTATCAGGAGAGCCCTGGCCGAACTACGGTCAGCGAGGATGGGATACGGACGATGAAGAAATTCAAAGCCCACCCACCACCCACTTGGTAGCCACTGTCGACAATTTAAATGACGTGCTCAACTTCGACTCCGGAGACATCGACAGCATGGATGACGATGCAGGAGATACCGACGAACCAACGCCCATAGGGCATTGGACAGCCACCTCATCTCACGATGTGTACATGGTGGATACCCCTAAAGGAAGCGACAACGAGGAAAAAGGGGATGGGACGGGAGATCGACCCCCCAAAAAGCAATCAAAGCGTCGGCGTAAACGCCGACCCAAGCCCCGCCTCGACAAAAACCCAGCCATAGAGGGCCCGAACCTGGGTAAAAAACATCGTGTCCCTTGTCTCCTGTTACCATCTGGCCTAGACGCACAGTTCGGGACCTCCTACCCGAGATCCGCCGGTTTTGACACCGACACATAGGAACATGTATAAGTCATGAAGAAAGCAATAGCAACATACTAAACGATCGGGTGCTAAGCTAATGGAATGGGTCATGTCAATCATATCATTCTCCTAATGATGTGATCCCGTTAATCAAATGACAACCCATGTCTATGGTTAGGAAACTTAACCATCTTCGATTAACAAGCTAGTCAAGTAGAGGCATACTAGTGACACTTTGTTTGTCTATGTATTCACACAAGTATTACGTTTCCGGTTAATACAATTCTAGCATGAATAATAAACATTTATCATGATATAAGGAAATAAACAATAACTTTATTATTGCCTCTAGGGCATATTTCCTTCAGGAAGGATGGGAAAAAGTGCATATAATCCATGGACTCAACATTAGTCATAAAGAACTCATATACTTATTGCAAAAATCTAGAAGTTATCAAAGCAAAGTATTACGTGCATGCTCCTAGGGGGATAGATTGTTAGTAAAAGACCATCGCTCGTCCCCGACCGCCACTCATAAGGAAGACAATCAATAAATAAATTATGCTCCGACTTCATCACATAACGGTTCACCATACGTGCATGCTACGGGAATCACAAACTTTAACACAAGTATTCTTTAAATTCACAACTACTAAACTAGCATAACTCTAATATTATCACCTCCATATCTCAAAACAATTATCATGCTTCAATCTTCTCTTAGTATTCAACGCACTCAAAAGAAAATTTCACATATCTTGAACACCAAGCATATTTATATTAAGCAAAGTACCATGCTATTAAGACTCTCAAAATAATTTAAGTGAAGCATGAGAGATCAATAGTTTCTTTAAAACAAACCACCACTGTGCTCTAAAAGATCTAAGTGAAGCACATAGAGCAAAATTATAACGCTCAAAAGATATAAGTGAAGCACATAGAGCAAAACTACATAGCTCAAAAGATATAAGTGAAGCACATAGAGTATTCTATCAAAATTTAATTCATAGATGACTCTCTCAAAAGGTGTGTACAGCAAGGATGATTGTGGCATACTAACAAACAAAGACAGAAATAATACAAGACGCTCCAAGCAAAACACATATCATGTTGGTGAATAAAAAATATAGCTCCAAGTAAATTACCGATGGAAGTGGACGAAAGAGGGGATGCCTTCCGGGGCATCCCCAAGCTTTGACTTTCTAGTGTCCTTCGATTATCTTGGGTGTTCCATGGGCATCCCCAAGCTTAGGCTCTTGCCACTCCTTGTTCCATAATCCATCAAAAGAACTCACCCAAAACTTGAAAACTTCACAACACAAAACTCAAAATAGAAAACTCGTGAGCTCCGTTAGCGAAAGAAAACAAACGACCACTTCAAGTTACTGTAATGAACTCAATCTTTACTTGTATTGGTGTTAAACCTACTGTATTCCAACTTCTCTATGGATTATAAACTATTTTACTAGCCATAGATTCATCAAAATAAGCAAACAACACACGAAAAAACAGAATTTGTCAAAAACAGAACAGTCTGTAGTAATCTGTAGCTAGAGCAAGATCTGGAACCCCAAAAATTCTAAAATAAATTGCTGGACGTGAGGAATTTATCTATTAATCATCTTCAAAAAGAATTAACTAAATAGCACTCTTCAAATAAAAATGACAGCAGTTCTCGTGAGCGCTAAAGTTTCTGTTTTTTACAGCAAGTTCAATAAGACTTTCCCCAAGTCTTCCCAACGGTTCTACTTGGCACAAACACTAATTAAACACAAAAAACACAACCAAAACAGAGGCTAAATAATTTATTTATTAAATAACAGGAAGGATAAATATTGTGTTGTCTCCCAACAAGCGCTTTTTTTTAAATCCTTAAAGCTAGGCATTGATAATTTTAATGATGCTCACAAGAAAGACAAGAATTGAAGCACAAAAGGAGCATCATAAAGCATGTGACAAACACATCTAAGTCTAACATACTTCCTATGCATAGGCATCTTAAAGGCAAACAAATTATCATAGCAAGCAAAAACTAGCATATGCAAGGAAGCGGAAAGAAATAATAGCAATCTCAAAATAACGAGAGGTAATTTAGTAACATGAAAATTTCTACCACCATATTTTCCTCTCTCGTAATAATTATATGTAGGATCATAAGCAAATTCAACAAAATAGCTATCACAAAAAATATTTTCAACACGATCCACATGCATGCAAAGTTGACACTCTTTCAAAATAGTGGGATCTAAAGTTGACACTCTTCCAAACCCACTTTCAATAATATTGCAAACACTATTATCAATCCTATATTCATCATGGGGTTTAAATAGATTTTCAAGATCATAAGAAGAATCACCCCAATCATAATCATTGCAACAAGTAGTAGACATAGCAAAACTAGCATCCCCAAGCTTAGGGTTTTGCATCTTATTAGCACAATTGACACCAAGAGAATTTATAATAAAATCATTGCAATCATGCTTTTTATTCAAAGATCTATCATGAGTCACTTCATAAAGCACTTCATCACGATTTTCAGATTTACGAATTTCAGGCAAAAGCTTATAAAGATAATCTAGTGCATCCAAATCACTAGGAATTGGTTCATCATAATTGGATCCCTTAAAAAGATTGGCAAGCGGATGTGGATCCATAGATCTTAAGTTCTCTATTTAGTAATAAATAAACAACTATTCCAACCATACGAGCAAACAAGAAACGGGCAAAAGAGGCAATTAGAGAGGGAGGATAGAGAGAGAGAGGGCGAATAAAACGGCAAGGGTGAATTGGGGGGAGAGGAAAACGAGAGGCAAATGGAAAATAATGTAATGTGAGAGATAGGGATTGTGATGGGTACTTGGTATACTGACTTTTTGCGTAGACTCCCCGGCAACGGCGCTAGGAATCCTTCTTGCTACGTCTTGAGCTTGCGTTGGTTTTCCCCGAAGAGGAAGGGATGATGCAGCAGAGTAGCGTAAGTATTTCCCTCAGTTTTTGAGAACCAAGGTATCAATCCAGTAAGAGCCCACGCTCAAGTCCCTCGTACCTGCACAAAGCGATAGCTACCCGCAACCAACGCGATTAGGGGTTGTCAAGCCCTTCACGGTCACTTACGAGAGTGAGATCTGATAGATAGAATATTTTTGGTATTTTTGATATAAAGATGCAAAGTAAAAAGTAAAAGCAAAGTAAATAGCAAAACAATATAAAAGTGATGGAGATTGATATGATGAGAATAGACCCAGGGGCCATAGGTTTCACTAGTGGCTTCTCTCGAGAGCATAAGTTTTCTACGGTGGGTGAACAAATTACTGTTGAGCAATTGACAGAATTGAGCATAGTTATGAGAATATCTAGGCATGATCATGTATATAGGCATCACGTCCGTGACAAGTAGATCGAAACGATTCTGCATCTACTACTATTACTCCACTCATCCACCGCTATCCAGCATGCATCTAGAGTATTAAGTGAAAAACAGAGTAACGCTTTAAGCAAGATGACACGATGTAGAGAGATAAATTCATGCAATATGAAATAAACCCCATCTTGTTATCCTCGATGGCAACGATAAAATACGTGTTTTGCTGCCCCTTCTGTCACTGGGAAAGAACACCGCAAGATCGAACCCAAAGCTAAGCACTTCTCCCATGGCAAGAACTACCAATCTAGTTGGCCAAACCAAACGGATAATTCGAAGAGACTTGCAAAGATAACCAATCATACATAAAAGAATTCAGAGAAGATTCAAATATTGTTCATAGATAGACTTGATCATAAACCCACAATTCATCGGTCTCAACAAACACACCGCAAAAGAAGAAGATTACATCGAATAGATCTCCACGAGAGAGGGGGAGAACATTGTATTGAGATCCAAAAAGAGAGAAGAAGCCATCTAGCTACTAACTATGGACCCGGAGGTCTGAGGTAAACTACTCACACTTCATCGGAGAGGCTATGATGATGTAGAAGCCCTCCGTGATGACGGCCCTCTCCGGCGGAGCTCCGGAACAGGCCCCAAGATGAGATCTCGTGGATACAGAAAGTTGCGGTGGTGGAATTAGGTTTTGGCTCCTGTTCTGATCGTTTGGGGGTACGTGGGTATATATAGGAGGAAGGAGTACGTCGGTGGAGCACCGAGGGTCCCACGAGGCAGGGGGCGCGCCCTAGGGGGGGCGCCCCTACCCTCGTGAGCACCTCTTTGCTTCCTTGCAGTAGGGTCCAAGTGTCCTGGATCACGTTCGGTGATAAAATCACGTTCCCGAAGATTTTATTCCGTTTGGACTCCGTTTGATATTCCGTTTCTTCGAAACACCGAAATAGGCAAAAAAACAGCAATTCTGGGCTGGGCCTCCGGTTAATAGGTTAGTCCCAAAAATAATATAAAAGTGGAAAATAAAGCCCAATATAGTCCAAAACAGTAGATAATATAGCATGGAGCAATCAAAAATTATAGATACGTTGGAGACGTATCAATAACCTAGGGCGATTAGGCACTAGCTCCAGTTCATCGATATAATGTAGGCATGTATTATGTAAATAGTCATACGTGCTTATGGAAAGAACTTGCATGACATCTTTTGTCCTACCCTCCCGTGGCAGCGGGGTCCTATTGGAAACTAAGGGATATTAAGGCCTCCTTTTAATAGAGAACTAGAACAAAGCATTAGCACACGGTGAATACATGAACTCCTCAAACTACGGTCATCACCAGGAGTGGGCCCGACTATTGTCACTCCGGGGTTGCCGGATCATAACACGTAGTAGGTGACTATAACTTGCAAGATCGGATCTAGAACATGGATATAATGGTGATAACATAAATGGTTCAGATCTGAAATCATGGCACCTAGGCCCAAAGTGACAAGCATTAAGCATGGAAAATTCATAGCACCATCAATCTAAGAATATAGTGGAAACTAGGGATCAAGCCCTAACAAAACTAACTTGATTACATGATGAATCTCATCCAACTCCTCACCGACCAGCGAGCCTACGAAGGAATTACTCACTCCCGATGGGGAGCATCATGGAATTGGCGATGGAGAAGGGTTGGTGATGAGGAAGAACGAAGATCCCCCTCTCCGGAGCCCTAAACGGACTCCAGATCTACCCTCCCGAGGAAGAACAGGGCTTGGCGGCAGCTCCGTCTCATGGTTCACAATAATTCTTTCTGCCTGATTTTTTTCTGGAAAAATAGGATTTTATAGCATCGGTTTCAGGGTCTGTGGGGCCACCAGGTGGGGACAACCCACCTGGGCGCGCGATGTGACACCTGGATAATTAGACTACAGTAATTCCCTGCTAATGATGCCATGTCACCTCGGTTACTGTTGATAAACTCGCGTCATTTCAAAACCCAGTTCAAATTTCAAATTTTAAAGTAAAACCAAACCATAAAAGTTTTCAAACAATAAACCAAAAATGTTCGGGTTGTGGCAAATATTCCATACTAAATATTTGTGAAGAAAACCACACTTCTGTAAAGTATATAAGTGCACTATATTAAGTAAAATAGTAGCAAAAACGATTATTTAAATACCTTTTATGATTAATAAAATGTCAAACTAAGTTATTTGGGGTCTAGACTTTTTGTGGCTATGGGCTAAGTTGAAATTCAAATTTTGATACTAAGTGTATATTTACTAAAATAAAATGCAACTAAAATAAAATAGGAAGGGATAAATAAAAAGAAAAGAAATAAAACAAAGCAAAACAAAAAAAGGACCCCCCCACGCGCTGGGCCTTAGCCCAGCTGTCCATCCGACCAGACCGGCCAGCCTTGGCCTATATGGCCCCCTCACCCCGTGACCTAACCGACCCCCTCCCCCACGATCCCCACAATCCCCCCCCCCCGCCTGGTTCTGCATCGCGCCCCAGCGCGCCCGGACCCGGCCGCCTCGTCCCAGCGTCCCATCGCCGGCGTCGCCCGTCTCCGCCGTCGCCGGCGTCGCCCGTCTCCGCCGTCGCCTCTCCGTCTCCTCCCCACGCCGGACCTCCTCGACCTCCTCCCCGACGGCCTCCCCAAGCCACGTTGCGCCCCATCGCCGCTCGCCGTCTCTGGTGCCACCTCGCCGATGCCGCCCCACTGCCTCTTCCTCACTGGTCCTCCCCGAGCACCGCTACACGAACCCCTACCGCCTGCGGTGAGGCCCCCGGCCTCCTCTCTCTCACTCGCGCCTGACCGCCCGCCGCCTCCCGCTGCTCGCTCACCGTGGCCGAAGCCCCTCGCGCGTGCGCCCGCGCGGGGATGGGCTCGCAGCTGCCCACTGCTGCCGTTACCGCCCGTGGCCACTCCGACCATTGCCTTGGACCACGCGCCCCGCATGCTTGCTCGCCTCTGTCGCCTGCCGCCGTCCTCGCTTCTGGTCGCGCCCTCTCCGGCACCGCCTCCCGCTATGCCCGCGACCCTCCCCCTCACCTCGCTCCCACACCCGCCTGCGCGCACCCCCTTTGTTGCAGCTGCTCTGCTTCTGCTGCGCAACCGGCTATCGCGCCCCGGGCAGCCCCCGACAGCGCCCCCACCCCTACTCCTCGCACCACTGCACTGCCCCATGCCCCGCCATTCCTGCACGCAGCCGTAGCCCCTCACGCGCGCCCCTGCGCCACCACCTCCAGCCTCGCCGCGTCACCCTGCTCCGGCCCGCCTCCCATGCTCGTCGGGCCGACGACTCAGGCCGGCCGCGCCCCCCTCGCCGCGCCGCTCCGGCGCCCTACTGTTGGCCTGGGCGGGCGCCCGCTCAT
Source organism: Triticum urartu (assembly GCF_003073215.2). Taxonomy (NCBI): domain Eukaryota; kingdom Viridiplantae; phylum Streptophyta; class Magnoliopsida; order Poales; family Poaceae; genus Triticum; species Triticum urartu. The sequence goes on from NC_053023.1 coordinate 194,468,805, forward strand.
GGTCGCGCCTGCATGCCCGTTCGCCCGTTAGCCCCTTGGCCCAATGACATGTGGGGCCAAGCCCAGAACGATTTAAAATAAATAATAATTAATTAATTAATTAATTAATTAAAGAATTAATTAATTTTGATTAATTAAACTAAACATCTAATTAACTTAATTAATCATGATTAATAAACCTAATTAATTAACTAACCTAATTAATTTGTTAACTAAACTACTTAACTAGGTTAATTAGTAGTCAGTCAATGACAGGTGGGACCCACCTGTCAGGTTGACCAGGTCAACGGTCAACGTTGACTGCTGACGTCATGCTGACGTCAGCATGCACTGTTCTTGATAATGTTGAATTTAAATAATTAAATAAATCCTAAAAATGATTTAAATCTTTTAAAATTAATGTAAAATAAACCGTAGCTCGGATGGAAAAACTTTGTACATGAAAGTTGCTCAGAACGACGAGACAAATCCGGATACGCAGCCCGTTCGTCCGCCACGCATCCCTAGCATAGCGAACACGCAACTTTCCCCCTCCGATTCATCTGTCCAAAAATGCGAAACACCGGGGATAATTTCCCGGATGTTTCCCCCCTTCCCCGGTACCACCTCGTACCGCGTTAGGGCACGCCTAGCACTGCTACTTGTCATGTCATGCATCGCTATGCATCTGTTTGCTTAATATTTGTTGTTTCTTCCCCCTCTTCTCTGGCTAGACACCGAGACCGACGCCGCTGCTACCCAGTACGACTATAGTGTTGACGACCCTTCTCTCTTATCAGAGCAACCAGGCAAGCCTCCCCCCTTGATCCCCAGATATCGCCTACTCTTCTCTCTACTTCTTGCATTAGAGTAGTGTAGCTTGTTACTGCTTTCCGTAATCCTATTCTGATGCATAGCATGTCATTGTTGCTACAACTATTGATACCTTACCTGCAATCCTAAATGCTTAGTATAGGATGCTAGTTTACCATCAGTGGCCCTACATTCTTGTCCGTCTGCCATGCTATACTATCGGTCCGTGATCACTCGGGAGGTGGTCACGGGTATATAATTATATACATAATATATGATACTTGTGGTGACTAAAGACGGGTCGGCTCGAAGAGTACCCGCGAGTGATTCACGGATTGGGTCCGAAAGGACGTTTGTCCCGACGGCCCTCTGAGTGGATCTTTGTGGCGGAGCGACAGGGTAGGTTGAGACCACCTAGGAGAGAGGTGGGCCTGGCCCTGGTCGGCATCCGTGGTTATTTCAAAATAACACGCTTAACGAAATCTTGGTATTTGGTCTGAGTCTGGCTGCTGGCCTATACGCACTAACCAACTACGTAGGAACAGTTATGGGCACTCGACGTCGTGGTATCAGCCGAAGCCTTCGTGACGTCAGCGACTGAGCGGCGCATGCCGCATTGGACCGTAAGCCTGCTCTTGTATTAAGGGGGCTAGGTCTGCTTCCGGCCGCCCTCGCAACGTGCAGGTGTGCAATGGGCGATGGGCCCAGACCCCTGCACCATAGGATTTAGACCAGCGTGCTGACCTCTCTGTTGTGCCTAGGTAGGGCTGCGACGTGTTGATCTCCCGAGGCCGGGCAAGACCCAGGAAAGTGTGTCCGGACAAAGGGGATCGAGCGTGTTGGGAAATGTGGTGCACCCTTGCAGGGAAGTTAATCTATTCGAATAGTCGTGATCTTCGGTAACAGGACGACTTGGAGTTGTACCTTGACCTTATGACAACTAGAACCGGATACTTAATAAAGCACACCCTTCCAAGTGCCAGATACAACCCGGTGGTCGCTCTTTAACAGGGCGACGAGGAGAGGATCCCCGGGTAGGATTATGCTACACGATGCTACTTGGTGAACTTACCTTCTACTCTCTTCTACATGCTATAAGATGGAGGTGGCCAGAAGCGTAGTCTTCGAAAGGACTAGCTATCCCCCTCTTATTCCGGCATTCTGCAGTTCAGTCCACATATGATACCCCTTTTCCATTTGATACCAATGCATACATATGTAGTGTAGCTCCTTGCTTGCGAGTACTTTGGATGAGTACTCATGGTTGCTTTATTCCCCCTTTTCCCCCTTCCTATACCCGATTGCTGCGACCAGACGATGGAGTCCAGGAGCCAGACGCCACCGTTGACGACGACTCCTACTACTCTGGAGGTGCCTGCTACTACGTGCAGCCCGTTGGTGACGACCACGAGTAGTTTAGGAGGATCCCAGGCAGGAGGCATGCGCCTCTTTCGATATGTATCCCAGTTTGTGCTAGCCTTCTTAAGGCAAACTTGTTTAACTTATGTCTGTACTCAGATATTGTGGCTTCCGCTGACTCGTCTATGATCGAGCTCTTGTATTCGAGCCCTCGAGGCCCCTGGCTTGTAATATGATGCTTGTATGACTTATTTTATTTATAGAGTTGTGTTGTGATATCTTCCCGTGAGTCCCTGATCTTGATCGTACACGTTTGCGTGTATGATTAGTGTATGATTGAATCGGGGGCGTCACACACGAGGAGAGGGGGTGCGCCCTGGTGGGTTGTGCCCACCCAGGTGCCCCTCTTTGGTAGGTCTTGGCTCCAAAAATTCTTATATATCATATAAAAATTCCTCGCAAAGTTTCTTTCCAATCCAAGAACTCTTATTTCCGCATAAAAACAACACCATGGTAGTTCTGCTGAAAACATCATCAGTCCGGGGTCAGTTTCATTCAATTCATGCAAATTAGAGTCCAAAACAATAGGAAAAGTGTTAGGAAAAGTAGATACGTTGGAGACGTATCAAGCGCAGAGAGGCAAAGGCTGAGGGATGGACGTAGCCACGCGAAGCGTGTGGGATGCCTGCGCGCAACGCCACTTCCTTCATGGTGTGCGCTCTCGTGCGCTACCGGTGACCGGTAGGGATTTCATAATTGAAGAATTGGGCTGGGAGGTGCCCAGTTCGTGGTCTCGTGTGTATGATGATGGTGTGCTTGAATTTGACAATTGGGCTTGGAGAGTGAATATTGGGGTACTAGGCCAAGATGGAATACAAGGGGGAAGAACCGTAAGTTGAATTACTCCTTATCCATCCGCAAAAAAAGAATTACTCCTTATGGGCCGAATGCTTGAGGTGGCCTTTATTTGGGTTGCAGCTATAGATTCTTAGATTCTAGGTACCAGAAAATCCGAATCTAAAACAAACATACAGATTTTGAACGTAGCTTTGGAGAATCGCTTCCGGAAAAACAACTAGCGTACCCGTCCAGCTAGAAGCTGCGATTTCGGTGATTCTAGCGATTCCCGAGCTACCACTTATCCCCTTAGCAGGATACCCAATGTTCTGCCAGTTATTACACAAAAAATGCCCTTCCACCCCCATTGACCGAACCCAACTGGAAACCAGTGCCTTCCTCATTCGCTTCCTCCCTGTTTCTTTTCGAGTGCATGCATGAGCCCACGAGAGAGAATGGGGAACTAGGGTTTCGGTCGCTGCGACCTTCGCCAGCCTCGTGCACACGACGGCGGGCTGATCCGGGCATCTCCCCCCACATACTCCGCCCATGAGGTCCGCCACACCGCCGTCCCGTAGCTTCGCCTAAGCCGTGCCACCCCTGACCTTCGCCTCCCCTGCCGCTCCTAATCTCGACCTGCACCGCTCGACCGAGCTCTTCCTGCACCATATCGGAGGCTCGGCTACACCGCATTGCAGGTTAACCTTGGCCCCGTCTCCACGCCCGACCTAAAGTTTAGCTCCAGTGGCGACACCCACAAGGTCACCTCATTTGTGTATTCGAGAGTGTTGCAAACATTTCTCAACACTTCTGATTTTTCTAAAGCAGGGCAAACAAACAGGCTGGTTCAGATTCTCAGAATCTGCAGCTGCAGCTAATTCTCAAAATCCAAGCCAAAGCAGATTTTCAAGAATTCATAGCTCAAACAAAGGAGGCCTGCTTTGTAACTTTCTCTATATATGCCTTATTTTGACAAAAATAATGGGTATTCAACTTGTTGAACTGTGACATATCTGTATTTATTACCGATTGATTCTCATATCATCTCTAGTCTTGTATAGGTTAACTCCTAGAGATATTGTAGGGTTAGTTGGCTTGTCACGCAAGACATCACCTCTATATATTGTAACTGACTCTGATGAATACAATTGAGTTGCATCCTATAGTCTTCCACATGGTATCAGTTTTCTACTGATCTCCCTCGCTTCCGCCCTAGGCCGCCGCCACGTCTCACACCGCCGCCGCCTCCTCTTTCCCTGCCGCCGCCGCTTCCTCCCAAGCCGTTGCCGTTGCACCCAAACCCTAATCCCTCCCACACCGTCGCCACCGCTTACCTCCTCAAGCCGCCGCCTCAAAACCCTAATCCTCCCACACCGCCGCCGCTGCTTCCCTCCTAAGCCGACGCCACTGCACCTCCAACCCTCCCTGCCGCCGCTGCTTTTCTCCAAGCCGCCGCCGCACCCATCTCTCACCATGGTGGGATCCTCCTCCTCCCTCGACAGATCCACCACCGTCCTCGCTTTCACCTTTGATCTCCTCAATGAACTCCACATCAAGGACCACGTTCCCGTCGTTCTCGAGCTTGACTCCCCCTCCTACAATTCCTGGCGCACCTACTTTGTGCTTCTTTTCCGCTCCTACCACCTCATTGATCATGTTGATGGGAGAATCGACATCCGTGACATAAAAGGCGACGATGAGTGGCTGGTCGTCGATGCTTGCATCATCAAGTGGTTGTTCCTCACGATCTCGCGAGGGCTCTTCAACATGGTGAACTGCCGCGACCCATCCGTGCACGTCATCTGGACGCGGCTTTGCGACCTCTTCCTCGACAATTAGCTCCAATGCCGCGTGTTCCTCCAAGGGGAGTTTTTCACTATGCAGCAAAACGATCTCATGATCGATGAGTACTGCACCAAGCTGAAGGTTCTCTCTGATGAGCTTCGTGACGTCAGCATGGTGGTCGATGACTCGGTCCTCCTCACCAACCTCCACCCCGACCTTGGCCAGTCCGCCGCCAACCTCTCCCTCACCACGCCCTCCTTTGTGAAGGCCGTAACTTACCTGTGGATGGAGGAGAAACGCCTTCATCATGCGGCTCGGCAGGTGCCTCACGTTGCGCTCCATGTCGTCACCATCGGGGCCCCCGCTGCCCCCCAGCAGCCTCCTCACGCGCCGGCTCCACCGCCGCCACCCGCCCCTGACCGTGGACGCCAGAAGAGACGGGGGGGTAATGGGCAGGCCCGCAACTCAGGCTCCCAGCCCCGCCAGGCCGTAGCGCTCGCCCCTGCCTTGGCTCACGGGGTGCAACCCCTGGACCGGGGTGGTTCATGCCTACACCATGCCCCTCCCACGGCCACCCGCTCCGGGCCTCCTTGGCCCTTTCCTGGCCACTCACCAGGCCCTCTTGGCCGCACCGGGTGGCTCCGTCCCAGGCGGCTCTTCGGCGTACAGCGGGCCTGGGGCACCCTATGGTGTCGCCCCTGCCGGCTTCTCCTACGACCCAACCCTCCTAGCCGTTCTCCACGCCGCCCCTTCCCCAAGCAACTAAACCGGCGGCGGGGACTGGTACATGGACACGGGTGCCGCTGCTCATATGGCGTCGCACCCCAGTATCCTCTCTCATGCCTCTCCATACCCCTTCTTCTCTCGCATCATTGTCGGTGATGGCTCTACACTTCCCATCGCCCACCACAACGCGTCTTCCCCCCTCCCATCATCATCATTACATCTTGACAATGTTCTTCTGTCTCTGTCCTTAGTTAAAAATTTATGTTCCATTCGTACTCTTACTCATGAACACCCTGTTACGGTTGAGTTTGACAACATAGTTTTTCTGTTAAGGATGCTCACTCCCAGACGGTTATGCACCGATGTGATTCCCCTAGCGACCTCTATCCATGCGGCCCAATGACGAGCAGCGGTCCCGTCGCCCTTCATGCTGACGTTTCCCTCTAGCATGCTCGTCTTGGTCATCCTGGCACCGACGTTCTTCATAAAGTTTTGCAGACTTTTCCGTTTTCATGTAATAAATCAGAGGCACACACTTTTCATGCATGCCGCGTAGGAAAACATGTTCGTTTGCCATTTTCTTCTTCATCATCAATTGCCACTTTTCCTTTTGATGTTATTCACTGTGATGTTTGGACATCTCCTATGCCCAGCAATTCGGGTTTATCATATTACCTCGTGATTTTGGATGATTTTTCTCACTTCACTTGGACTTTTCTGTTACGCCGCAAATCCGACGTCGCCTCGACTCTTCATGCTTTCTACGCTTATGTTCCCACCCATTTTCATCGCACCATTGCCCATCTCCAAACGGACAACGGAGAAGAATTTGACAACCTCGCTATTCGCACTCTTTTATCAACTCATGGCACCATTTTTCGCCTCACATGTCCATACACATCACAGCAAAATGGTCATGCTGAACGTGTTCTTCGCACGCTCAATGAGAGTGTTCGCTCTTTGCTTTTCCATGCACACATGCCTGCCCAGTTTTGGCCCGATGCTCTTGCCACAGCTACACTTCTTCTCAACATCCGTCCTTGTAAACCCCGGTGGAACTACACACCTCATCATCTCCTATTCAGGTCACCTCCATCATATGATGATCTTCATGTTTTCGGTTGCCTTTGTTATCCTAACATCACAGCCACGGCGCCACATAAATTGGTGCCTCGTTCCCTTGCTTGTGTATTTCTTGGGTACCAAACCAACACCAAAGGCTTCCGCTGCTACAACCCGGAGTCCCATCATGTGATCGTGTCCCGACACGTTTATTTTGATGAGGTTGTTTTTCCTTTTCAGCAGGCAACGACGCGTTCCTCGCCGTCTCCGGATGCCCCTCCTCGACGGGTTCGCGGAGCCCTTGCGCTCCCTCCGCCATGTCGCTTGGGCGCGACTGCGACCCTGTCTGACTCTTCGTCCTCGGTCGCGGCCCCGCCGCCCTTGGTGTCTCCCTCGCTGGCTCAGGAGGATCCGGCCTCCCGGGCCTCACCGGTCTCTCACCTCTCGGCTCAGGAGGAGCCGGCCTCCCCAGGTCCGGTGGTGCTCCCGGCCTCGCCCCCAGCCGGGCCCTCGGGGGTCTCGTCCCCGACCACGACATCGCTCTCGGCTGGGTCTTCGCTGGCCTCGCTGACCCCATAGTTGGCTCAGAAGGAGCCGGCCCTCTCGGCCCCGTCGGCGCCTTCGTCGCCACCCATGGCCGGGCCCTCCGGTGCCTCTTCGGCCGCACCGTCGGCCTCGCCATCCGCGCCCTCTACTCCGATGCCCATGGCCTCGATTGCGTCTTTATCATCATCTGAGCCGCCGGTTGTGGCTCCTCGCCGTGGTCCACGCCCGCCTCCCCCGCCGCCTCATCACTCCATGGTGACACGTACCAAGGCCGAGGTGCATCGGCTGAACCTGCGCTACCACAACCCTAGCATCACGACCATCTCTCCAGTTCCGTGCTCGGTGTGTTCTGCGTTGAGTGATCCGCATTGGACCGCCGCCATGCGCACTGAGTATGATGCTCTTGTCGCCAATCAGACTTGGATCCTTGTTCCTCGTCCTCCTGGGGCGAATGTCATCTCCGACAAGTGGGTTTTTCATCGTAAACTCCTCCCGAACGGTTCTCTCGACAGGTACAAGGCTCGCTGGGTTGTTTGTGGCTTTGCACAGCATGCCGGTGTTGACTTATCCGAGACTTTTTCTCCGGTTGTCAAACCCGCCATGATCCATGTTGTCCTCCAGCTGGCCGCCTCTCGTCGCTGGCCCGTACATCAGCTCGACATCAACAATGCTTTATTGTACTACCATCTTCAGGAGCGGGTTCTTTATCAGCAGCTGGCCGGGTTTGTTGACCCTCAGCGTCCAGATGATGTCTGCATGTTGCCACCGTCGTTATATGGCCTCAAACAGGCTCCGCGCTCGTGGTACCAGCGCATCGAAACGTTCCTTAGCCTTCTCGGGTTTCGCAACACCACCTCTGACACGTCGTTGTTTGTGCTCCATCGGTCTGATCACGTGGCTATGCTTCTGTGGTTGGGGAACATAGCATGCAATTTAAAAAAAATCTTGTGATCACGCAAGATCTATCTAGGAGATCCATAGCAACGAGACGGGGAGAGTGTGTCCACGTACCCTCATAGACCGAAAGCGGAAGCGTTAGGTTAACGCGGTTGACGTAGTCGAATGTCTTCACGATCCAACCGATCCAAGTACCAAACGTACGGCACCTCCGTGTTCAGCACACATTTATCTCGATGACGTCCCTCGATCTCTTGATCCAGTAGAGGGTCGAGGGAGAGTTCCGACAGCACAAGGGCGTGGTGACGGTGATGGTGATGTGATCCGTGCAGGGCTTCGCCTAAGCACTACGACACTATGACCGGAGGAGTAAACTGTGGAGGGGGGCACCACACACGGCTAAGAGAATTCTTGGTGTGCCTTTGGGGTGCCCCCACCCCCCTATATAGAGGGGGGGAGGAGGAGGCCGACGGCCAGGAGGGGCGCGCCATGGGGGAGGAGTCCTACTTGGACTCCTAGTCCAAGTAGGATTCGCCCCCCTTTCCTTTCTCCATCGGAGGGAATAGGAAGGAGAGGGAGAGGGAAAGGGAAGGGGGCGCGCCCCCTCCCCTTCCTATTTGGACTCACCTTGGAGGGGCACCTCCCCCTTGTGGGTTGTCCCCTCTTCTCTCCCATGGCCCATGAATCCCATGATTTCCCCGGGGGGATTCCGGTAACCCCTTGGTACTCCGATAAAATACCCGAATCACTCGGAACCATTCCGATGTCCGAATATAACCTTGCAATATATGAATCTTTACCTCTCGACCATTTCGAGACTCCTTGTCATGTCTGTCATCTCATCCGGGACTCTGAACAAACTTCAGTCACCAAAATATATAACTCATAAATATAAATTGTCATCGAACGTTAAGCATGCGGACCCTACGGGTTCGAGAACTATGTAGACATGACCGAGACACATCTCCGGTCAATAACCAATAGCGGAACCTGGATGCTCATGTTGGCTCCTACATATTCTACGAAGATCTTTATTGGTCAAACCGCATAACAACATATGTTATTCCCTTTGTCATCGGTATGTTACTTGCCCGAGATTCGATCGTCGGTATCATACCTATTTCAATCTTGTTCCCGGCAAGTCTCTTTACTCGTTCCATAATGCGTCATCCCAAACTAACTCATTAGTCACATTGCTTGCAAGGCTTATAGTGATGTACACTACCAAGAGGGCCCAAAGACACCTCTCTGATACACGGAGTGACAAATCCTAATCTTGATCTATGCCAACTCAACAAACACCTTCAGAGACACCTGTAGAGCATCTTTATAATCACCCAGTTACATTGTGATGTTTGATAGCACACAAGGTGTTCCTTCGGTATTCGGGAGTTGCATAATCTCATAGTAAGAGGGATATGTATAAGTCATGAAGAAAGCAATAGCAATAAAACTAAACGATCATTATGCTAAGCTAACAGATGGGTCTTGTCCATCACATCATTATCTAATGATGTGATCCCGTTCATCAAATGACAACACATGTCTATGGTCAGGAAACTTGACCATCTTTGATTAACGAGCTAGTCAAGAAGAGGCATACTGGGGACACACTGTTTGTCTATGTATTCACACATGTACTAAGTTTCCAGTTAATACTATTCTAGCATGAATTATAAACATTTATCATGATATAAGGAAATATAAATAACAACTTTATTATTGCCCGTAGGGCATATTTTCTTCAGTCTCCCACTTGCACTAGAGTCAATAATCTAGATTACATAGTAATGATTCTAACACCCATGGAGTTTTGGTGCTGATCATATTTTGCTCGTGAGAGAGGCTTAGTCAATGGGTCTGCAACATTCGGATCCATATGCATCTTGCAAATTTCTCTGTCTCCCTACTTGACTTGATCGCAGATGGAATTGAAGTGTCTCTTGATGTGTTTGGTTCTCTTGTGAAATCTGGATTCCTTCGCCAAGGAAATTGCTCCAGTATTGTCATGAAAGATTTTCATTGGACCCGATGCACTAGGTATTACACCTAGATCGGATATGAACTCCTTCATCCAGACTCCTTCATTTGCTGCTTCTGAAGCAGCTATCACTACAAAAAATACACTTTCGTGATGATACATGTTTGTCATAGTAGGTCACGTTTTCTATCATGCATGTACATCCATGACGATTTTATGACAGAATCAAGATAGTCATACCTGTGATGTCGTAGAAGTGTTCCATGACATTACCAAAATTATCATCATGGAAGTGTCCACTTCCATGACGATAAATCGCGCGTCATAGTAGTGCTTTCGTCAAGGGTGACCGACATGTGGCATCCACCATAACGGATCTCTGTTAAGCTATTGGGTCTGGTTTTGGATCCGATAGCCCGCTAACAGCCTCGACCAATGCCAATTTTCCATGTGTAAAATTCTCATTGGTTGACGGAACCACGTGTCAACTCCGCGTTAGCACAGGTGTCATGCATCCAATGGGCGAGATGTGCCTATGATATGTTGACATGTGGGCCAGCCCAAAAGTGGCCCATAAAGATTAAATGGGCCAGCCCAACTAAAGGCCCACTAGATTTAGTGGACCATAATGGGCTAGCCCAGCTAAAGCCCCACAAGATTTTGCAGACCATAATGGGCCGGCCCAGCTAAAGGCCCAACATTCTTAGTTAAGGCCAGTACGGCTAGTGTCAAATCGGCCCATCAACGGCCCGTCCTAAACTTGTCATCATCGCGGCCCATGGTCACTTCTCGCCCGTTAAGTATTTGGGCCGAATTACGGGCCGGTGTGTTTCCGGCCTGTTAAAGGTCCTGCTTCATTTGGGCCCATTTACAGGCCATTGAAACTTTCGGCCCATAAATGACCATGAAGGATATGGGTCATATTCGGCCATGTCTAACATTCGGCCTGTTAGAGGCCCACTATAGATTTGGGCCACTTTCAGTCTGTTGTGACTTTCGGCCTGTTAACGTCGAACGATATCCATGGTCCATATGTGGCCCAACGTCACATCGGGCCTACTAATGGCTCGTATAAAAATGACACTAATCAAGCCCGACCGAACTTCCGGCCTGTTAAAGGCCCGTGTAGTAGGTCAGCGCATTTACGGCCCGTCAGAATTTTGGCCTATGGACGATCCGCATTGTAAATGGGCCACCATTTCGGCCTACTAAGACCAGTGGGTTATTTGGCACAATCATGGCCCAATCTTACTTTCGGCCTATTAAAGGCCCATGTTTTCTATGGGCTCAAGATATTTACACGTGTAAACAACCTATTATTACCGAGGGCCCAAATTATGTTTAGGCCTGTTAAAGGTCCACTATGGGCACAGGCCTACCAGAAAAATATGAAAGCTTATGCTGATTTAGGCCCATATATTTTTAGTGGGCTACATGCAAATTTCGGCCCAGAATCATTTTTAGCCCAATTGGAATGGGTCTGACGAATGTTGGCATGTTGGGCTCCTACGAAGCTTTCAGCCTAATACATTACTAAGATAAACCTACACTATACAAAAATAGCATCGTAATTACTGCACCCTTTGGCAGCATCATAAACGTTGTATCACAACAAAATAAATTCCAACCATACAACAAAAGGCCCATTGGCATAAAGTTTACAGTCCTTGTAGATAAAAGCACCATTATATGTATTGAAACACAGATCATTTAACATCAGTGTTAATGTTTCAGGCTATATAATCTGATGGAGCAGCATGATCTTCCCCTTTTTTCCACCATTGCTCTTGAACAACGAAGCAAATGTCTGATAGTCTGGTTTCAAAACCATTCATATCTTCACGACATTTGTCAACCACTATTCTTGTTTCCGAAACAATGTCCATTAGGGATTGGACTTGTGTCTGGAGCACAGATATAACACTGTCTAGCCAGAAGATTTTGTTCAGTAGGTGATTTGGACGAGGTTACCTTGACAACCAACCCAAAATTACGCAGGAAGGTGCTTTTTGCACTGTTAGTGGCGAGATACTGACGCACTGCAGCAAGAGGTGACATTGTGCCTGTGGTAGCCTCGTCACCTTCAGGTGGTTGTGGCTGTTCAATCATTTGTTCCATAGCTTGCTGAAAGTTTGAACTTGTAGATTAGTGTACCAGATAAGTTACTAATGAGATAAAAGCAAACAAAGTAGGTTTCACGTTTATACATAACTTATTTTGGTGAACTACTGTAATACATTAGCATGTATTGTAGTGCCAACTACATAATAAAATCACTTCCGGAACATATGTCCATGTAGCATGCCTACTGTATTGTCTATTTCCTCACATTGTTGACATCTAAGGATAAAGAGACATGGTTTAAAGTAGGATGAACATAGTATGACATCATTCATATCATGGGCAAACAGATATAAAACAAATAGGCTATTGTATCATTGTGTGCGCACGTGAACATCACAACTAGATTACAGATCAAGACCAAAAGAATATCCTTCATATCTTCTAAACCATGTAAGGTGAAATGATATGTTAAGACAATTGTGTATAAAAGTGAACAGAGTAACTGACATTGGCTGCAAACCAAGCAGTTAAATGAACACATCACGGTACCAATCAGTTCAAAGGCAGGAGGAGTAAGGACTTACAACAACGGCTTGAACTGGTGTTCTCATGCCCTTCATCTTGCTGGTGTGGCAATCCTTGAAGATTTGTACTGCATTTGGTTCGGGTTCTTTTTGGTCTGCACGGGTTTTCCTCTGTATTTGGAACAAGTCAATATAGATACGATAATATGGCATAGAAAAAAGAAGGAACTAGCAACTATTTACAAGAGCCTCGCAGTGTGCAATATAGCTATGAGATCCTGTTGTCTGTTGGAATTTCACTTTAGAACGGTTGGTCCTATTCTTCAAACAGTTAGCCTAGAAGAAGATACACTTGTAAGGCACATACATAAATACAAGTTCAATATGTGGTCTGATCAAATACATATACCCTACCTGATACTTTGGATCAGACCAGTGTTTAACAAGGGTTGTCCAGTCTTCATCTATAATATATTCCACTAGGGATGTTTGGGCGATTTCATTGTTAGCCTTGCCTTTAAAGTGAGATTTTCTAAGGTGGTACCGATACTGTCACAGAGCAGACTGAAAAACATGAGTGCATGCCTGTTTAGTTGCATCATCTTTCGGATCCAACTTGAACCTCATATGTTGAAAAAAGAATGTGAGTCTTATTAGGAGGAAGCTAGAAAGTATGGCACAAAGCAAGACAATATTACAAATTGCGATGAATAACATTACTTACAGATAAATGGTCAAGGAAGGTGTTAAAATGGGTATTTTCTTTCTCATTCATGTACTGGATCCATGTTGGGAGGATACGTGCATGACACCTAACGACAATGGTTGCCTCTCATACTAACTTGGCTGACTCTGTAGCATCACGTGGCCTTTTTAAACCTTCCTCAAAATGGATCTCCATTCTTCCTCCTTTTGATTTTGTTAATCTGTCAAGCATTATGCCTGATGTTTGTTTCCGCTTGCACCATGGTGCTAGTCCAACAACGAATACGGAAAGTGTTAGTGCACATCAAACTGTGAGAGTACATATACAGGAGCATGCAACTGCAACTTGACTCGGTCAGGTACCGTCTTGGTGTTGATGCTCATGAGGTTCATCTGATCTTGCCAAGTCCTATTGTGCTAGCAGTGCTTCGGAAGTAGTGTTAGGTGTGAAGGCAGCTTGGGAACTGGCTAGTTTCGGAGCAAACGAACGAGTAACTCGTTGAGCAGCTGGTGGAGCAGGTGATACTGTGTTTGTAGATTTATCCGGTGGACTTGCACCTTCTACTGCACTATAAGTACCAGCAGAATCTCGAGGGCAGATCCTCCTCCTTTCACCTGACGAGTAACACCGTTCCCTACTATATTATTTTCCTTGTTCTTTTTTCGACTTTGCCATGTCAAGCTGTACCCACAACACAAAAGTATAAAATCGCTCTTCAGAACTCATTGATGCATGATACAAACAAGCAATAATTTGATGTAAGACAACCATATGAGGATGGAATATGTAATAAAAATAGGACGGCGTGACATATTCACAGCCACGATGTGTAAACTAAGCAGAAGGATTTTCAAGAAAATAGAAGTAATGCAAGCTAGACACCATATGAAAGATGCAACCAATATCACTCTGCCTAGTTAAAAGTGTCTTGTCATAAGTGGCATTTCGAAAAATTAGAAGTAGTACAACGTAGAAATCAATGCAAGATGCAACCACTATCAAACTGCCATGTTAAAAGCGTCCAATCATGAGTGACTGATGCGGGATACACAACAACAATACTTTGATGTAAGAACATGGTATGATTGATAGATGTAGTGTATTCTAGACACAGAAAGGCATGCCATATGCACATATATAACGTATAAACTCAGCAGGTGCAATTTAATCAAAATAGAAGAAATACAGGCTAGACAACATATGCAACATGAAACCAATTATCACACTGTCAACTTAGAGCAAGCACCTGCGATAGTGGAGTACGGGAGATGAACTCATCATGTAGACTTGGGACTTCAACTTCATTAGAAGTAGCAGTGGCAAATCTAGAGAGTCTCTGTTTGCGGCAGTCCGGAGGACCACCAACATCCCCTAACTTACTCTTTTCCTTCCTATTTTCTGATATTGCCTTATGAAGTCAAAACCAAAAGAAGATCAATAAAATTAGCTCTGCATAACTGGCCGATGCATGATACAGACGAACACTACTTTGATGTAAGGTAAGCGCATGATAGGAGGAAGGAATATATACAAAAAAAGACATCATTGCATATTCAGACGTACAATAGGAGGATGGAATATGTATGAAAAACAGTAAGCAGAAGGCATTTCAACAAAATTAGAAGAAATGAAAGTTAGGCACCATATGAACATGCAACCAATATCACTTTATCAGATAAAAAGTGTCTCGTCGTAAGTGCCATTTCTAGAAATTATAAGCAGTACAAGCTAGAAGACAATGCATGATGCAACCTAGATCACACTCCCAAGTTAAATGTATCTTATGGGTAAGTGATTGTTGCAGGTATAAGTTGTAAGCTACGCAGATGCAATTCAACAAAATCAGAAGCAATACAAACTAGACATCATACGGAACACACAACCACATATAATAGTTCCAAGTTAGAGCAAGTACCTGTGATGGTGGAGTAGGCGAGATGTGCTCATCATCTACATGTATGTTCTAGAAACAGGAACATGTGTCATATTCACAGGCATTATGTGTAAAGTAAGTAGATGCAATTCAACAAAGTTAGAAGCAATACAAGCTAGACATCATACGCAACATGCACCTGTGATGGTGGAGTAGGGGAGATGTGCTCATCATCTACACAGCTACGTTGACTGTTCAGCCTTGTGTTGTCTTGCGAATCTTGTTGGTAGCATGGAGGAGTAGAATCTGTAGAGACCCTCTGTTTGAGTTGCTCGGAAGGACCACCATCATCCACTGCCGAACTAATTTCCTTTAGCTGTATTGATTTTGCATTGTGAAGTCAAACCGATAAGAAAAAGGAATAAAATTCACTCTTCAGAACTCATTCATGCATGATACTGATGAACACTACTCGGATGAAAGGCAAACACTTGATACGAGGATGGAATATGTACGAAAAACAGGACAGCGTGACATATTCACACCTATGATGTGGTAACTAAGCAGAAGGCATTTCAACAAATTAGAAGCACTGCAAGCTAGACACCATATGAAAGGTGCAACCAATACCACTCTGCCAAGTTCAAACTATCTAGCGTTTCAACAAATTAGAAGTAGTACATGCTAGAAATCATATGCAAGACACAACCAATATCACAGTGGCGACTTAAAGGTGCCTTATCATAAGTGTCTGATGCGGGATATGCAAGAATAGTAGTCTGATGTAAGAACATGGTGTGATTAGATATAGTATGTTCTAGAAACAGAACACGTGTCATATTCACAGGCATTATGTGTAAAGTAACCAGATGCAATTCAACAAAGTTAGAAGCAATACAAGCTAGACATCATACGTAACATGCAACCACATATAATAGTGCCAAGTTAGAGCAAGAACCTGTGATGGTGGAGTAGGGGAGATGTGCTCATCATATACACAACTACGTTGACTGTCTAGCCTTGCGTTGTCTTGCGAATCTTTTTGGGAGGATGGCGGAGTAGAATCTATAGAGACCCTCCGTTTTAGTTGCTCGGAAGGACCACCATCATCCAATGCCTTACCAATTTCCTTCCGCTTTATTGATTTTGCATTGTGAGGTCAAACCGATAAAAAAGGAATAAAATTCGCTCTTCAGAACTCATTCATGCATGATACTGACGAACACTACTCTGATGAAATGCAAAGTCATGATACGAGGATGGAATGTGTATGAAAAACTGGACGACTTGACATATTCACACCTATGATGTGGTAACTAAGTAGAAGGCACTTCAACAAATTAGAAGCACTGCAAGCTAGACACCATATGGAAGGTGCAATCAATATCACTCTGCCATGTTAAAACTGTCTCATCATAGGTGGCGTTCATCAAACTAGAAGCACTACATGCTAGAAATCATATTCAAGACGCAAACCAATATCACACTGCCAACTTAAAGGTGTCCCATCATATGTGACTGATGCAGGATACACAACAAGAGTAGTTTCATGTAAGACCATGGTGTGATAGACAGATATTGTATGTACCAAAAACAGGAAAGTGTGTCATATTCACATGTATCATGTGTAAGCTAAGCAGATGCAATTTACACTAACTAGGAGCAATACAAGCTAGACACCATATGCAACATGCAACCAGATATCACACTGTCAAGTTAGAGCAAGCACCTTGGATGGTGGAGTAGGGGAGCGGAGACTTGGAACTTGTAATGCACTAGCAGTACAAGGAGAATCCGTACAAATGCTCCATTTACGTTGCTGCAAAGGACCACCATCATCGCCTTCCTTACTATTTTCCTTCCTCTTTTTTGATTTTTCCTGGTCAACTCAAACCCACAAGAAAAAGGAATAAAATTTTCTCTTCAGAACTCATTGATGCATGATACTGACGAACACTACTTTCATGTAAGGCGGCCGCATGATAGGAGGATGGAATATGTATGAAAAAAAGGATGGCATGCCATATTGACATGTATGATGTATAAAGTGTAAAGTAAGCACAAGGTGTTTGAACTAGTTAGAAGCAATGCAAGCTAGAAACCATATGAAAGATGAAACCTATATCACTCTGCCAAATTAAAAGGGTGGCCTAACAAATGTATTTGACCAAATTAGAAGAAATACATAGCAACAGGCTAGAAATAATATGCAATATGCAAGGAATAAATGTGTCTCATCGTAAGTGATTGATGAGGGATATAGAAGAGAGGTAGTTTCATGTAAGAACATGGTTAACACATAGATGTAGTGTGTACCAAAAATAATAAGGCATGTCATATTCACAGGTATAATGTGTAAACTAAGCAGATGCAATTTACCCTAATTATAAGCATTACAAGCTAGACACCGTATGCAACATGCAACCACGTATCACTCTACGAAGTTAGAGCAAGCACCTGCAATGGTGGTGTAGGGGAAGTGCGGTCTTCAAGTACAGAGCTACATTCAATATCTTCATTTAGGCTTGATGTTTCTTGAGAATCATGTGGAGAGGATGAAACTGCACTCTTTATAAGAGTAGCGCGTCTCATACTAACCCACGGGCGTGACTGTCTTATCATAAGCGATAGATGTAGGATACACAAGAACAATAGTTTGATGTAAGAACATGGTGTGATAGGCAGATGTAGTATGTACCAAAAATAGGAAGGTGTGTCATATTCACATGTATAATGTGTAAGCTAAGGAGATGCAATTTAACAAATTAGGAGCAATACAAGCTAGGCACCATATGCAACATGCAACCAGATATCAGACTGCCATGTTAGAGCAAGCACCTGGGGTTGTGGAGTAGGGGATATGAGATTTGGAACTTGCACTGCAGTAGGAGTAGTAGGAGAATCTACAGAGATCATCTGTTTTGGCTGCTCCAGAGGACTACCATCATTCCATGCCTTCGTCCTTTTAGATTTTGCCTTGTCAAGTAAACACAGAAGAAAAAGGAATGAAATTCACACTTCCAAATTTGTTGATGCATGATACTGACGAACACAACTTTTATGTATGGCAACCACATTGTAGGAGGATGGAATATGTACGAAAAACGCTAAGCAGAAGGCATTTCAACAAATTGGAAGCAATGCAATCTAGACACCATATGAAAGATCCAACCAAAATCACTCTACCAAGTTAGATGTGTCTCATTATAAGTGGCACTTCAACAAATTAGAGGCAATACATATTAGAAATGATATGCAAGATGCAACCAATATTACACTGTCAACTTGAAGGTGTCTCGTCAGAAGTGATTGATGAGGGATACACAAGAAAAGTAGTTTGATGTAAGAACATGGTTAATAGAAAGACGTAATATGTAACAAAAACAGGAAGGCATGTCATATTCACAAGTATAATGTGTTAACTAAGAATATGCAATTTACCCTATTTAGAAGCATTACAAGGTAGACACCATATGCAACATGCAACCACATATCACCCTACCAAGTAAGAGCAAGCACCTGCGATAGTGGTGTGGGGGAATTGCGGTCATCAACTAGAGAGCTACGTTAACTATCTTAATTTAGCCTTGATGTTTCTTGAGAATCATGTGGGGAGGATGGCACTGCACTCTTTAAACGAGTAGCGCGTCTCACAGTAACCCACTAGGGTGACTGTCTCATCATAAGTGATTGATGACGGATACAAAAGAGCATTAGTTTGATGTACGAACATGGTTAATAGACATATGTAGTATGTATCAAAAACAGGAAGGCATGTCATTATCAAAGGTATAATGTGTAAAGTAAGCAGATGCAGTTTAACCAAATTTGAAGCAATACAAGCTAGACACCATATGCAACATGCAACCACATTTGATAGCGCGAAGTAAAAGCAAGCACTTGGGATGGTTATGTGTGGCAATTGAGATCATCAACTGTAGAGCTACATTTACTGTCTCCATCTGCTGGCACTGCACCCTTTAGAGCGCTCAAACGCTTAATGCTTATCTTCAAATTACACTCGAGCGACTTCTGTCTTTTCTTTTTTGTATTCATCAACACTGCGTCAGAGTCTGAAATACCCATGCATAAAAAACAATAGTGTGAGTATGGGTGAAGTGTGTGCACAAGTAGTATAGTGTAAAGGTAGCAGATAGCAGGTCGGTGAGAAATAAATGATGGGAGACATATGATAGCTCTACAACATGCATGGCACACGAAATTACTAGATTCTAGGATTTTGAAATATGAGCACAGGGATGACTAGGAAATGCAAATGCTCCTCCATCAACCACAAGTTGTGATCCTATGAAAATAATAGTCGACTAAAAACAAATAGGTCAGTCCATTTTTTCTGCATCGTCCGATGTACAAAGAACGGGCAGATCGCCTTCATCTACATCTAGCCAGTCAGTGTTATGATCTTCCTCGAAACGCCAGCGACCACCGACCTAGTCCCCTGCCTCCGCCCTCCCCTCGACCTCACCGCACTGTCATGCTTGGCACCGCCCCCTGAAAGCACAAGTGCTCCCTGGGTGATTTTGGTAATTAATGTCAACATATCTTTTGTTGGACTAATACTTTTATCTAGTATATTTCAGATGAGTTCAACAGTGGAGTGGTGTGACAGCCTGATTTTTGGCCCTTTCTTTTTCTTTTGTTTTTCTGAGGTTTTTGATTGAGTTTCCTTTTTCCGCGGCTATGTGGTCTGGAAACTGAAGAAGATGCCCTCTTCTTTTCTTCCAGAGTGGCTTGGCATACCCAAATCCTTCCCTATACCCTGTCATTTTTCATCCTAGCCCAAATCCCAATATTCTTTTCATTGGGAATATTCCTTTTCTATTAAAGGAATAACTCAAATTGCCCTAGGTTGTGAAGCAACCTTTATTTCCATCACTCCTAAAATTCCCAAATAATTCTAATAAATTGTTTGCATCATATCTTTCTCAAATATGGCAAAATATTTCATTTGTCATGTTTATCATCATGCTCAAATAATTTATTTCCTATTCTGCCCTAAATGGCACATTGTGAAGCAAGTGCTATTTTACTTTTCGCAATGGACCTCAAACTCTTTGTACACCTTTTCCCGTCCATATCATTGCCACATGCCAAAATTCAACTTTATTTGCCTAGCCAATATTCCTCAGTGATTTTTCAAAGTTTCTATCAAACAGAAGCCCTGTGAAGGAAGTACTAGCTAGGAGCATTCAAATGATTTGAAATTTTGCATGACTCTTCATGTGCTCATATAATTAGCCGCCTCCAAATTTCAGCTCCATCCTTTGATCTATTTGAACACAGGATCAAATCTTTGATTCTGGCAATATTTTCAGGTTGTGAAGCAAGTGCAGTTTATATTGCTTCATTAATTCTGAGAAAATACCAGATTGTTATCCTACCCAAGTAACAGCTCTCCACCAAATTTGGCACCATTTCACCTAGCCAATAATTCTCCAAAATTCTTGCAAGATTCTGTTCAGTGAAGATGTTTGTGAAGCAAGTACCACTTTGCCTTATCCATTTGGTATGAAATTTTTACAGCATCTTACTATGACCAAATCATTAAGCCTTGCCAAATTTGAGATCAAGTTGACAATCCATGTGAGTGCATAATCCTAATCTTGATTCCGGGCCATCTTTGGCAGTTGCAAAGCAACTCTGTTAAATCTGGATCCAAACCCCTCCACAGTTACCCGGATGTAAGTTCTTCTTTACCTCACCCTCCCAAACAACTCCATTGTCACCAATCACCTCCCTATTGAGCAGTAGTACACGATCAAGTTTAGTGCAGTAAACTTCAGGTGTTAACTGTCATTTAACCATGTCACTTTTAACCAAACTACCACCATAGTTACAACCTACTTTGGAAGGACTATCAGCTAGACAACATTTTGGGTGCTATTGAGCATTGAATGCCCTCGTTCACATGGTGACAACAACAATGGCGTGCCTGTGCACGCGCTCTGTGTGCAGTGGCCGCGTCCAGTGACTGTTTGTGCTGGACCCCCTCCTCCTCTCGTCGCATTAGCGTGCGTGAGCATGTCCATTGTCTTCCACTCGTCGTCGTCGATCACCTGGACCCCTCTCCCCTCCGTTTGCTTCCTCACCGACGCAAGCCACCGTGCGTCCACGAGCACACAGTGCCGCCCGGGCATTTATGGCGCTCGGCTTCTTCCTCTGCTTCCCCCTTGGCCTCCTCTACCCCGTGAGAGTCTCCACTGCTCCTCCTACGTCGTCTACCTCCGAGCTCGCGAGCGAGGGCACGCGTCTGCGGCGACGCCAGCTCGGCCTCCTCGCGCCGCGCCTATTTAAGCCCTCCCCCGAGCCCTCCGAGCTCACTCACAGCCTCACCCCTCCTCTCTAAGCCTCCCCAACCTCTCCTCTGAGCTCCAGGAGCTCTCCTCGACCACCATGGCCGCCAAAGTCGCCGCGGTGCTCTGCTCAAATTCGAGAAGCCCCGGGCTCCTCCCCTCCTTCTCCCACCTCTAGAGAGCCCCACCACCACCCTAGTCCAGTCCTCGTTGCAATCCGTCCCCTCTCCGTGGCCGTGGTGCCCTGCCCATTGATACGTCTCCAACGTATCTATTATTTTTGATTGCTCCATGCTATATTATCTTCTGTTTTGGGCAATATTGGGCTTTATTTTCCACTTCTATATTATTTTTGGGACTAACCTATTAACCGGAGGCCCAACAGTGTTTCGAAGAAAAGGAATATCAAACGGAGTCGAAACGGAACGAAATCAACTGGAGAAGTTATTTTTGTAAAGAAACCTACCGGATAGACTTGGACCCTACGTCAGAGGATGAAGGAGGAGCTCACGAGGGTAGGGGGGCGCCCACCACCCTGGGGCGCGCCCCCCTGCCTCGTGGCCACCCCTTCGGTCCACCTACATACTCCTTTCACCCATATATACCCACGTATCCTAAAACTTCCAGAATGGAGAATAGATCAGGAGTTCCACCGCCAGAAGCCTCCGTAGCCACCGAAAGCCAATCTAGACCCGTTCCGGCACCCTGCCGGAGGGGGCAATCCCTCTCCGATGGCCATCTTCATCATCCCGGTGCTCTCCATGACGAGGAGGGAGTAGGTCTCCCTCGGGGCTGAGGGTATGTACTAGTAGCTATGTGTTTGATCTCTCTCTCTCTCTCGTGTTCTTGATTTGGCACGATCTTCATGTATCGCGAGCTTTGCTATTATAGTTGGATCTTATGTTTCCCCTCCCCCTCTTCTCTCTTGTACTGAATTGTGTTTCCCCTTTGAAGTAATCTTATCGGATTGAGTCTTTAAAGATTTGAGAACACTTGATGTATGTCTTGCCGTGCGTATCTGTGGTGACAGTGGGATACCACGTGATTCACTTGATGTATGTTTTGGTGATCAACTTGCGGGTTCCGCCCATGAACCTATGCATAGGGGTTAGCACACGTTTTCGTTGTGATTCTCCGTTAGAACTTGGGGGCACTCTTTGAGGTCCTTTGTGTTGGTTGAATAGATGAATCTGAGATTGTGTGATGCATATCATATAATCATACCCACGGATACTTGAGGTGACATTGGAGTATCTAGGTGACATTAGGGTTTTGGTTGATTTGTGTCTTAAGGTGTTATTCTAGTACGAACTCTAGGGATGTTTGTGACACTTATAGGAATATCCCAACGGATTGATTGGAAAGAATAACTTTGAGGTGGTTTCGTACCCTACCATAATCTCTTCGTTCGTTCTCCGCTATTAGTGACTTTGGAGTGACTCTTTGTTGCATGTTGAGGGACGGTTATGTGATCCAATTATGATATTATTGTTGAGAGGACTTGCACTAGTGAAAGTATGAACCCTAGGCCCTGTTTACCATCATTGCAATACCGTTTCCGCTCACTTTCACCATTAGTTACTTTGCTGATTTTATTATTTCAGATTACAAATACCTTTATCTACTATCCATATACCACTTGTATCACCATCTCTTCGCCGAACTAGTGCACCTATACATTTTACCATTGTATTGGGTGTGTTGGGGACACAAGAGACTCTTTGTTATTTGGTTGCAGGGTTGCTTGAGAGAGACCATCTTCATCCTACGCCTCCTACGGATTGATAAACCTTAGGTCATCCACTTGAGGGAAATTTGCTACTGTCCTACAAACCTCTGCACTGGAGGCCCAACAACGTCTACAAGAAGAAGGTTGTGTAGTAGACATCAAGCTCTTTTCTGGCGCCGTTGCCGGGGAGGTTAGCGCTTGAAGGCATATCTTTAGATCTTGCAATCGAGTCTTTTAGTTTCTTGTTTTATCACTAGTTTAGTTTATAAAAGAAAACTATAAAAAAATGGAATTGAGTTTGTCTCATACGCTTCACCTTTTTAATATCTTTCGCGAGTATGATGGAAAGGATAATTGTGCTCAAGTGCTAGAAGAAGAAATCTATAGAATGTTTGGCACTAAATCTTTGAATGATGAGCATGACTGCAATTTTGTTAGTATGAATTCCTTGAATATCCATGATGCTAATGATATGCAAAGCCACAAGCTTGGGGAAGCTATGTTTGACGAAGATGATATTTTTTGTCCCCCAAGTTTTGATGAGAAAATTTATTATGATGAAAGCATGCCTCCTATTTATGATGATTATATTGATGAAAGTGGTTTCGGAGAGGTCATGACTTTATTTTGTGATGAATCCATTGTTTCAGAAGAGGTTCCAATTGATTATGAGAACAAAGTTGCTATCTATGATGATTATAGTGATGACTTGTATGCTATAAAGAATAATGATATCCATGAAACTTGTCATCATGATTTTAGTTTTCAATTGGATTATGCCTCACATGATAATTATTCTGTTGAGTTTGCTCCCACTATTATTCATGAGAAGAATCTTGCTTATGTGGAGAGTAGTAAATTTTCTATGCCTGTAGATCATGAAAAGAATGCTTTAGGTTGTGGTTATATTATTGAATTCATTCATGATGCTACTGAAAATTATTATGAGGGAGGAACATATGCTTGTAGGAATTGCAATAATATGAAGTTCCCCTCTATGTGCTTAAAGTTTTAAAGTTATGCTTGTTTTAGCTTCCTATGCTAGTTGATTATTGTTCCCACAAGTTGTTTGCTCACAAAATCCATATGCATAGGAAGTGGGTTATACCTGTGATAGTCATATTCTTCATGATGCTCTCTTTATGTTTCAATTCTTATCCTTTATGTGAGCATCATTGAAATCATCATGCCTAGCTAGGGGCATTAAACGATAGCGCTTGTTGGGAGGCAACCCAATTTTATTTTTGTCCCTTGCTTTTTGTTCCTGTTTAGTAATAAATAATTCACCTAGCCTCTGCTTAGATTTGGTTTTATGCTTTTAATTAGTGTTTGTGCCAAGTAGAACCTTTGGGAAGACTTGGGGAAAGTATTGTTGATCATGTTGTAAAAAAGAGAAACCTTTTGCATATTAAGCTATGATAAATTTACTAGAGTGGGAATTTTATTTCATAATTTTTGGAGCTAGGGAAGTATGGATGTTGCTGCATTCTTTACAGACCGTCCTGTTTAGGCATATTGCTGTTATGTTTGCATTATTTGCATAGGATTGCTTCTTTAATGATTCTATTTGAGGATATGACTATTAAATATGCAGAGGCATTTAGTATGCAATGTTGAATAATAATTTTAGTGATTTTCTACAGTAGAGTATGATAAGGTTTTGGCAATGGTTTATACTAACTTATCTCACGAGTCCTTGTTGAGTTTTGTGTGGATGAATCTTTTGAGATTTAGGGAGACCTTGATATGAGAGGAATTAAGGAGACACAAAAGCTCAAGCTTGGGGATGCCCAAGGCACCCCAAGATAATATTTCAAGAAGTCTCAAGCATCTAAGCTTGGGGATGCCCCGGTTGGCATCCCACCTCTCTTCTTCGATAACTATCGGTTAGTATCGGTTGATCCTAAGTTTTTGCTTCTTCACATGATGTTTGCTATTCTTAGATGTAATTTTATTTTGTTTTGCTTGCTGTTTGAATAAAGTATCAAGACCTGAAATTCTTAAATGTTAGAGTGTCTTCACATAGTTGCATAATTATTCGACTACTCATTGATCTTCACTTATATCTTTCGGAATAGTTTGTTGTTTGCTTTAGTACTTCACTTATATATTTTAGGGCATGGTGGTAGTTTTATTTTGAAGAAATAAATGAACTCTCATGCTTCACTTAGATTATTTTGAGAGTCTTAAATAGCATGGTAATTTTCTTAAAATCCTAATATGATAGGTATTCAAGAATAATAAAATTCTCTTATGAGTGTGTTGAATACTATGAGAAGTTTGATACTTGACAATTGTTTTGAGATATGGAGATGGTGATATTAGAGTCATGCTAGTTGAGTAGTTGTGAATTTGAGAGATACTTGTTTTGAAGTTTGTGATTCCCGTAGCATGCACGTATGGTGAACCGTTATGTGATGAAGTCGGAGCATGATTTATTTATTGATTGCCTTCCTTATGAGTGGCGGTCGGGGATGAGCGATGGTCTTTTCCTACCAATCTACCCCCTAGGAGCATGCGCGTAATACTTTGTTTCGATAACTAATAGATTTTTGCAATAAGTATGTGAGTTCTTTATGACTAATGTTGAGTCCATGGATTATACGCATTCTCACCCTTCCACCATTGCTAGCCTCTCTAGTACTGCACAACTTTCGCCGGTACCATAAACCCACCATATACCTTCCTCAAAACAGCCACCATACCTACCTATTATGGCATTTCCATAGCCATTACGAGATATATTGCCATGCTACTTTCCACCGTTCCGTTATTATGACACGCTTCATCATTGTCATATTGCTTTGCATGATCATGTAGTTGACATCGTATTTGTGGCAAAGCCACCGTTCATAATTCTTTCATACATGTCACTCATGAATCATTACACATCCCGGTACACCGCCGGAGGCATTCATATAGAGTCATATCTTGTTCTAAGTATCGAGTTGTAATTCTTGAGTTGTAAGTAAATAAAAGTGTGATGATCATCATTATAAGAGCATTGTCCCAGTGAGGAAAGGATGATGGAGACTATGATTTCCCCATAAGTCGGGATGAGACTCCGGATGAAAATAAATAAATAAAAGAGGCCAAAGAGACCCAAATAAAAAAAGAGAAAGAAAAGAGGCCATAAGAAAAGGAGAAAAGGCCCAAATAAAAAAATAAAAAAATGAGAGAAAAAGAGAGAAGGGACAATGCTACTATCTTTTTACCACACTTGTGCTTCAAAGTAGCACCATGATCTTCATGATAGAGAGCCTCCTATGTTGTCACTTTCATATACTAGTGGGAATCTTTCATTATAGAACTTGGCTTGTATATTCCAATGAGGGGCTTCCTCAAAATGCCCTAGGTCTTCGTGAGCAAGCAAGTTGGATGCACACCCACTAGTTTCTTTTGTTGAGCTTTCATATACTTAGAGCTCTAGTGCATCCGTTGCATGGCAATCCCTACTCACTTACATTGATATCTATTGATGGGCATCTCCATAGCCCATTGATATGCCTAGTTGATGTGAGACTATCTTCTCCTTTTTTGTCTTCTCCACAACCACCATTCTATTCCACCTATAGTGCTATGTCCATGGCTCACGCTCATATATTGCGTGAAGATTGAAAAAGTTTGAGAACATCAAAAGTATGAAACAATTGCTTGGCTTGTCATCAGGGTTGTGCATGATTTAAATACTTTGTGTGGTGAAGATAGAGCATAGCCAGACTATATGATTTTGTAGGGATAGCTTTCTTTGGCCATGATATTTTGAGAAGACATAATTGATTTATTAGTATGCTTGAAGTATTATTATTTTTATATCAATATGAACTTTTGTCTTGAATCTTTCGGATCTGAATATTCATATCACAAGTAAGAAGAATTACATTGAAATTATGCCAACTAGCATTCCACATCAAAAATTATCTTTTTATCATTTACCTACTCGAGGACGAGCAGGAATTAAGCTTGGGGATGCTTGATACGTCTCCAACGTATCTATAATTTTTGATTGCTCCATGCTACATTATCTACTGTTTTGGGCAATATAGGGCTTTATTTTCCACTTTTATATTATTTTTGGGACTAACCTATTAACCGGAGGCCCAACCCAGATTTGCTGTTTTATGCCTATTTCAGTGTTTCGAAGAAAAGGAATATCAAACGGAGTCGAAACAGAATGAAATCAACTGGAGAAGTTATTTTTGGAAGGAAACCTACTGGATAGACTTGGACCCTACGTCAGAAGATGAAGGAGGAGCTCACGAGGGTAGGGGGCGCGCCCCCTGCCTCGTGGCCACCCCTTTGGTCCACCGACGTACTCCTTTCACCCATATATACCCACGTATCCTAAAACTTCCAGAACGGAGAATAGATCGGGAGTTCCGCCGCCAGAAGCCTCCATTGCCACCGAAAGCCAATCTAGACCCGTTCCGGCACCCTGCCGGAGGGGGAAATCCCTCTCCGGTGGCCATCTTCATCATCCCGGTGCTCTCCATGACGAGGAGGGAGTAGTTCTCCCTCGGGGCCGAGGGTATGTACCAGTAGCTATGTGTTTGATCTCTCTCTCTCTCTTGTGTTCTTGATTTGGCACGATCTTGATGTATCGCGAGCTTTGCTATTATAGTTGGATCTTATGTTTCTCCTCCCCCTCTTCTCTCTTGTAATGAATTGAGTTTCCCTTTGAAGTAATCTTATCGGATTGAGTCTTTAAAGATTTGAGAACACTTGATGTATGTCTTGCCGTGCGTATCTGTGGTGACAATGGGATACCACGTGATTCACTTGATGTATGTTTTGGTGATCAACATGCGGGTTCCGCCCATGAACCTATGCATAGGGGTTGGCACACGTTTTCGTCGTGATTCTTTGGTAGAACTTTGGGGCACTCTTTGAGGTCCTTTGTGTTGGTTGAATAGATGAATCTGAGATTGTGTGATGCATATCATATAATCATACCCACGGATACTTGAGGTGACATTGGAGTATCTAGGTGACATTAGGGTTTTGGTTGATTTGTGTCTTAAGGTGTTATTCTAGTACGAACTCTAGGGCTGTTTGTGACACTTATAGGAATAGCCCAACGGATTGATTGGAAAGAATAACTTTGAGGTGGTTTCGTACCCTACCATAATCTCTTCGTTCGTTCTCCGCTATTAGTGACTTTGGAGTGACTCTTTGTTGCATGTTGAGGGACAGTTATGTGATTCAATTATGATATTATTGTTGAGAGGACTTGCACTAGCGAAAGTATGAACCCTAGGCCTTGTTTACCATCATTGCAATACCGTTTATAGTCACTTTTACCATTAGTTACCTTGCTGTTTTTATTATTTCAGATTACAAATACCTTTATCTACTATCCATATACCACTTGTATCACCATCTCTTCGCCGAACTAGTGCACCTATACAATTTACCATTGTATTGTGTGTGTTGGGGACATAAGAGACTCTTTGTTATTTGATTGCAGGGTTGCTTGAGAGAGACCATCTTCATCCTACGCCTCCTACGAATTGATAAACCTTAGGTCATCCACTTGAGGGAAATTTACTACTGTCCTACAAACCTCTGCACTTGGAGGCCCAACAACGTCTACAAGAAGAAGGTTGTGTAGTAGACATCACCCATCGTCGCCGTAGCCATTGTCCGCCGCGAGCCGTGCTCTGCTCGGCAAGGCACTCCCCGGTGTACATGAAGCATCTGGATGGGTGCGGCCCTCCGTGCCGAGGCCATTGGTGCATCCAGTTCGGCCGGAGACGCCCGGAGTCACCGGAGCTCATCGCCGGCTTGTCTCGGCCTCGCCTCGCCTCTGTCTCCATCGGCCGCTGGAGAGCTGAAGAAGACGACCGCGCCCTGGCCCCCCTCCTGCCCGCGGGCCCTGCCAGTCAGTCGCTGAGGCATTGACCCCAACCAGGTGACGTGGATAAGTGGCGCGCCAGCCACTTAAGTGAATGCGTACTCGATAGAATACGTTTTCCCTGCGGGTAAGCGTATTTTCTGCTGCTTCAGCCAAGAAGGCGCTTTCCCTATACTGAAAACGTATTCTGGTCTTTCTTCAGGTCAAAGTGCGCTTTCTCTTTCTGAAAGCGTATTTTCCTAAAGACGTTTTCTGTTTTTTTGTCCAGGCCCAGATTGTGAAGTTTTTGTTTACAGATAGGTCCCTAGCAGAAAAACATTCATATCTTTTTTATCCTAACTCCAAATGAGGTGATTCCAAAGCCCACGTCTTCGTTTCGTCGATCCCGTTCTGTTGGTTTCATTTTCACTATGGTTTGACACTGTGAAAATGACCTTTTTGCCCTTGCACGTAAACAGCCCCTCTGAGAGAGAACTGTTTCCGGCAAATCTTTCCGCGGCTTCACCGCACTTCTCCCTGGTACCTTCTTCATCCCCAGGCAAGCCACAATACCCACTTGCATGATAGTCATGCAGTAGCCATGGTTTTCAACTTGAATATTTATTAAATGATTGCTTGTTTAAAATATGGTTACCGTTGTTTCGATAATGTTTCTGGGTTAGTGCTTACTTGCTTACTATGTTGTGATGCACCTGGTTATCATGCCCTGCTAGTTGCTAGTATTACTTTCATATTGCCATGCTTGATAGTAGTACATGTTGGGTTGGTCATGTTCTTCGGTGCATGACTAACATCGGTTAACGAGTATTGTTAATATGCATTGTTCCTTTAATACTAGTTGGTTAAGTGTTTACTCGGTAATGTTATTGATGAGTTCTTGCATGTTATTTATGGTTGATGCTAGTGGTCATGTGATACTATGAGTAGTGTGGCACTTGTAATATTTATGCTCGTCATTATGTCATGTTCAGTTGGAGATTATTCATAGTTGATATGGTGGATATTTATGTTGCATCCCGTGCTTATGTTGATATCATGCTCATGCTTTGTATGTGCATCATGTTATTTTATCATGGCTCGGCATATTGCATTCAAGTTTAACCGGATTAAATTGAACTTGAACAACTATTGGCTGAGTCATGGTGTCACCATATCGAAACTGACCAGTGCAACCACGCTTACCTTATGGGGAGGTCCTAGCCGGGTCTATTGTCATGCCTCTCGCCGGTGCCTCCCACGAGGGAAGATTATGCGCGGGCGCTACCCTGATCAGGTAGGATGACATAAGCATTGTGTGCCCATTGTTGAGTATGGATCCTTGTCCCCGTTTGGGACCGTTTTGCCACGACGGTGGCCGTTGGTGCCTTTGGTAGGCACGGGGCCACCCAGGACTTAGCCCAAAGGGGAGTTGGTCGGAGTGGTCGGGAGGGTGTCATGGCAGTAGATCGGTTTTGTCGGAACGCTTTGGTCCACCCGAATGGGAGTTCGAGGCCAGGGTTCCGTGGTGTGGGTCCAGTGTGCTACCTCTACAGAGTGTATATTAAATCTATCGATAGCCGCGCTCGCGGATAAAGGCCCAGTTCGTGTCGGTCCCACCGTGAGTCAACAGTATTAATAATAACTTGATTAATGACAACCCGGTTCGATGATGAGATAAGTTGGTTGTGATCGCCGGAAGGATCAAGGTTTGGGACCAAGTGTTGGTCATGGTTGTGATCGCTGGAATGATCACCGTGGTATCGAGGATACCGAGTTGTTGGATATTCATGATGTTGTGCAAAAATCATGGGTAAGGATCAAGCTCCTTGTGGTCATTTAATGATTACTGCAGTATTGTTTATACCAAGCTTGATTTGATCCTGAGATGATCGTGTAATGTCCGAGGTTGGTAAGTGATGTATGCGATGGTTATGAGGTAACCCGAGCAGAATAAATGGTGCATGTAGTGTCATCATGTTACATGCTAGTATCATCAGATTTATATGTTCTTGCCATGATCATATTGTTCTAGCAGTATTATGTTCATGTTGTTCATGTTATGTTGATGATTTCATGATAATTCCTGCTTAACCTGTAATTGCCATGCCGTTGTTTGTCTTGAATGCTTATGGTTATTGTGAGCTTGCAAGTACATTCCATGTACTGACCTGGCGTGTCATGCCAGTTTGCAGGTCGTGCCTGGATTGCTTGCTTGTTTGGTGTTGTTCCTGTGTTCGCGAGCTAGGATAAGCGTTCCAGCCAGAGTCCCTGCAGATTGGAGTCCATCATCGTCGTTCGTTGTTCTGCTGCCAGTAGTTGTTCCGTTGCTTCAAGTTGTTATGCTGCTTGTATAGAGCAATCATGATTGGCGTAGTGTCTCCGTGCCGATGTTATTCATTGTAATATCGGAACCTGTGTATTCATATCCGTGTTGTAATAGAGAGCTGGTTTGTTCTATACTAAGGGCATGTTCGGTAGCGGTCTAGCTTCTCAAATCCTCGAATCTGCGCGTGGAGTCCAGCCGAACGCATCAATTCCTGGAGTTTAGCTACAGAAGCTGGCGTGGAGCGTAGTGCATTTTTGTGGAGTCGCGGAGCTAGTCATTCCGGGCTCCCAGCTTCTTCAGGAGTTGGAGTTTGCTCAAAATTACCTGTTGATGCCATCGCCAAGTGAGCGTACCGGTTCAAGCCTTATTTCAGGAGCGATACATGCAGCGAGCGCCTACTGATTTCCTCTCTAGTCGGGCCATATCCAGCCCATATGGGCTGCCGGCCTAGGCCAATGCTAGCGACAAAGTAGTTGTGCTGCCGAACGGATCGCTCGATCGCGGCGCTCTCGTGAGAAGCTGGCGATGGGAAGCTGGTGGTGGAGTTCAGGATTTCGAGGCCACGGAGGAGTACCGAACAGGCCCTAAGAAGTGTCGTATTCTAGAAGACTTCACCTCGATCTCTGGGCTAGAATACGGGGCGTTCCGGTTATCTCTGAGCCGGGGTGCCACAACGCTTGGTATCAGAGTAGGTCTGGCTGTAGGATGCCCTAGCCCGCGCGAATATTAGAAAGCGGTAGTATAGACCCCCGTTGGTTTGTTGCACTTGATTGTTGCATTTGTTTGTCACATAGCATGCATATAGATTGTTATTTTGTCACTAACGATTAATCTTGTGAGTGTAGGTGGTATTGTTTTCGGTCCACCGCCTGCACCATCTTTCTTAGCATGCCTGCTCCTCAGTGTGATGCGACCACATCATCATCCATGCCCTCCATCTCGTCCCCTTGGCAACCCTTGCTGATCTTTGTTATCAGAAAAGGGCAATGCCAATAAACCCAGTCTTCCACTGTTATCTTGTCATGTCATTTCATTCTTTGGACGGGTACAATTCTCTTCGTACGCTTGATAATGAGGTGGTCGTGACTTTTGTGTATAGCTACTTGATCGTCAATTCCGTTCTCACCTGTGTATCCATCCAGATCCAGCCACTGTTCAGCTAGTGCTTGGCATAGCTTCGGTTATGCCAACTCCTTCCACACATGGATATAATTTTCGTGCACACCGCCACAACATATTAGACCATAATACCGGAGTTTCCGCACGACTTGTGTGCTTAGGTGTGCATGCATATTATGGTGTGAGTAGCAGTAATATGTGATGATTGCTTGATTAATTATATTAGTAGTATGTTTGTGTGCTTTTGTTTTAGTCGTTTCTTTTATTTATTTCTTTGGGCCTTCGGTGTTACAAATTTTCCCCTATTAAAGTTGCTCGTCAGCCGACACCGGACCCGAAGAGTCAACAAGAAATGCATATATTTGGAAACTCAGCTAAACAGAATGGAATTGTCAGCAGACTGCAGTGAAATTGGAAATAGCTCATCTGAATACAAAAGAAATCCTGGATGGAATGTTAGTATAAAGTTTGCATTAACGTGCACTCCTCATAGCAGAAATGATCAAATCAGCAAGAAGATAAATTGTGTGCACCTTACGATCGGGTAGACCGTTACACCTACTTTCCCCTACATCTGCTAGTCTACCACTGTAAGAGTTCGCACGACTTACTCAACTATGCTAGAGCCCATAATAGCTTGTGGCTGCACACGGAAGTTTCTAGCATGAATAATCTCATGATCCCTTTGAGCCTGGGTGGCGGTCCAAAAAAAACATGCAATCGCTGGAATACCCAGGTGCCTCAATCCACCCAGATGTGTATTTAAGTTGCCACCTTAGATAAACCTTTAATTTAACAATCTCACATCTGTCATGGATTTCACTCTCCCAATCCACGTCTACTAGCATAGCATGGCATAATAAGCAAACGTAGAAGTAACTCCCAAAGGTTTGATAATAACAGGTAATAGGTACTACCTCAACTACTTCCCAAACCCACAATTTAAATAGATCCTAATCATGCAATGTGTGAGGATTGATCTAATGCAATAAAAACTGGGTAGTAGGAGGTATGATCAAAGTGTTACTTGCCTTGCTGATGATCCGCGAAACCTAGCGATTCGAAATAGCAAGCGGCACACTCCGGGTACTCTATCGCAAACAAACAAACATACAATAAGTACTCAACTAATGCACAGGTAAAACTCGAATAAGAGATCTAACTAGAAAGTTCAACTTAAGAACTCCGGTTGGCAAAAAGAATCAAATCGAACGAAGCAACGAAAGACAAACGGCAAAAGAAACCAGTTTCGTTTACTATTCTAGATCTAGGGCAATTTTTACAGTGGCAAAAACTTGTTTGAGTTGGTTAAACGGAAAGAGGGTTTCGAGACGAAACTCCAGGCGCTTGAATCGCCTGATTCCGATAAACGAGAGAAAAGTTATACTAGAACGAAAAACGGACAGGAATCGCGATCAGAAAAATCGCGGATTTAATCCGAGAAAAAGAAAAACGACGAACAGATTAACGAATGAACGTTCGTTAACTGGATCTAATCGAAGAACGCGTTCGTTAAAACGAATGAACGGGTGAACGCTCGCTAAATAAACCGGAAAAATCGATCTATTTAAAAAACAAAACTAAAAAAACCGAACAAAACCGACGGAAAACCGATCGGTTTTTCGAGAAAACCGGCGGCGCGAGGTCTACCTCCGGCGAACGGCGGCAGCGACGGCTCCGGCGATCGTCGGCGGCGGCGGCGGGGCAGCGGGGCGGGGCGAGGCGGCGGCGGCGCGGAGGCGGCGGCGACGGGGCTAGGGTTAGGGTTTGGGGGCGGGGCGGCTTGGGCTGGCTCGGGCCCCGGGCGTCACTATTTAAAGGCCCGGCCAGGCGGAGTCCTGGCCGATTACGGCCCAAAGTCGGTTCGGATTTATTTTTTAAAATAATTATGCTCCGAAAAAAACAAAAGGAATACTAAACGAACTCCAAAAATCCCGAAATAAATTTTCCCCGGCTTCTAAAATCAAGCCGCACAGGATGTACATTTATTTCGGGCCTAAATGCAATTTTGAAAAACACACATTTTTCCTAAATTCAAATAAAATAGCAAATAAAACGAAAATAAAATCTTATTTGATTTTTATTAAATCCTCAATATTTCTTTATTTTAGGAAAGTCATTTTATTCCCTCTCTCATATTTTGATAATAGAAATAATTGAAGATAAAATAAATAAAATCAAATGATCCTATTTTCAAAATTTGAGAAAACTCAAATATGAAAATAACGAAATCCCCAACTCTCTCCGAGGGTCCTTGAGTTGCGTAGAATTTTCTAGGATCAACCAAAATGCAGTAAAATATGATATGCAATGATGATCTAATGTATAACATTCCAAATTGAAAATTTGGGATGTTACAAACCTACCCCCCTTAAGATGAATCTCGCCCTCGAGATTCGGGTTGGCTAGAAAATAGGTGAGGGTGGTCCTTCAGCAATTCTTCCTCTCGCTCCCAGGTGGCTTCATCCTCCGTGTGGTGGCTCCACTGAACTTTGCAAAACTTGAGAATCTTGCTGCGGGTGACTCGACTGGCATACTCTAAAATCTTGACTAGTTTCTCTTCATAGGTCAAATCACTGTCCAACTGAATCGCTTCCAGTGGCACTGTATCTCTCAGCGGTATATCAGCCATCTTTGCGTGGCACTTCTTCAACTGGGAAACATGGAACACGTCGTGAACTCCTGACAATCCTTCAAGAAATTCCAACTTATAGTCTACTTCTCCCATACACTCCAAAACTTTGTATGGGCCTACAAAACTTGGCGCTAACTTTCCCTTAACTCCAAAGCGCTTAACTCCTCGAAGTGGAGATACTCGAAGATAAACTCGGTCTCCGACTTCGTAAACTGTCTCCTTGCGTTTAGAATCTGTGTAGCTCTTCTGCCTGGACTGGGCTACCTTGAGCCTATCGCGAATCAATTTTACTTTCTGTTCATACTCCTTAATCAGATCCGGTCCAAACAACTGGCGGTCTCCAACTTCATCCCATGACAATGGGGTCCTGTACCTCCATCCGTACAAGGCTTCGAAAGGGGCCATCTTCAAACTAGATTGATAGCTATTGTTGTAAGAGAACTCTAAATACGGCAAATTCTCGTCCCAACTATATCCGTAATCTAGCGCACAAGCTCTCAGCATATCCTCCAAAATCTGATTGACGCTCTCGGTCTCTCCATCTATCTGCGAATGGAAAGCTGTACTAAACTCCAGCCTGGTACCCTGAAATTTAAATATGATTTTTTCTGGAATATTTGAGAATATTTGGCACTGAGAACACAGCAGGGGGCCCCCTACCTTGTGGGCCTACGGTGGCCCTCCTCCACTTATTCCTGCACCCACACACTCCTTCTTCCTCCCGAAAACACCATTATCCAGCTCAAGCACGAGTTCTAGCTCATTTTGCTATGATTTTCGATCTCCTTTCTCAAAGCACCTCTCATAAAACTGCTTTGGGGGATTGTTCCTTGGTATGTGACTCCTCCATTGGTCCAATTAGTTTTTTTTCTAGTGCTTTATTCATTGCAAATTTGTGCTGCCTAGTGCTACCTCTTGAGCACTGCATTGGATTCCCTTGAAGAGGAAAGGAGATGCAACAAAGTAGCATAAGTATTTCCCTTAGTTTTTGAGAACCAAGGTATCAATCCAGTAGGAGGCTACGCGCGAGTCCCTCGGACCTGCACAAAACAAATAACTCCTCGCAACCAACGCGATAAGGGGTTGTCAATCCCTTCACGGTCACTTACGAGAGTGAGATCTGATAGATATGATAAGATAATATTTTTGGTATTTTCGTGATAAAGATGCAAAGTAAAATAAAAGCAAAGGAAATAACTAAGTATTGGGAGATTAATATGATAAAGATAGACCCGGGGGCCATAGGTTTCACTAGTGGCTTCTCTCAAGAGCATAAGTATTTCACGGTGGGTGAACGAATTACTATTGAGCAATTGACAGAATTGAGCATAGTTATGAGAATATCTAGGTATGATCATGTATATAGGCATCACGTCCAAGACAAGTAGACCAACTCCTGCCTGCGTCTACTACTATTACTCCACTCATCGACCGCTATCCAGCATGCATCTAGAGTATTAAGTTCATGAAAACATAGTAACGCCAAGCAAGATGCCATGATGTAGAGGGGTAAATTCATGCAATATGATAAAAAAACCTCATCTTGTTATCCTCGATGACAACAATACAATACGTGCCTTGCTGCCCCTACTGTCACTGGGAAAGGACACCACAAGATTGAACCCAAAGCTAAGCACTTCTCCCATTGCAAGAAAGATCAATCTAGTAGGCCAAACCAAACTGATAATTCAAAGAGACTTGCAAAGATAACCAATCATACATAAAAGAATTCAGAGGAGATTCAAATATTGTTCATAGATAATCTTGATCATAAACCCACAATTCATCGGTCTCAACAAACACACCGCAAAAAGAAGATTACATTGAATAGATCTCCACAAGAGAGGGGGAGAACATTGTATTGAGATCCAAAAAGAGAGAACAAGCCATCTAGCTAGTAACTATGGACCCAAAGGTCTAAGGTAAGCTACTCACACTTCATCGGAGAGGCTATGGTGTTGATGTAGAAGCCCTCCGTGATGGATGCACCCTCCGGCGGAGCTCCGGAACAGGCCCCAAGATGGGATCTCGTGGATACAGAAAGTTGTGGCGGTGGAATTAGGGTTTTGGCTCCGTATCTGATCGTTTGGGGGTACGTAGGTATATATAGGAGGAAGAAGTACGTCGGTGGAGCAACAAGGGGCCCATGAGGGTGGAGGGCGCGCCTGGGGGGGGGGGGTAGGCACGCCCCCTACCTCGTGGCCACCCTGTTAGTTGCTTGACGTAGGGTCCAAGTGTCCTAGGTCTTGTTCGGTGAGAAAATCACGTCCCCGAAGGTTTCATTCCGTTTGGACTCCGTCTGATATTCCCTTTCTTTGAAACCCTAAAATAGGCACAAAAAACATCAATTCTGGGCTGGGCCTCCGTTTAATAGGTTAGTCCCAAAAATAATATAAAAGTGGATAATAAAGCCCAATAATGTCCAAAACAGTAGATAATATAGCATGGAGCAATCAAAAATTAGAGATACGTTGGAGACGTATCAAGCATCCCCAAGCTTAATTCCTGGTCGTCCTCGAGTAGGTAAATGATAAAAAAGATAATTGTTGATGTGGAGTGCTACTTGGCATAATTTTAATGTAACTCTTCTTAATTGTGGTATGAATATTCAGATCCTAAAGATTCAAGATAAAAGTTTAATATTGACATAAAAATAATAATACTTCAAGCATACTAACTAATAAATTATGTCTTCTCAAAAAAACATGGCCACGGAAAGTTATCCCTACAAAATCATATATTCTGGCTATGCTCTATCTTCACCACACAAAATATTTAAATCTTGCACAACCCCGATGACATGCCAAGCAATTGTTTCATACTTTTGACATTCTCAAACTTCTTCAATCTTCACGCAATACATGAGTGTGAGCCATGGATATAACACTCTAGGTGGAATAGAATGGTGGTTGTGGAGAAGACAAAAAGGGGAAAGATAGTCTCACATCAACTAGGCGTATCAACGGGCTATTGATACGTCTCCAACGTATCTATAAGTTTTGATTGCTCCATGCTATATTATCTACTGTTTTGGACTATATTGGGCTTTATTTTCCACTTTTATATTATTTTTGGGACTAACCTATTAGCCGGAGGCCCAGCCCAGAATTGCTGTTTTTTTTTGCCTATTTTAGTGTTTCGGAGAAACACAATATCAAACGGAGTCCAAACGGAATGAAACCTTCGGAAACGTGATTTTCTCATCAGATAAGATCCAGGAGACTTGGACCCTCCGTCAAGAAAGCCACGAGGCGGTCACGAGAGTGGAGGGCGCGCCCCTTGCCTCATGGGCCCCTCGAAGCTCCACCGACGTACTTCTTCCTCCTATATATACCTACGTACCCCCAAACGATCGGGGACGGAGCCAAAAACCTAATTCCACCACCACAACTTTCTGTATCCATGAGATCCCGTCTTGGGGCCGGTTCCAGAGCTCCGCCGGAAGGGGCATCGATCACGGAGGGCTTCTACATCATCATCCAAGCCCCTCTGATGAAGTGTGAGTAGTTTATTTCATACCTACGGGTCCATAGTTAGTATCTAGATGGCTTCTTCTCTCTTTTTTGATCTCAATACAATGTTCTCCCCCTCTCTTGTGGAGATGTATTCGATGTAATCTTCTTTTTGCGGTGTGTTTGTTGAGACCGATGAATTGTGGGTTTATGATTCAGTCTATCTATGAATAATATTTGAATCTTCTCTGAATTCTTTTATGTGTGATTGGTTATCTTTGCAAGTCTCTTCAAATTATCAGTTTGGTTTGGCCTACTAGATTGGTTTTTCTTGCCATGGGAGAAGTGCTTAGCTTTGGGTTCGATCTTGCGGTGTCCTTTCCCAGTGAGAGAAGGGGCAGCAAGGCACGTATTGTATCGTTGCCATCGAGGATAACAAGATGGTTTTTTTTATCATATTGCATGAAACTATCCCTCTACATCATGTCATCTTGCTTAAGGCGTTACTCTATTTTTAACTTAATACTCTAGATGCATGCTGGATAGCGGTCGATGAGTGGAGTAATAGTAGTAGATGCAGGCAGGAGTCGGTCTACTTGTCTCTGACGTGATGCCTATATACATGATCATACCTAGATATTCTCATAACTATGCTCAATTCTGTCAATTGCTCAACAGTAATTTGTTCACCCACCGTAGAATACTTATGCTCTTGAGAGAAGCCACTAGTGAAACCTATGGCCCCAGGTCTCTTTCTCATCATATCAATCTCCATCACTTTATTATTGCTTTGCTTTTTTTACTTTGCCTTCTACTTTTCACTTTGCATCTCTATACCAAAAATACCAAAAATATTATTTATCATCTCTATCAGATCTCACTTTCGTAAGTGACCGTGAAGGGATTGACAACCCCTAAGCGCATTGGTTGCGTTGAGCTATTGTTTTTGTGTAGGTATGAGGGACTCGAGCGTAGCCTCCTACTGGATTGATACCTTGGTTCTCAAAAACTGAGGGAAATACTTACGCTACTTTGCTGCATCATCCTCTCCTCTTCGGGGAAATCCAACGCAGTGCTCAAGAGGTAGCAAGAAGAATTTAGGGCGCCGTTGCCGGGGAGTCTGCGCAAAAGTCAACATACCAAGTACCCATCACAATCCCTATCTCCCGCATTACATTATTTGCCATTTGCCTCTGGTTTTCCTCTCCCCCCAATTCACCCTTGCCATTTTATTAGCCCTCTCTCTCTATCCTCCCTCTCTTTCTCTAATTGCCTCTTTTTGCCCGTTTGCCTTCTTGTTTGCTTGTTTGTCGCGATGGCTCTTCCTAGATTCGGTGATCTTCACCTTAAAAGGTTAGGGGGGATCGAAAACAACGTTAGGAAGTTTATGGTTTTGCAATTTGAGCATAATAATTTCTTTAGAAATGAGCTTAAGGAACAAAAAGGTTTTATGAGTTATATGAATAAAGAGCTCGATGATATGTCTAAAGAATTTGATGGTATAAGAACCCAAATTGCTCGTCTTGAAAAATTAACTGCTGAAATTTCGGATATGCAAGCTACCTTAGTCAATAAGATGGCCGCTAAACCGGATTCCTATGAAAATAATGATGAAGATATAAAAGTTATTGGTGTGTCCCCTATTAAATTTTTGTTTTGCAATATGAATCTTGATAATGATGGGACTGAATATGATCCACCTTTACCTAGAAGGCGTTCTAAGAATTCTGAATATTTTGATCTTGATGCTAAATTTGATAAAAGTGGGTTTGAAGAAATTAAAACCCTAGATGTTGCTAAAACCACTATTATGGATTTCAAGGAATTTAACTACGAAAATTTCTCTTTGATTGATTGTATTTCCTTGTTGCAATCCGTGCTAAATTCTCCTCACGCTTATAGTCAAAATAAAGCGTTTACTAAACATATCGTTGATGCCTTGATGCAATCTTATGAAGAAAAACTTGAATTGGAAGTTTGTATCCCTAGAAAACTTTATGATGAGTGGGAACCAACTATTAAAATTAAAATTAAAGATCATGAGTTTTATGCTTTGTGTGATTTGGGTGCTAGTGTCTCTACTATTCCCAAAACTTTGTGTGATTTGCTAGATTTCCGTAATTTTGATGATTGCTCTCTAAACTTGCATATTGCGGATTCCACTATAAGAAACCTATGGGAAGAATTAATGATGTTCTTATTGTTGCAAATAGGAATTATGTGCCCGTAGATTTTATCGTTCTTGATATAGATTGCAATCCTTCTTGCCCTATTATTCTCGGTAGACCTTTCCTTAGAATGGTTGGTACAGTTATTGATATGAAGGAAGGGAATATTAGATTCCAATTTCCATTAAAAAAGGGCATGGAACACTTCCCTAGAAAGAAAATAAAATTACCATATTAATCTATCATGAGAGCCACTTATGGATTGCCTACCAAAGATGGCAATACCTAGATCTATTCTTGCTTGTTATGCCTAGCTAAGGGCGTTAAACGATAGCGCTTGTGTGAGGCAACCCAATTTTATTTTTATTCCTTGCTTTTTTCTCCTATTCAGTAATAAATAAATTATTTAGCCTCTGTTTTTTTGTGTTTTTTGTGTTTAATTAGTGTTTGTGCCAAGTAGAACCGTTGGGAAGACTTGGGGAAATTCTTGTTGAACTTGCTGTAAAAAACAGAAACTTTAGCGCTCACGAGAACTGCTGTAATTTTTATTTGGAGATTTCTATTTAGTTAATTATTTTGCAGATGATAATAGATAAATTCCTCACGTCCAGCAATTTATTTTAGAATTTTTGGGGTTCCAGATCTTGCGCTAGCTACAGATTACTACAGATTGTTCTGTTTTTGACAGATTCTGATTTTCGTGTGTTGTTTGCTTATTTTAATGAATCTATGGCTAGTAAAATAGTTTATAAACCATATAGAAGTTGTAATAAAGTAGGTTTAACACCAATATGAATAAAGAATGAGTTCATTACAGTACCTTGAAGTGCTCTTTTGTTTTCTTTCGCTAACGGAGCTCACGAGTTTTCTACTTTAAGTTTTGTGTTGTGAAGTTTTCAAGTTTTGGGTAAAGATTTGATGGATTATGGAACAAGGAGTGGCAAGAGCCTAAGCTTGGGGATGCCCATGGCACCCCCAAGATAATCTAAGGACACCTAAAAGCCAAAGCTTTGGGATGCCCCGGAAGGCATCCCCTCTTTCGTCTACTTCTATTGGTAACTTTACTTGGAGCTATATTTTTATTCACCACATGATATGTGTTTTGCTTGGAGCATCTTTTATGATTTGAGACTTTGCTTATTAGTTTACCACAATCATCCTTGATGTACACACCTTTTGAGAGAGCCATACATAATTTGGAATTTGATAGAATACTCTATGTGCTTCACTTATATCTTTTGAGTTATATAATTTTGCTCTAGTGCTTCACTTATATCTTTTAGAGCACGGTGGTGGTTTTTTTTTATAGAAACTATTGATCTCTCATGCTTCACTTAGATTATTTTGAGAGTCTTAATAGCATGGTAATTTGCTTAATAATAAATATGCTTGGTATTCAAGATTTGTAAAACTTTCTTTTGAGTGCGTTGATTACTAAGAAAAAAAATCGATGCTTGATAATTGTTTTGAGATATGAGGATGGTGATATTAGAGTCATGCTAGTTGAGTAGTTGTGAATTTGATAAATGTTTGTGTTAAAGTTTGTGATTCCCGTAGCATGCACATATTGTGAACCGTTATGTGATGAAGTCAGAGCATGATTTATTTATTGATTGTCTTCCTTATGAGTGGCGGTCGGGGACCAGCGATGGTCTTTTCCTACCAATCTATCCCCCTAGGAGCATGCACGTAATACTTTGCTTTGATAACTTCTAGATTTTTGCAATAAGTATATGAGTTCTTTATGACTAATGTTGAGTCCATGGATTATACGCACTTTCCTTCCTTCCACCATTGCTAGCCTCTCTAATACCGCGCACTTTTCGCCGGTATCATACACCCACCAAATACCTTCCTCAAAACAGCCACCATACCTACCTATCATGGCATTTCCATAGCCATTCCGAGATATATTGCCATGCAACTTTCCACCGTTCCGTTCATTTTGAAACGCTCCATCATTGTCATATTGCTAGCATGATCATGTAGTTGACATCGTATTTGTGGCAAAGCCACCATTCATAATTTTTTCATACATGTCACTCTTGATTCATTGCATATCCCGGTACACCGCCTGGAGGCATTCATATAGAGTCATATTTTGTTCTAAGTATTGAGTTGTAAGAAAAATAAAAAGTGTGATGATCATCATTTTTAGAGCATTGTCCCAAGTGAGGAAAGGATGATGGAGACTATGATTCCCCCACAAGTCGGGATGAGACTCCGGACGAAAAATAAAAAAAGGAAAAGAGGCCATAAAAAAAGGAGAAGGCCCAAAAAAATGAGAGAAAAAGAGAGAAGGGACAATGTTACTATCCTTTTACCACACTTGTGCTTCAAAGTAGCACCATGATCTTCATGATAGAGAGTCTCTCATTCTGTCACTTTCATATACTAGTGGGAATTTTTCATTATAGAACTTGGCTTGTATATTCCAATGATGGGCTTCCTCAAAATGCCCTAGGTCTTCGTGAGCAAGCGAGTTGGATGCACACCCACTTAGTTTCTTTTGTTGAGCTTTCATATACTTATAGCTCTAGTGCATCCGTTGCATGGCAATCCCTACCCACTCACATTGATATCTATTGATGGGCATCTCCATAGCTCGTTGATACGCCTAGTTGATGTGAGACTATCTTCCCCTCTTTTTGTCTTATCCCCAACCACCATTCTATTCCACATATAGTGCTATATCCATGGCTCACACTCATGTATTGCGTGAAGATCAAAAAAGTTTTGAAAATGTCATAAGTATGAAACAATTGCTTGGCTTGTCATCGGGGTTGTGCATGATTTAAATACTTTGTGTGGTGAAGATAGAGCATAGCCAGACTATATGATTTTGTAGGGATAGCTTTCTTTGGCCATGTTATTTTGAGAAGACATAATTGCTTTGTTAGTATGCTTGAAGTATTATTATTTTTATGTCAACATGAACTTTTGTCTTGAATCTTTTGAATCTGAATATTCATACCACAATTAAGAAGATTTACATTGAAATTATGCCAAGTAGCACTCCGCATCAAAAATTCTGTTTTTATCATTTACCCACTCGAGGACGAGCGGGAATTAAGCTTGGGGATGCTTGATACGTCTCCATCGTATCTATAATTTTTGATTGCTCCATGCTATATTATCTACTGTTTTGGACTATATTGGGCTTTATTTTCCACTTTTATATTATTTTTGGGACTAACCTATTAACCGGAGGCCCAGCCCAGAATTGTTGTTTTTTGCCTATTTCAGTGTTTCGGAGAAACAGAATATCAAACGGAGTCCAAACGGAATGAAACCTTCAGAAACGTGATTTTCTCATTAGATAAGATCCAGGAGACATGGACCCTCCGTCCAGAAAGCCACGAGGCGGTCACGAGGGTGGAGGGCGCGCCTCCCTGCCTCGTGGGCCCCTCGAAGCTCCACCGACGTACTTCTTCCTCCTATATATACCTACGTACCACCAAACGATCGAGGATGGAGCCGAAAACCTAATTCCACCACCGCAACTTTCTGTATCCACGAGATCCCATCTTGGGGCCTGTTCCGGAGCTCCGCCGGAAGGGGCATCGATCATGGAGGGCTTCTACATCATCATCCAAGCCCCTCCGATGAAGTGTGAGTAGTTTATCTCAGACCTACGGGTCCATAGTTAGTAGCTAGGTGGCTTCTTCTCTCTTTTTGGATCTCAATACAATGTTCTCCCCCTCCCTCGTGGAGATCTATTCGATGTAATCTTCTTTTTGCGGTGTGTTTGTTGAGACCGATGAATTGTGGGTTTATGATCCAGTCTATCTATGAATAATATTTGAATCTTCTCTGAATTCTTTTATGTATGATTGGTTATCTTTGCAAGTCTCTTCGAATTATCAGTTTGGTTTGGCCTACTAGATTGGTTTTTCTTGCCACGGGAGAAGTGCTTAGCTTTGGGTTCGATCTTGCGGTGTCCTTTCCCAGTGATAGAAGGGGCAACAAGGCACATATTGTATCGTTGCCATCGAGGATAACAAGATGAGTTT
The DNA here is from genome assembly GCF_003073215.2 of Triticum urartu. Lineage (NCBI taxonomy): Eukaryota > Viridiplantae > Streptophyta > Magnoliopsida > Poales > Poaceae > Triticum > Triticum urartu. The sequence goes on from NC_053023.1 coordinate 194,513,546, forward strand.
TTTTTATCATATTGCATGAAACTATCCCTCTACATCATGTCATCTTGCTTAAGGCGTTACTCTGTTTTTAACTTAATACTCTGGATGCATGCTGGATAGCGGTCGATGAGTGGAGTAATAGTAGTAGATGCAGGCAGGAGTCGGTCTACTTGTCTCGGATGTGATGCCTATATACATGATCATACCTAGATATTCTCATAACTATGCTCAATTTTGTCAATTGCTGAACAGTAATTTGTTCACCCACCATAGAATACTTATGCTCTTGAGAGAATCCACTAGTGGAACCTATGGCCCCCGGGTCTCTTTCTCATCATATCAATCTCCATCACTTTATTATTGCTTTGCTTTTTTAATTTGCCTTTTACTTTTCACTTTGCATCTCTATGCCAAAAATATCAAAAATATTATTTATCATCTCTATCAGATCTCACTTTCTTAATGACCGTGATGGGATTGACAACCCCTAAGCGCGTTGGTTGCGTTGAGCTATTGTTTTTGTGTAGGTATGAGGGACTCGCACGTAACCTCCTACTGGATTGATACCTTGGTTCTCAAAAACTGAGGGAAATACTTATGCTACTTTGCTGCATCATCCTCTCCTCTTCGGGGAAATCCAACGCAGTGCTCAAGAGGTAGCAGCTATGGAGATGCCCATCAATAGATATCAATGTGAGTGAGTAGGGATTGCCATGCAACGGAGGCACTAGAGCTAGAAGTATATGAAAGCTCAACAAAAGAAACTAAGTGGGTGTGCATCCAACTTGCTTGCTCATGAAGACCTAGGGCATTTTGAGGAAGCCCATCATTGGAATATACAAGCCAAGTTCTATAATTAAAAATTCCCACTAGTATATGGAAGTGATAACTCAAGAGACTCTCTATATGAAGAATATGGTGCTACTTTGAAGCACAAGTGTGGTAAAAGGATAGTAACATTGTCCCTTCTCTTTTTTTCTCTCATTTTTTTATTTGGGCCTTTTCTCTTTTTTATGGCCTCTTTTTTTAGTCCGGAGTCTCATCCCGACTTGTGGGGGAATCATAGTCTCCATCATCCTTTCCTCACTAGGACAATGTTCTAATAATGATGATCATCACACTTTTATTTTCTTACAACTCAACAATTACAACTCGATACTTAGAACAAAATATGACTCTATATGAATGCCTCCGGAGGTGTACCGGGATATGCAATGAATCAAGAGTGACATGTATGAAATAATTATGAATGGTGGCTTTGCCACAAATACGATGTCAACTACATGATCATGCTAAGCAATATGACAATGATGGAGTGTTTCATAATAAACAGGACGGTGGAGAGTTGCATGGAAATATATCTCGGAATGGCTATGGGAATGCCATAATAGGTAGGTATGGTGGCTGTTTTAAGGAAGGTATATGGTGGGTGTATGATACCGGCGAAAGGTGCGCGGTATTGGAGAGGCTAGCAATGGTGGAAGGAAGAAAAGTGCATATAATCCATGGACTCAACATTAGTCATAAAGAACTCATATACTTATTGCAAAAATCTACAAGTTATCAAAGCAAAGTATTACGCGCATGCTCCTAGGGGGATGGATTGGTAGGAAAAGACCATCGCTCGTCCCCGAGCGCCACTCATAAGGAAGACAATCAAAAAATAAATCATGCTCCGACTTCATCACATAACGGTTCACCATACGTGCATGCTACGGGAATCCCAAACTTTAACATATGTATTTCTCAAATTCACAACTAGTCAACTAGCACAACTTTAATATCACCATCTTCATATCTCAAAAAAATTATCAAGCATCAAACTTCTCATAGTATTCAACACACTCATAAGAAAGTTTTTACTATTCTTGAATACCAAGCATATTAGGATTATTTAAGAAAATTACCATGCTATTTAAGACCCTCAAAATAATCTAAGTGAAGCATGAGAGATCAATAGTTTCTATGAAACAATTCCACCACCGTGCTCTAAAAAAATATAAGTGAAGTACTAGAGCAAAACTATATAACTCAAATGATATAAGCGAAGCACATAAAGTATTCTAACAAATTCCAAATCATATATGGCTCTCTCAAAAGGTGTGTACAGAAAGGATGATTGTGGTAAACTAAAAAGAAAAGACTCAAATCATACAAGACGCTCCAAGCAAAACACATATCATGTGGTGAATAAAAATATAGCTCCAAGTAAAGTTACCGATAGAAGTAGACGAAAGAGGGGATGCCTTCCGGGGCATCCCAAAGCTTTGGCTTTTAGGTGTCCTTAGATTATCTTGGGGGTGCCATGGGAATCCCCAAGCTTAGGCTCTTTCCACTCCTTGTTCCATAATCCATCAAATCTTTACCCAAAACTTGAAAACTTCACAACACAAAACTTAAAGTAGAAAATCTCGTGAGCTCCGTTAGCGAAAGAAAACAAAAGACCACTTCTAGGTACTGTAATGAACTCATTATTTATTTATATTGGTGTTAAACCTACTTTATTCCAACTTCTCTATGGTTTATAAACTATTTTACTAGCCATAGATTCATCAAAATAAGCAAACAACACACGAAAAACAGAATCTGTCAAAAACAGAACAGTCTGTAGTAATCTGTAGCTAGCGCAAGATATGGAACCCCAAAAATACTAAAATAAATTTCTGGACATGAGGAAGTTATCTATTAATCATATGCAAAAATAATTAACTAAATATCACTTTCCAAATAAAAATGGCAGCAGTTCTTGTGAGCGCTAAAGTTTCTGTTTTTTACAGCAAGATTAACAAGACTTTCCCCAAGTCTTCCCAACGGTTCTACTTGGCACAAACACTAATTAAAAACAAAAAACACAACCAAAACAGAGGATAGATAAAATATTTATTAGTAAACAGGAGCAAAAAGCAAGGAATAAAAATAAAGTTGGGTTGCCTCCCAACAAGGGCTATCGTTTAACGCCCCTAGCTAGGCATAAAAGGCAATGATAGATCTAGGTATTGCCATCTTTGGTAGGCAATTCTTCAATGAGGCATACACCATATTTAGGAATTTATTTATTTTTATTAATTATCAAACTTTTAGGCACAAGATCAAAAAATTCATTTGTAACAAATGGTTCCTTAATGATAGCAAAAAGATTGGGATGAATACTTATAGATTTGAGATCCGCAGTTTCCTTACTAGAAGATTCACCCTTATTTTTAGGAACATACATAAGCTTGGAAATTTTAGTGGGAGGACTTGGAGTATTTTTTACGGAAGAAAAAGTGGTTCCCAAGTTGGTAATAATACCCTCAAGTTTATCGATTCGAGTGGAATCTTGACTTATTTTCTCATTAACTATAGGTTACTTTTCTTTAATATTTTTCAAGGTGACTCCTACTTTAGATCCATATTGAGTGATTTTGTTGTGGATCTTTTTATCCAAATTTTCAATCAACTCTACAGTAGCAACCTTATTCTCAATAATTTCAAGTCTTTGCATTACATGCTCCAAAGTTAACGTAGTTCCATTAACCAAAAGAGGTGGTGAGCCAAACAAATCTATCATAGCATTATAAGAATCAAAAGTATGGCTACCCAAGAAGTTCCCTCCGGTAATGGTATCAAGGATATATCTGTACCAAGGAGTAGCGCCTACATAAAAATTGCGAATAAGAATGGAAGTAGATGGCTTCCTGGTAGATCTATTTTGAGCATTGCAAATCCTATACCAAGCGTCTTTTAGTTTTTCTCCCTCCCTTTGCTTAAAATTTAGAACTTAATTCTCGGGAGACAACGGAGAAGATAGAGAACTAACCATAACGACAAGCAAAAGGAAAAGAGGCGAACGGAAAAAGAGAGGGATGATAGAGAGAGAGGGCGAATAAAACGGCAAGGGTGAAGTGGGGGAGAGGAAAACGAGAGGCAAATGGAAAATAATGTAATGCAAGAGATAAGGGTATGTGATGGGTACTTGGTATGTTGACTTTTGCATAGAATCCCCGGCAACAGCGCCAGAAATTCTTCTTGCTACCTCTTGAGCACTGCGTTGGATTCTCTTGAAGAGGAAAGGAGATGCAGCAAAGTAGTGTAAGTATTTCCCTCAGTTTTTGAGAACCAAGGTATCAATCCAGTAGGAGGCTAGGCGCAAGTCCCTCGTACCTGCACAAAACAAATAACTCCTCGCAACCAACGCGATAAGGGGTTGTCAATCCCTTCACGGTCACTTACGAGAGTGAGATCTGATAGATATGATAAGATAATATTTTTGGTATTTTTGTGATAAAGATGCAAAGTAAAATAAAAGCAAAGGAAATAACTAAGTATTGGGAGATTAATATGATAAAGATAGACCCCAGGGCCATAGGTTTCACTAGTGGCTTCTCTCAAGAGCATAAGTATTTTACGGTGGGTGAACGAATTACTGTTGAGCAATTGACAGAATTGAGCATAGTTATGAGAATATCTAGGTATGATCATGTATATAGGCATCACGTCCGAGACAAGTAGACCGACTCCTGCCTGCATCTACTACTATTACTCTACTCATCGACCGCTATCCAGCATGCATCTAGAGTATTAAGTTCATGAAAACAGAGAAACACCTTAAGCAAGATGACATGATGTAGAGGGGTAAATTCATGCAATATGATAAAACCCCCATCTTGTTATCCTCGATGGCAACAATACAATACGTGCCTTGCTGCCCCTACTGTCACTGGGAAAGGACACCGCAAGATTGAACCCAAAGCTAAGCACTTCTCCCATTGCAAGAAAGATCAATCTAGTAGGCCAAACCAAACTGATAATTCGAAGAGACTTGCAAAGATAACCAATCATACATAAAAGAATTCAGAGGAGATTCAAATATTCTTCATAGATAATCTTGATCATAAACCCACAATTCACCGGTCTCAACAAACACACCGCAAAAAGAAGATTACATCGAATAGATCTCCACAAGAGAGGGGGAGAACATTGTATTGAGATCCAAAAAGAGAGAAGAAGCCATCTAGCTAATAACTATGGACTCGAAGGTCTGAGGTAAACTACTCACACTTCATCGGAGAGGCTATGGTGTTGATGTAGAAGTCATCCGTGATGGATGCCCCCTCCGGCGGAGCTCCGGAACAGGCCCCAAGATGGGATCTCGTGGATACAGAAAGTTGCGGCAGTGGAATTAAGGTTTTGGCTCCGTATCTGATCGTTTGGGGGCACGTAGGTATATATAGGAGGAAGAAGTACGTCGGTGGAGCAACAGGGGGCCCACGAGGGTGGAGGGCGCGCCTGGGGGGTAGGCGCGCCCCTACCTCGTGGCCTCCCTGTTAGTTGCTGGACATAGGGTCCAAGTCTCCTGGGTCTTGTTCGGTGATGAAATCACGTTCCCGAAGGTTTCATTCCGTTTGGACTCCGTTTGATATTCCTTTTCTATGAAACCCTAAAATAGGAGAAAAACAGCAATTCTGGGCTGGGCCTCCGGTTAAAAGGTTAGTCCCAAAAATAATATAAAAGTGGATAATAAAGCCCAATAATGTCCAAAACAGTAGATAATATAGCATGGAGCAATCAAAAATTATAGATACGTTGAAGACGTATCACCTAGGTGACCATGTTCTTGAGCTTGCATGTCAAATTTATACGGTTCCAAGTAGTTTTGATACATGATATAGGCTCTAGGCACTTGTAGGAGTAGTTGCTATCAATTTTGTTGAGTTTGGTTCACTTTTATTTTGAAGTTACTAAAAATTTCAGAATTTTTCAGAAAATATGAAGAGATTTTTGAGGGGCTCATCGAGCCGAAGCTCGAAGGAAAAGAAAAATGAAGAAGCAGAGAGGCCCAAATATAATCTGCCTCGCACCGCGAAGGTTCAATCATGTGAATGGCCCTCCGATGATTTCTTGAGAGCAACCAGGATTTATGATGATTTTTATGAATTGGCTAAGAATGCAGGCCTCACCAACTTCCTCCGCGACCAACGCGAACAGTATCTCTTACTCACCAATACTTTTGTGCAAAACTTCTACTATTATCCTAGGGAATCACCTCCTTCAGTAGAGTTTCATTTATATGATGTGGTTAAGAAGATGTCACTAGATGAATTTTGCAGGGTTTGCAAAATACCTTGGAGGGTAGCCTAGAGGAACCACATCGTAAAGATGTGGACGGGTTTATTGACACTATCACTGTAGGGGAAACTAGGAAAGTTTCCGATGCAAGAATCACTAGCATACATTTTCCTGTTTTACGCTACTTTGCAATATTTGCTAGTCGTTGCTTAATTGGTCGCGGAAACTGTGGAAACCTTAGTGTTCCTGATATTATTATTTTGTTTCATGGCTTATTCCGTGACGACTCTGTTAGTATGGGCGGTATTATTGCTAAATGGTTAAGTCTGAACCATACAAAGGGCCCCATCTTTGGTGGTAGCTATGCTTCACGCCTTGCTGCATATTATAACATACCCATTAGGCACTATGAAAAAGAAGAAAAATTGCTGCCTACTATTTATTTCGATTATAAGAGTATGGTAGCGCATGATTTTATTGTAAAGAATAGGGAAGGGGAGCTTAAATACAAATTGTTCTTTGATAAACGTCATCCGGAGACTATCACCTTGCCTGCTCCTTCCTTGTTTGATTTATCTACAGGCCAATACCTCGTCTCGCCGGAGGATATTCACGCTTATCGGGACCCTACATCAGCCACAGAGCCAGAGTCGGAACCACAATTTGATCCTCCATGACAGTCTAATTACCAGTGGGATCTGGAGATGATTGCCAGCCAGTGGCAATCGGAGTCTTCTTCATCTCAGTACGACCCCAACTATTACTATGGATATCCGCCAGGCCAACCGTGGCCATAGACCAACTTAGGCCAAAAGCCTAAGCTTGCGGGAGTATGTATTCCTCACCGACATTACATTCATATTCACACACTCATTGCTAGATGTCTGTGCTCATACTTTTTCATTGTATCATCCATGCTAGTTTATTTTCTCTTTTTATGCTTTCTTCTTGTGTGTTTAATAAACCTTAAGAAAAACCAAAAAAATTAGTTGTAGCTTTTAGCTAGTTTTAATTTCCATGCTTGTAGTAGTAATTAAAAAGAAAACCCAAAAAGATTTCCTATTCTTCTTTTGCTTGTTGGGAGCTTTCCCATGTAAATAGTTTTATTTCTTTTCCTTTCTTTGGGGTTCGATAGGAGAAGATTATGATTAAATTGTTAAAGTGGCTCTCATATGCATTATTGTTGATCTGACAAAAGAGCCCATATTTCCTTGTCTTCTCCTGTTTATTGAATGCTTGCAGATTCCAACTTAGTCCAATGCACGTGCACTATTATTATTATTATCCACATCGTTCGGTCGTGCAAGTGAAAGGCAACAATGATGATTATATGATGAACTTATTGAGATGAGAAAAGATGGTATGAACTCGACCTCTCTTGTTTTTTGTAAATATGATTAGTTCATCGTTCCTGATTTAGCCTATTATGAATAAACATGTTTGCAATGACAACTAGAGATCATAGTTTCTTGTGCCATGCTTAATTAGCTAGGAGCTTATAATGGTTTACCTTGCGTGCCAACATGCTATTAAAATGGTTGTGATGTGGTATGATAGGGTGGTATCCTCTTTTGAATGATTCGAGTGGCTTGACTTGGTACATGTTCATGCATGTAGTTGAAACAAAATCAACATAGCCTCTACGATATTTATGTTCATGGTGCATTATATCCTACTCATGCTTGCATTCGGTGTTGATTAATTTTAATACATGTTCATGACTGTTGTCGCTCTCTAGCTGGTCGCTTCCCAGTCTTTTTCTAGCCTTCACCTGTACTAAGTGGGAATACTGCTTGTGCATCGAACTCCATAAACCCCAAAGTTATTCCACATGAGTCCACCATACCTACCTATATACGGTATCTACCTGCCGTTCCAAGTAAATTTGTATGTGCCAAACTCTAAACCTTCAAATAAACATTCTGTTTTGTATGCTCGAATAGCTCATGTATCAACTAGGGCTGTCCGTATCTTCCATGTTAGGCGGGTTATTCTCAAGAGGAGTGGACTCCGCTCCTCACTCATGAGAAAATGGCTGGTCACCGGGATGCGCAGTCCCATGCTTTATGCAAACTAAATCAAAATAATTGCAAACAAAACTCCCCCTGGGACTCTTGTTAGTTGGAGGCACTCGTTGTTTTGAGAAAGCCATGGATTGATGCTTGTTGGTGGAGGGGGAGTATAAACTTTACCATTCTGTTCAGGAACCGCCTATAATGTGTGTAGCATGGAAGATATCGCCATCTCTTGGTTGTTATGTTGACAATGAAAGTATACCGCTCAAAATATTATTCATCTCTATTTTAAAACCGAGCTCTGGCACCTCTACAAATCCCTGCTTCCCTCTGCGAAGGGCCTATCTATTTACTTTTATGTTGAGTCATCCTCCTCTTATTAAAAAGCACACGCTGGAGAGCACCTCTGTCATTTGCATTCATTACTGATTAATTTACATTGAGTATGACTTGACTGGATCTCTTTTACAATGAATTACAATGTTTAGTCAGTCCTTGATCTTTAAAGGTGCTCTGCATTTATGTTTTGCGGTCTCAGAAAGGGCTAGCGACATACCATCTTGTTATATCATATTATGATTGTTTTGAGGAAGTGTTGTCATCCGATATTTATTATTATTGCTCGCTAGTTGTTTATGCCATTGATATGAGTAAACATGAGACCTATGCGTTATTGTGAATATGGTTAGTCTATAATCTTTGCTGAAAACATGAATGCTGGCTTTACATATTTACAACAACAAGAGAAAATAGAGTTTGTAAATTTTTTTCTTTATCACTTTCAGTTTATCAACTGAATTGCTTGAGGACAAGCAAAGGTTTAAGCTTGGGGTAGTTTGTAGCGACCAGACCTCAAGTAGTCTGATCTCTGTGCTCCGGTGTCATCCCTGGATCAGTAATGCTGACACCACACAGTACTCGGAGGATTTATAGCAGAGTAGAAATCACACACTTATTACATCGAGTGTCTCAAAAGAGAACTTATTACAATAAGTATGGCTTAAGGCCATCTAATGACGATAACATCGGAAGGCTTGGAAGATAAGTGAGTCCATCAACTCCAACGGCATCACTGAGTATAGAACCACGACATAAAAACTCCTTAATCGTCGTCTGAAAAGTCTGCAACATTAACGTTGCATCCCGAAAACGGGTTAGCACATGGAATATGCTGGCAAGGTAACACATAGAGAATAATGGAATGAAACAGCTATACTATATGCATATTTGGCTGGTGGAAAGCTCTATGGTTACAGTTTTGCGTAAAGCAAAATTTTCCCTACTTCAAAGGAATAGATTTAATTACTATCATGGTGGTTGTTAAACATTGAGAATGGTTGACAGCATTCCCAATCCCAATTAAGCATCATCATTAAACAAAACCCAACAAAATTAATTTAGAGTAGCATGTTGAGATTCACATGATAATCCAAGTACTAGATACTCAAGATGTCCATAACCGGGGACACGGCTAACCATGATTAGTTTATTACACTCTGCAGAGGTTTGCGCACTTTTCCCCACAAGACTCGATAGCCTCCGTTTGGTTTCTCGCACTACATGGTGTTTGAGAAGATGGATGACCGAGACATAGTCTTTCAGAAGCGCTAGCACCTTACGATCGGGTAGACCGTACCACCTACATCCCCTACATCTGCTA